>NW_020897783.1:1803902-2221516 GCF_003984885.1 Neopelma chrysocephalum
TTCTAAAAGTTAATCAGATATAAACTCAATGTTCTCTACCTTTTAAGGGCTTTCCTTTAATTAAGAGGAATTTCACAGTGCCCCAGCTGTAGTTTAAAACATGAGGTGAAATCACAGTAGCCTGGCTGTTCTGGTTGCCCTCTCCAGGATGGCATCATAAGTGGAGACACAAACAGGTAGCCCTCAACTTCATACAGAAAGGAACCCTATGCCAATACTGGAAAGGTGGCATAACCAATTAATAAAAAATATAATTTTATCATAGCTCCATATACACAAAAAAAAATTAAAATAGAAAAAAAAAGTCACTAATTTGAAATTTATAGCCTTTGCAATGAAGCCTAAAATAGAAAAAGTTTGGCATCTCTTCCATCTTCAATGCAACTAAAGTGTTCACAGCCTAAGACATTTAAAATTCTTGTCAAAAAGTTACATGAACACTGCCTGCAGTAATGTTAAGACAGAAAGCACACAAACACTTGAAAAGGAAAAACAAAATAGCAAATAAGTCAGAAAGCATTAGCAAAATACAGGTTTATTCTCACAAGGTAATGGCTATCCCTCAAATTTAACAGAGCTCAAACTACCTGCCACCCACAGGGAAAGAGCAGGAACCCCTCAGGATTGAGGTTTCTATGGCTTTACAAAAAAAATTTTGCTGGCAACAAGTGGTTTCTTAAGTCACAGAGAGAGAGAATTGTCAGTTTGCAAGTTGATCTGGTGGGAACTGGCAGGTTTTTTGCTTCTGTGCCTGAAGACAGAAGCTCTGGCCTCTTGGCTTCACAAGGTACAGTGATTTAGATCGTTATAACTTCACCTTCCTGTACACTGGGAATTCTTCAAAAGGATCAGCACGGTATTTTTATTGAATGTTACTGGATTTTAATTGCAGTGTTTTATAGGAAGGCCCTAGAAAGCCAGTGGCATATGAAGTACTATAAAACTAGGAAATGTACCTCAATAAATGTAATTCGATAATATGAAGTTTCTCATTTATTCTAATTTTCAGATACTAGAAAAGCAACATGAACAAGCTGTGTCAACGATATTTTAAAGACACAAGTAAAAAAAAAATTAAATAATTTAAAGCAAGCTATATCTACCATATATTCTTTCTTCATGCCGTTTCATAAACCCTTTAAAGACTGGTATTCAAAAGAAAACTGTTATCAATAACAACTTGTATGAGACATGGTAAGCAGAGTCCACGGAAGGAAAATGCCTGTTTCCCTATAACTATCTCTGCAATGAATGAAGCAGCACAAATCTTTTCACTTTCCATAACTCATTTGCATGAATTTACTTTTTTGCCTTAAGAGGTTGTTGTAATGTGTGTTAAAACACACAGTGCAATTTTAACTCCATAATATCACGAAAGAAATATAGTGTTGGTATAAAGTGTAAAAATATGAATGCTGTTAAATTCTTCGAACAGAAACAACAGCCCAGCACTGCTCAAAAGCACCACCCAAAGGTAGAAGTGATGTAAAGACATTTACAGAATTGTCTTTTTTTTTTTTTGTTAATTTCAGCAAAACCTGTGTGTAAAAAATGACAGTGCAGTGAAACTTGACAGAGGCTTTTGATTGAAGTCACTGATTTCCACAGCTGCACCTGCAGGAAATTGATGATAATGCTGTCTAAACCATTCATTATGATTTGGAACTTTACTCAAATGAGCACTAGATTTATAAATTTGCTAGACATGTGTTGTAGATAATATGACAAAGCACTGTTTTCAACTGAAAATTCCTTTGACCTAATTTTATAAAAATCATGCAAAACTGGGGAAGAGAATTTATTTCTAAATAATTCTGAAATAGCTGAAATTGTATTTTTGGAACAGAATGCATGGAAGTGAAATATATTCATTAGAGAAATTCAGCTATCAATTGCACATCTATATTTTCTTTATTAGAACTATAAGGGATAAGACTTTTTCATATTACCAATAATTAGTTGCTTCTTGGACAAAGAACATTTAGTCTTTCTGCTAATCATATTTGCAATATTCTAATGGCTGAAATAAACAACATAACATTTAAAAATATACATAAACATAAACTTTGAGTATAAACCATGGGATGCTATTTACGAACTGTTAACTGGTAATATATTTTGATGGAATAATCATTTTAACAGCTTATTAGCCAGATACTTTAAATGCAAGGAATTTGATACATCCCTGTTCAAAATAGTGCATTGTACTAACATAAAGCAAATTAATATATTATTACTTTAAGTTTTGCAAGAAGACTCCAGACATGAGGAGGTATAACATCGCCATGGATCCAGATTTAAGTAGGTTAATTTGCTGGGGATGGTTTTGCCCTTTTTACTGACATTCATTGCTCACAAAGAAAAGTCGAGCAATTGTGAAGGAAGAGAGACACTGAAACACCAACTCACTGGAACACAGCTGAAGTACCAGAAATGTTGGGAAAAGAGAACACTTGGCACAGAATTCAGATCTCTCACCTGCAGTCACAGTTACGCAAATACCTTCCACAGGAACATTTTTCTTACTAAAGTTGCCTTTGTCTGCATAAGTGATTAGAACCAAAAACATGCAGAATGATTATTTATTAATGCAGGAAGGATGCAGGGTAGAGTTCTCTCTGCATGCTTCTGTTGCAAGAATACAAAAATCAGCCAAGCTACAAAACTCCCTCATCAAAGAAACAAGACTTGTAGTAATTCTGTCCTCATAAGTATGCCTACGCTGTGATTTTACCACCAACTGGCTAATTTCTTCTTGTTTCTTATTTCTCTTTGTTAAGGAAGGCAGGGAAATAGCTAGTTATTTGGATAAACACAACACTGAATAGCGAAATTGGTTTTTCACAAATGTATTGTAACATAAAAATCACATTTCAGCCTGGAAAATGTACTGAGGTTTGTTAAAACCACAAAGGATTCTTCAGTGTGTTCCCTTTTTCTTTAAACCCTGATACATTTCTGCAAAGCAAACTTGCAGAGGGTTTTTTAAGAATATTTGCATAGTGTGATATACAGTCCTGGTACTTCAGATTTTTACGGGTGCTGCGAAATGGGAATAGACCTCTTTTTGTTAAAAGAACTTACTGTTTTTAAATTCAACTCCCCCTGTAAGGCAGGGCTTCTCCTGCAGGCTGAGAGGAAAGCTAAGGCCACAGAACTGCACCTGTGTGGAAGCTGCACAGGCTCCCAAGGAGCTGCAGGGCTTGATGCACTGCCATGAGAGGCCCCTCAGCCTTTCCACTCCATAGAAGCCAATGTCAGACTCCAAAACTGCCTTTAACTGTGTAAGGGGGGAAGAAAGTGAGCACCCTCTGAGCTCTTTCTACACAGAGAATTCCAGGCTATAGGAATCTTAAAGTACTGTAGTAAGACTTCTCTCCCATCCATGCACATGCTGCAGGAGGAGGCAAATACTTGGTTCTCACCTTGTAGAGAAAGCAGCAAGTTTTAATTGTCAAATGTCACTTTCCAGTCCTACCTCCCTAAAATTTTCTCATATTCCACTATAAGACATGACAATTTTAGATCAGAGAAGCTTTACAGACTGCATGAATGTTATTTGCATGAAGGGGTGCAGAAGGGAATACATCACTCCCCACATCTTTGCAAGAATAAAGAGGTTCATTAGCAAGTATTTGGAGACTGTATCAAAAGAATTAGTAATTCTTTAAAAAGCAGTAAACTACAGTTTGAAACAAGCACCTAGAGACACACATTCTCTAGATGTCACAAGTTTGCCCTCTCCATTAGTCTGACCTCAGCAGTTCATTGGAGGAGTAGGGATTTGCTGAGGCAGCCAGCAGACACCTCCCACTGCAAAGCATGTGCTCACTTTTCCTCAATGGTTACCAAATTTGTGCACTAAAATCACTTTCTTATAAGGTATCATTACAGCAATTCCACGGACAATGACCCTACATGGAATATACCAATTTTGGCCATTAGAAAAACAAACACAATCAGTAATGAAATTACCTGCAATTTTCAGCTTTCACACCCTTCGAAGCACAATATGTGGTTACAAAATGAAACGGTTCATAGAGACTTGTTACAAGATGGCCAGTCTTAAGTGATAAAGAGGTCAAATTCCCTGTTAGAATTACCCAAGAAGTCAAATTCCCCATAGGATTTCCAGGAAACATTCACTCCAGTTCACTCATTTACAATGTGTCATTTAGAAAAGCCTGTTTTGCCACTGTTAATAGAATTGTTCAACATCACACTACTTAACAATTTGAGTTCTCCTGCAATATATTTATTAAAAATTAGCTTAAATTTCAGTGGGTTTGATTCTTTTGGTGTTTTGAGGCCAGTGCCTCCTGCCTGCCCTTTCCCTTTCTGACTGACTCTCTTTATTTCATAAGCTTTTCATTAGAAGTCAGCCCAAACAGGAACCATGCATCCAACTTGACGATGCTGATTCAAACCTACTTTGATTCCAGACTTCCATGAGGAATGCTTTCAGTACTCCTACAGGATTTGACTAACAACTTCTGACAAACTCAAAGATTCAGCATCTGGGAGTTCATTATCTCCACCAACACATGAGCAGAAGCAGGAGCTCAATGTAACACCCTTGTCTTTAGCTCAAAGAAACACTCAGGCATGTCTAGCAGAAATAATTGAGACAGGAGATCATAATACCAGCACATATAAGCAGATGAGTTAAAAAGATCATCTGGGCTCCCTCATGACTCCCTCTGTGATGGACCTTAGACAGTGGGGAGAACATACAGGAATCCTGTTCCTTAGCACAGGAGAAGTGTCTCATATGGCATCTCAGTCTTTGCCTTTTCAAATACATCAGTGTTGGCACTTGACACTGGTACAGGTCTTGTGGTGTTCAACTTGGGGATCAGTGATTATTGCTCAGATCTCCTCTAAGTCACTCATTTGTTCTTAACAAGTTTGAGTAATGAGGATACCCAAGGCAGAACCATCCACACTAATTACAGATACATGTGAAAAGTTATGAGAGGCTTGGTGAGAATTACTAAAGATAATAAAGGTAGTAGATATATTTTAAGTAAGAAAATGTCAGGAACAAAACATTTTCAACTCCTGAAATAAAAGCTTTAAATCTTTACTCTCTGACTGGGACATCATATTCTTATTAAATCATTGTAAAATGAGATGACTGGGTAACAGTCTTCAGCCCAAGCACCTTTTCATCATCAATATTCAACACTTAAATCTCATGGGACACAGTACAAGGGGAAAATTACAACAGCAGCCCCCTCCAACAGGTGAGGAAAGCAGGATACTTGTGGTTGTGTTATCATTCATGCTTGCCACACACCTGCAAGAAAGCAGGTAGGAAGGAAGACCTCTAAATGGGCTTTTAATGATAAAACTCCACAAGAGCCTCAATACCCTACTCCAATGACTCTACCAGCCCTATTAACCTTAGAACAGAATACACACTGAGGATCCATCAAGAAAAGAAATACAAATAAATGCAAAAGGTAAAGAGACAGACACAGGAAGGGGGGGGGGGGGCAACCCACAACAACAAAAGGAAAGTTGTACCCAGAGTACCTAAAAAAAGGAGCTATTTCAGAGGAACTGATGCTCAGCCTCTCAAGGACCATGTCCTCAGGGGTAGACAAGAATCAAGAAAATTCCACCGAGTCCAAAAGAATTCCTGAGTTCAGATGCTGAAAAGTAATACCCACAAATGGATCTAGATTTTTCTCAATTTTCATTCTTGTTTTATTTATCACTATTTCAAAATTAGTTTTTCTGTTAATTGCTTTTGCAAACTGGTGATATTCCAGCTTACAAAACAAATTTTACAAAATGAGATTATTATGTACTTTAAATCTTAAAATTCTTACTCATTTACACTGATCTTTTTTTCATAATAGAATTAAATTATGTGTTTGACCAAATGGACATAATGTTTTTTCTTCCTGAGTTCCATAAACATGACCACAAAAAAATAAATGAGGCTAAGAATGTCTTCTATATTAGTAATTAAGTAGTAAATTCCTTTTGCATAAATTAAAAATTGTGAAATCTAAAATCTCATTAAATAGATAAAAATTTCAGAGGCTGTATAAGCCAATAAAGAAGATCAGAATGGGGTGAATTTTTTTTATTGTATGCATCTTCTGTTATCAAAGCTTTACACGTTCACAATATTTTCCCCAATTTATTGACATGAAATCACTTTGGCAGGGGGGAGCAGAAGAGGTGTGAAGATCATTGCTGTGGTGTGTATGTTAGGAGGCAGCAACCACAGTCTCCAGTCATCTAAGAGGAAAAACACTTGGTACCACATCTCAAATTACTATAAATAAACATCCCAAAATGGATCACACATCACATACCCACAGCTCTTGTTTTACTAGAAATAACACTGCACGCACTATTGCATGAGAAAAAACAAAACAACACTTCCAGATCTACCATTGTTACAGTGTAGATAAAGGACTCAAGAATTCTGATTTTATTTAAATCTGTAACTTGCAAAAGCCATTGGCTCTCCTTGAACTAAAAGCTGTGGATCTGCCCTTTTCTCCTCTGTACTTTCAACATAATAGGTATTATTACCCATAACTTTTTATTTAAAAGAATTGTGCAGCCAGGAAAATGAATGAATTTAATTATCAATGCAGTGTGAAAAAAATCATTAGAGCAAGAGCCTGGAACACTACGTATTAAAAATAAACAAAGGCTATTAAAAACAGTTTTTATAAGCGTCATTCTTTCTTCAATTCTTAGAATGTAAGTAATACAAACACAGAAACAAGAGAACCATACGTAAACAGCTGTAATTATTGGCAAAAGATGACCCTAAGAAAATGCTAAATGACTGACTGGATCATTTAACTTTAAATCTATACTTTATGTGGCAATATGGAGAGGTCATTTGATTGCTATGCATAAAAAATTTAGAATTCTAATATGATCTAAAAGTTTCACCTTCATAAGACAAAATTTTCATTATAAAATTGTATTTAATGGCATTCATACATATCTGCCACCTCAGTTTTGTAATATTATATTTCTATAGGCTGTCAACTGTGCATTATAGAAATGACTATTTGAAAATAGACAAGAACTTTTTTCCTTTATACTTTACAAATTCTCCAGCTTGCTTCATAGTTGTAAAATGAAAATCTGTGGCCTCTGAAAAAAGAGTTGTTGCACAAAATTATTTTATCAGCAAGGAATCAGCATTTTCAGCTGTATTTTTTTGGCACAAAGGTGTTCTCAGCCACACGCCCCAGGCTCTGCTCTCTGCATGTGGGGGTTTGTACTGAGTCATGATTCAGACTTTGAGGATTTGGGATGAGATTTTTGTATCTCTATCTTATGACTTTGCATAACTTAATGAATAGTCTAAGCTAAATTTTTTTCCTCCCCAGAAGAATGCAAAACCTTCTAAATACTCAAGAGAACAAATTAACCCAAAAGTTGTGGCTACTGAACATTTGTGTTATCAAAAGGAAAAGTACATTAAGTATATGCTGTTGCTGTGAAAAAGCAGGCCAAAATCCTAACTCCAGATGTATGGGACCAGTATCTACTAAAGTTTACAAATGTGCTTCCAGACATATTTTGGTCTTTTTGATTAAATTGTAATTTGCTGAAGTCAAGACTCAGAGCTGCTTTTCAAAGTATAGTTATTTACTTCAATATTTGGTTAAAACAATGCACTTGTAAAATATTTCTCTTCCACTTATTTAATTCCAAAAAAAAGTAGATATCACAGCTACACACCCACCAGATCAGCTGGTTGTTGACTGGGTTGGGAAGGTATTGCTGCAAGTGGAGAGGAATGAAATAACACCAATGGGTAGGAAATGGTCATAGAAGATTAAAAGGGTAGAGAACATCACACAGAACCAGTCAAAGGTCAGTTTTGATTTTCTCATGTGTTAATGGTCTGGAAACAAGCATTGTTACAAAATCAGAATATTTATGCTGATATCTTCAAAAAAAAAAAAGATCTTGTTGATATTCTAAATAAAGACAATTAGAAAAACATATAGTTTCTAAAATGACTTACTGTCTTACTTACTGAACTTCAGTTCATTAGTGGTTATTTAAGATGGGGTTTCTTTTTTTGTGATGATGCCCTTTGTAATGAAGTCATACAACATTCTGTACTGTTTCCCAGCCTCAGGCTTTATTCTGTAAGACATTTCAGACTATTTAACTTTACTACGGGGAATATTCCCTATTGATTTCAAAGGGATTACTTGTGGAAGTAACTACAAGCAGAAGTATTTGCAGCAGTGGAATCTCAGACATGTTTTCCCACCCTTTTCCACTGGAGACATCAGAAAGGAATCCAGAGTTTGAGAGACATTAAGCTAGAGGGCTAAGAAGTTACAAAGAACTAACATTTTAAAAGAACCATACTGCATTGCCAAGAAGTCTTCCCAGGTGCAGAGCCAGAAACTAACCACAGGTTAGTTAGGGCAGAATGAGACAGTAAACAGGTAAGAAAGACACAGCTTAGGAGAAAACAAATGTGAACTAGATTTACCCTGTTGTTCAGCAGTGAAATTACTGAAGGATTTAATTTAACAGCATTACTGATATTCATGAAAATTAAAACTTTGACATCTCATTTAGCAGACTGCACAAGTTTCCTCTACAGTCAAAGGAGAAAATTTGCCTCCTGAGAGAACAATTATGAGTCTAGAGTTTTGTAATGGGGTTACTCCAGAAAGATGACAACAGAGCCTTCCCAAACCCAGAATCTCAAAGGAACCCAGGGAAGTACTGTTTCAGTCCAGAGGAGAAAGAAGTCAGGAATATCCTGCAGAACCACCCCTGCCCTGTCTACTCCCCTGCTATTTCACAAATATCAAACTTAGCTGTGGCACCTCTCTAGAGAACCTGCTGGAGCTACCCTTGTGAAGTCCATGACCAATTCCTGCACAGAGGAACCTGTTGAGGTACCAGAGTAAACTTCCTCCTTCATCACCTACAGATGATTGTGCCTTCCCCAGTGATTAAAAAAAAAAACCACCCAGGAATATAGTGGAGATCAGGCCAAATCACATTCACCACATCATCTCCTACCTTCTTCATTCAGTCAGAGTGAGTACAAAGTATTATATTAGTTTCAGACTTTGAAGTGTTAAAGATTTAGCATTAATTTTGCTAAAAAAAATTTTCATTTATCTAAAGTGGGAGGGGGACCAGGAGTCACATTATGTGGGTTCTATTTGCATTCCTGTGTGGGTTCACAGTCCTCAGCATGGGGCAGCTTTCCAGGAGATGTGTCCTGCTCTCCCTCCTAATCAACAATACTTAGCAACAACATAGCAACAATGCTACAAAACCATCCTTCAAAATATTTCAGATCCTTGGATTGAGAACATTTAACAAAGTTTCTTTTCCTGATATTAACTGTGAGAAAATTAGTAGAATAAAGGTGGTCCTTTTTCTTGCCCACTTGTAGCAGTGATTACAGAGAAGATGCACTTCATATGCCCCAGTTTGAATCAATAGTGGAGCAGTGACAAAGAACAAACATGAAAGGAAATATTTTGGAGGAACATAATTTGTTTTTCCATTATTATATACATAATGCCACAAAATCATAGTTCAATCTTCTTATTTGCAAGTGAATAACCTCTATCTAAAAGTACAATTCACATGTGAGCTGAAAAGAAAATGTCTTTCTTCAGCATTCCCACTATTAGGCAAGCAGATGGCTCAATCTAAATGACCATGTGAAAGAAAGAAAAAAAAAAAAACAGCACAGATCAATATCCTCACCATGATTCCTGCATTCCAATAAATACCAAACCATCAGGAGCAACAGCAGAGAGAAAAAGAGCATCAAAATATCATTTTAGGAAAAACAGTAAATAACTGAAACAAATCTGAAAACAAACAGCCAATGGATTTAATAGAAAGAATGTAAACAAAAGCCAAACCACCTTCACTCTTAACTTCAGTGCCTACAGTTATCTTGCATCTAAGTAACAAAATAAACCACCAAAATTTCTGTGTATCACATACATATGCCATAGGGAGAAATATATCAAAAAGAAAGAAAAATTATTACATCCACTTTAATGAGTCACTGCACTTCTCTGTATTTGGGTGGTTGTTTATGTTTTTTGGGGGGGTTGGGTTTTTTTGTTTGTTTTGTTATTTTTGTTGGTTTGGTTTTTTTAAGTAAAGAAAAGAAATAATAATTTCTTCTTTTTCCAACGGGCAAAACATACTCTTTTAGGAATACTGTGATGATGTCAAACAAAGAAATGCCAGATACTCATCAGAATTGGAGCAACCTCAACAATGAGAAAAACACACCAGGCCAACAGCTTTCAGAATTTCAGCAGCAAGGTTCCTTGCTGCAAGCAGACCTCTATCCTGGCCACATCTCCGAGTCCAGGGCCCTGGATTGTATGGATCCCTCTGTGGATGGCACCAAGGAGCAGATCCATTGATTTGTTAGGATTTGTTGCTCTGAGGCACAGCCATCACCTGTATATGTGTGTTCAGCAATTTAAACTTCATGGAACTGTCCGTTCTGTGCTGAACTAGACCTTAAATCACACAAGAGAACCAACCAGCTCTCTAAAGCCAGGGCACAGACAAGTTCATACCTGTACTCTCCTGCAACAGGTTCTCTCAGGTAGAGCAGCTGATTTAGGTATGTTACTCACTATTCCCCCTTTCAATACAGCTGGTTAAAACAAGTGTGAAAACAAAACCACACAAGTATCCATCTCAAGGAAACAGCAGAAACTTAAGAGAGATGCAAAAATATTTATCCCTGCACCGTAACTACAACTAATATTAACTCACAGAATTCAGAGTGCTTAGTTTCTGGGTGCAGGTAAGTACTTGTCTCACAGTAAAAGCTAAGATCTCATCTTCCTCAGCCTTTCCTCCTACAAGCTAAAGCCACAGAACAACCAAATTCTCATTGGAATTACTGACAAGGACCAGAAACTCAGGATATGTATGCATCTGCTACACAGATTTAGTGTAGTCTAAGATAAAATCCAGAAAGTCAATTAAGCACATAAGTCATGCTGTGGTGGAATTAAAAAAATGTCCACCTGACAAAGCATGCAGATTATAGAGGAAAGGGAAGATGAAAAGATTGTTTTAAAAGATATCCCAAAGTATTCCACAAAGATATTTTGGGCCTGGGCACGTCCCCTTGTCACTGTATGACACCGTATGGAAATTTCAGTGGTCATGTCTCGTACTGCAAATGTTTTTCTTCCCACAACACTTCAAGTGAAATAGTGCCAAGGAAAGCTGAACTTCAGACTCCTTCAAAGGTTCCAAAGACAATTCCTTAAGACTGTTGTCCAAGTTACTAGAGGTTGAGTAATCATCTGGTCAATCAAAAGCAAGGCATCAGAAAGCATCTTAGCTACTGGCTGTGCAAATTCCCCAAATTCTTGAGCAGAGTGTCAGATACCTGAGCTCAGGAATCAACAGACCAAAAGCCAGCTCCAGAGACCACACAAAACCTCCAAGCAGTCCTAAAAGAGCTGTTCTGTGTTGCCCAGCATTTGAACCGAGAGCTTGCATACATGATAACCACTAGAATAAGGCTGTCTGTGCTCTGACACAGAACACAAAGGAAACTGTCATTTGAAATCAATGGGCTTTGGAATAGGTATTCAAGGAGCCATTTTTGTTCACTTAAATAAAAGGTTAAAAAAAAATCATAACTTTTTTTAAGAAATGAAAATTACTTATATTACACATTCATCCTTATTTATTTGTCCACCTTCTATTATGAAGTTACATCTCTACTGGCTACCCTTCATTGTAACACAGAGATCTAAGTGAACCAGCAATTCATACATTTCAGTCTGATCCAAGAATGATCAGTATATCAAGCTGCCACTTTGGTTTAGAGTTGCCTATGGATAGAAGGGTGAGCTGACTAAAAAACATATTTGATTTTTCAATTTTCAAAAATAAGTCACACTAACAGCATGAATTGCATTATATTATAAAGTAATAAGAGTAATTTTAAAAGCAGGTCAAGTTTTCTATTCTTAATTTCAGTCATTTAAACAAAGTTATCCTTTAAGACTTAATTAGTTTCCTACTAAAAAAAAAGAAAAAAGCCTTCCTGCACAGATTTCCATAACTCATATAAACTCTATTATTTTTTAAAAACAAAAACCAAAAGCTGCCACTTAACAAAGCTAAAAAAACAGACTTCCATCAAGAAGCCCAAATGTAAAAACATATATACTCATAAGCCCACTGACTGTTCCAATCATAGATGAATATTTAATATTTTACTACTTTCTAGAAGGACACACTTGGCCATTACAATTTTGGGATCATATCTAGCCATTTAAAACAAGGACAGTTTGTAAGACATGAAAAAAACCACAACAGACAGTATTACTAAACAAACACTTTGAAAAGCTCTTAGCATAAAACATCCTGTAAATCCCACACACCCCCAAACAAACATCTGAAAATAGCCCTGGCTCAAGATCCTTTAAATCTTTTCTAACCCATGGTTTTATAACCCTGTAAATTTTGCATTTTATTCTAGGACATCAGACAACTGCATTGTATTTCTACTGTTATTTGCATTAAAAAAATGGTCAAAAGAGCAAAAAGTATATATTATGCCAAAAGTATAGAATATGCCAAAAGTAAATTTTAACACTGCCAAAAGCAACCGTAAATTTGATTTATAAACACAAAAATGGGATGTAGCGCAAATTAGGGTAGATTAACCTGGTTTTTAGAATGGAGACATCACAAAGCTTTGGAGGTCACCAAAGCACTCTTTCAAGCAAATCTCTTTGGCTGCATTTAATCTGAAATACACAGACTTTAAAAGGCCTCAAGAGCTGACCTGAGTAAACTGTCTTTTTTAAGTCTGAGAAGAACTTAGAGTTGAACTATATTTGCTAGACAAAAAAAAAAAATCTCACGTTTCTAATTTTGTGCCAGCAGTTCATACACTATGTATAATATTTAAACATGCTCTAATTCTTATGTGTCAAAACAATCATGTTCATTAATATTTCCACTGCGCCTGTACTACTTTCAATGTATAATTTTATAAGAACCATTCCCCAGCTACTCAGTACTCGTCAAGGAACTCAAAAGAAATGGGAATCAAAAATTGCAACCACTGTATCCAAATTATATATTGATATAAGCAGTGATTAACTAAACCTGTTCAGAGACTTGGAGTAGACAGGAAAAAAAAAATCCCCATTTTATTTAGACAGAGAAATTATTTAAGAAGACTATGGAAGATTGCTAATATTTTTTCTAGCACAGAATGAATTCATTTGCCATAAGTCTCTTTATTCTTCCTCAGAAATACAACCCCACCCCAGTCACAGCATAATGCAGTTTCTTACTACTTCAAGAAAGGAAAAAAGGAAGTTTGTAAGCTTTCCATTGACTTCCATGAAGTCTTCCTCTGTCTCTGTTCTCACCAGTTACATTAAATTGGGGATATTCAGGTTGAAAAGCCAACACAGTAACTCTGAGGAAATAAGAAAAAGGAAGAACTAAACATTTTGTAAAGTACTAGACAGCTATTTTCTAAGGAATTCATCAGGCCAACTAACAATTTTTTTCAATTAGCCAACAATACATATCTCCAAAGTTGCTGCATTTACCTGAGAGGTGTTAAGTATCATTCATCTTTACAATAAGACTAGAGAATGATGGTAAATTGGAGTAAAATCTGTTTAATTTCGGCTAGATTTGTGAATAGGTTTTAGAACAAACTCATCAATACAGAAATCAAGTGAAAAGATTTACCTTAACCAGAGGCAGTTTAAACATGAACTGTACATCTTGCATGTCCCGTGGAAGCGAAACTAAGACAATATGCAAAGTACCTTGGCACTCAGTGCAAAATCTCAGGAGCTCTGCAGTGTTCTGTGGTGACTTTTCACTGAGGTAATGTATATATATATATATATATATATATATACACACACATACTCTGCACTAGCAATGGAACAGCAGCACTAAATCATGGATTAAAACTTGGAGAGCTACAGAACATCAGCTTTGGGGATTTTTAGGGGAGCTTCATAAGTGATTCTGGACCTCTACTGGAAACATCTCTACAAACTAGAAGAAAAATTACACTCTGGAAAATATACATGATTTAGATAAACTCCACTAAAATACTGGATGATTTTAGGCTTTTGATTTTTTTTCCTGGGCTTCTAGCTGTTGGTTGTCAATACCTGTGGAATAAAGCACTGACTACTCTCTCTTTCCTGATCTTGACATTTAAATTGACAAGTCAAAAACCTTCAAAGTAAAATGTGCTGGTCTGGGCTGTGACAGAGTTAATTCTCTTCACAGTAGCTGCTATGGGGCTGTGTTTTGGATTTGTGCTGAAAACAGTGTTGATAACACAGAGATGTTTTCATTACTGCTGGGCAGGGCTCCCACAGTGGCAAGGCCTTTTCTGCTTGTCACAGCACCCCACCAGCGAGCAGTCTGGGGGTATAGAGGATTTGGGAGGGGACACAACTGGGACAGCTGACCCCAACTGACCCAAGGGATATTTCACACCAAATAGAAAAATTTAGGTTATAAAAGACCTCTGAGATCGCTGAGTCCAACCTCCATGCTCAGCTTATATATCTGGGAAAAGGAGATGAGGGAGAAAACACAATGGGAGCGATGGCATTTGCCTTCCCAAGCCTCTGTTGTGTGTGATAGATCCCTGTTTTCCAGAAGATGGCTGAACACCTACCCATGGGGAAGCAGTGAATGAATTCCTTGTTTTGCTGTGCTTGTGTGTATAGCTTTTGCTTTACCCATTAGCCTGTCTTTATCTCAACCCACGAGTTTTCTCCATTTTACTCTTCTGATTCTCTCCCCATCCCACCAGGAGGGCAGTGAGCAAGGGCTGGGTGGTGCAGACTTACTGGCTGGGGTTAAACCCTGACAAAGACAGGACTGTGCCACTGCAAACTCTAACACACGAACTTCTCAGGTCTGGCCTGACTGTCAGATTCCTAAAAAAAAAAAAAAAAACAAACCAATTTGACATTTGATTCTCCATCTCTGTACCACATTGTTCAGTAGGCAGCAGTACCAACCCAGGCACTCAGATACAGACTTCTGAAACAGCTTAAGAAGGAAGATTACCAGAGCATTTGCTGTTTCTAGGAAGTTTTATACTTGTTCTATCTCTCTCTCTCTGGAGGTTTTCAATTGTTCTTCCTTTAATCTAAAAATGAAGATCATCCAGATTGAGAGCATATTTTTTTCTGTGGATAGGAAAACACAACAGAGGCACGACCTTTGCTTGGGGGGTTCAATACACACATTCCAGGCAGCTCTGATCATATTTCACTACCCTGGAAGTGATTGTGATGTCCAGAACACTGAATTATGTCATTAATTAAGGAATCGGGCAGGAGGTAGCTGATTATAAGGGAGAGAGAATCTGTACTTACACAAAACTATTTTCATAATCAGTGATGATAGAAAGGGAAATAAAGAAAAATTACCTTGTGCTTAATACAAGTATCCTGGTATATTGTTTTAAAAGATTGTTCTGTATGTAGAGGATGTTATTTAGCTTCAGTGGTCAGCCAAAAGCAAAGTGAAGATTTTAATAATCTTGCCTTAGCACGAAAAAAGAGACACATGCACATTTTGCTTTGGATAGAAAACTTTCTAATTTCTTTCAAAGTACGTATGAGAAAAAGGTAGGATAAGGACCATAATCCATTTAAATTCTTTTTTTTTAATGTTGATTTTACCTGAAACAAAATGTGCAGCATCCAAGAGCAAGAATACTATTTACTAGAGTATCAGAGATTAGTTCATTGATGGCCATGCATCAGCATAATATTAGGGGCTAACTGATTTTCCTCTGTAAGCCACTTATACAACTGAGCATTTGCAAATCATCTCAAGATGCATGTCAGGGAGAGAGATGACAGTGTTAAAGAAATACATTTTCTGATTTATTCTATTAGTAATACACACTACTGAATGTTACAGTGCAGACAATTAAAGACATATTTTCCAACCAGAAATGTGTGGTTGCACTGGCAAGCCAGAACACACATTACCTACAAGGTGTTTTTTTCTGTAAGACAAGATTCAAACAAGAGTTCAACAACAGAATTTGGTGAATTGACGGTTTTGCCAAATTCCCCACAGACTCACATTTCGATTTTTAGAGGCCTCTGATTTCTTTCTTAGCCATGTAAAAAAAAAAAGAAAAAAGAAAAAAACAAACCCAAACTCATTGATGTGAAGCAAAACCACCATAGCCGAGCACATGCTTAAACACTTGACCAAGTCAGAGCCTTAAAATAAGGAAATTATGGAGATTATGCAAAACAATCACTGCTGTACTTCTTCACACAGAGGCCAGAGCAGTTACTCTGGAACGTTTGCAGACACCAGGTAGGATTTGTTAAGTTCTCCCAGGTAAAACTCACAAGGCTGCAAAACATTCATGATTTTTAAAAAGAGACAGGTAAATAGGCTACAGACAGACATAGTTTTCTGTCTCTCCCAGTATTTGTGCTTCCATCAGGCACAGGAGAAATACACATGAGATTGCTGCAGCAACTTTTCATTCCCATATGAACGAAAACATCCCTTACCAGCCATCTTTCAGAAAACTGAATTCCAAAGTGACCCTAAAGACAATACTGACTGGCACTTTATCACTTATTCATAGAATAAAGAAGCTTGTGAGAGCAGCCTTCACAAGGTGACGATTGGTGACAAGAACCACGAGGAACGTGGGTCTGAAAATTGTAGATACTTGATTTTTCCTTGGCAAGAACCAAACTAACAAAACTGGAAGCAGATTAACTCTCTAAGACAAGAGCAGAGACTACATCACATCCCACAGTACATAACAGAAGTGTGTAGGGGCTC
The DNA here is from genome assembly GCF_003984885.1 of Neopelma chrysocephalum. Classification (NCBI taxonomy): domain Eukaryota; kingdom Metazoa; phylum Chordata; class Aves; order Passeriformes; family Pipridae; genus Neopelma; species Neopelma chrysocephalum. Next base: position 1,820,766 of record NW_020897783.1, read on the forward strand.
TGAATGTTAAATTTTAAAGAAGTTCGAGCACTTGTTACAGCAAAAATTAAATGGTCAGTTAGTGTGTTTGTAAGTCATTATTCATGGGTAGTTCTCACAGTTTTTAAGGTCTATACACAAATGTATAGTCAGTTCAATAGAAAGGGTACAAAGGGGTATGGCAGCTCTGGAGCAGGAGGAAAGAATACTTCACAATGACTTTTTTCTAGAAACGAAATGAAAAGATTTGTGTTTCATAATGGGGTAACTGAAAAGGTCTTCAATTAATGGGAAGCATGAGTTTACATTTCCAAGGAAGCTTCTCCTAGTAAGAAAACCTAGAAATCTGCATTTCAGAAACTGAAGTCCAAGTTCTCTTTTACAGGCACTTCAAATTCCAACTTTATGCCGAGAAAAGAACATATCACATTCCCAGGTTATCAATATTGAACAAATTCTCTGCTGGATTTCAACATACATCTTTTGGAGTCTTTTGCTTTAGTCCACCTCAGAAGCCTCTGTTCCAGCTTCTTTTTTTTTTTTTTTTTTAACTTGGAAGACATGGAGCTCTGGAGAGGAAGACTGAAGGAGAAGTCTTTGATATGTTTGTGTTATCACCTGCAGTATGCATCAGCAGGGAGTGAGAGCACATGGCAGTGTGAGAGCCAGCTTGCAACTCTGAGAATCCACTGCCAAAAACCCACAGCAAGACAGACACAGTGATTTGGCTGGGAGCAGAGCTGCTCAAGCATTACTGTAGCAAAGATGCTGATGCTCACCAGCCCTCAGGTGGACAAGATTCCAGCTGACAGGACCCCCACACAAGCTCCTCTCACTCACTCCACATATTGACTTCTGTTGTTTTTCTTGCATTTTTTTTTTACATTTAAACTCTAAAGGTTGTTCTTTAACTGTATTGTTCTTTAATGAGACAAAACTGCATTGAACCATTAAACATTTTCATAGCTTTGTTTCCATTTAAACTTGTTTTCTCTTTTCATTCCAAGACCATTTTGCCTCAGGAAATTTTTCTTCCGTCTATGTTCTCAAGCAACTAAGCCTATTTTTGTAAAGCTAAAAAGTAATATTCATCCATTTTTAAATACTGACTTATTGACTATGGATTTAGGCTGTTTTCATTCCTTCTATCCCCCCACTACCACAACTATAACCTGAGCAGCTGCAGATGAATTAAAAAATAATTAAATTGTTTTAGATAGAAAGAAGAGAGTAGGATAGTAAAAAGAACTTTCTATTTCTCCCTTCAGCATCAGTAGTTGTCAATATACAGCTGCTCCCTCATGTAGAGAAATGAAAAGTTAAACTTAAAAAGTAACTGATGGCAGTTAAAAGCACACCCTGAAGAAATTTAATACAGAAGACATATTTAAAGCATTTTTCCATATATATCCACAATAAAGCATTTGATCACGTTTACTAATTTAAGAACTATTGTGCACATGAAGAAAAAGAAGTATGATTGCTAAATTGCTAGATTCTACATACCAGAACTTGCAGGCTTACTTTCAGCAGAGGAATACACCATTTTTCCTCATATTACAGCAAGCTCTTCAAGGACTTCACTGGGAATCATGATACACGTCTTGTAGTATTTATTCTTAATGAGATTACACTAATCAAGCTTAAATTAACATTTATTCTGCATATACATGCAGGATTAGTGTGCATGTACACACATGCAAGCTGGGGAAAGTACTACTGATCCAAGGAATAATGTGCATATAGTAGAAAACTCTTAACATTAAGAAAACTGGTATCAAGAACTCCACAAATATGCCAGGAGATAAAAGTCACCATATTCCTGCGGTCTGTTTCAGGGACAAATAAAGTATGCTATTATCTCACATACTATGGAATACACAGAACTACAAACAGAAGTGTTTCAACTCAATACAATATGAAAAATTCAAAATAAAATGAAAAGTGTCTGAAAACAAACCAACAAAATTACACAGCAGAGTTGTTAATTATGATTATTTATGATCGTTCAGAACTGGCATCGTTATTGTAGTTTTCCTTCCAAATTTCTCTAGGATGTATCACTCCACAGCAACTCAAGGATCCATATGGATGACTTACCAGCAGTTTGGGGGCTCTAAAAGGTGCCTGACTCGAGCCTGATGTTGCTACTCTTGTAAACAGGGGGGCAATATTCAATTTAACAAAAAAATTGAAGTAGGCAATTCACAATGGGCATCTCTTGTGGAGTGCCAGAGTAGCAAAGAGTATTCCCAGCCACTGAACAGGTGTCCACTGCCAGCAATCAGCTCTCCCCCATTCTTAAAAACCAATCCCCAAACTCATGAGCGCAATCCATTCAGCCCATTGCTACCTGCTACGCTGAATATTTCATCAGAAATGACAAGGGTTTGTGGTTTTTTTTCCCCCCTTCTCCCTCCCTCCCAAGCCCACTTTCATATTTGCTCGCTTGACAACTTGTCACTGCCACATCACTGCCACGCTGGCTGTCCTTGAAACCTGACCTCTGCCGCTTTGTGCGCCCAGTGGTCATGCCGTCCCTGTCTCACTCCAACCATTTCTGACAGGAGACATGCTGATCTCAACAGCAAGTCCTGGCACCTGAGACACACTGGGATTACACAGGTAAATCAGGGTATTCCGTGTTGTCTCCCGGCTAACAACAGAGGGAAAAACATGACATCTTGAACAACAGATCTTACATTCGCATATTCAAAAGATTCATCATGCTTTTACAAGCAGATGGGCAAGATTGCTTCCCCTTGCTCTGAGAGGGCAAACCATACATATGAAATAAAATAAAAGAAAAAAATGGAGATGTTATTTTTGTTTTAATTTAAACAGAATTAAAGGGTAGGCTATTGAGGAAGATGTTAGATAAAACAACGATTTAAAATAAAGGTGAACAGAAAGTCTTGTTCACCAATCTAAAACAGCTTCAATTACAACTTTTATTAGAAGCACCTCGGTTTATTTACCTTTCATGTGAATCATACGTGCCTAATAAGGTGTGTGATTTCATTCCACAATGGCACAATCTACTTAAAAGTAGGTATATCTGTAAAGAAAGGTAAGGTTTCCCTTTAAAATAGCATGTTTTTAACTTTTCTTGAAAGGTCTGTGTAGAGAAGAAGGTGAAGTATTTTGACTGAAATAAATGCTTTCATGGAAAACAGTGAACCCTGGAGATTATGCCGATTCTTGAAGAACTTCATACTGTTTTAAGCAGGTGACAGTAATGTCATCGCCTGAGCTTTTTGCCTTCCACACTTGCACAACAACAAAAAAAAAAGACATAGAAAAAAAAAAGGTAAGTTTTACACTGGACAGAAAAGCTCAGAACCACCCATGCAGATAGCACCTTAGCAGAGGCTACAATTAACTTACATAGAGGTCAGGTCCACTACTGGTACCTTATGGCCTTTTACTATGAAAAAACCACAGTGAACACCATGCCTAAAATGAGAAGCAGTCTGCACCTAATATATTTTCCTTGCATGGACTATAAACATCTTACACTACCTATATCACAACCACACTGGACCAGGTAATTTGGATATTCCCTGCACATCAGCACTGTTAATTATCCCACAGGACATCACACATAGATTATGAAACCGTAAGAGTAAATTTAGGAGAAATAAGATCCCCATGAGGATAGTATTGGAACACGTATTTTGTGCATTTACAGTTTTCCATCTCTCAGTTATCTTTTGTCATTAGTAAACAGCTATGGAAAGTCCTTGGATTCCTTCCTAAAACTATTCATGCCCTAAGAATTTGACATTATGCTAGGTGATGCTTCAAAGGCTAGTAGTAATTATTTGACCACATTTTAGTTTCAATATTCTTAAAACATTTAATTTCAAAACATACTAACAAATGCTCAATTTTTTTCCAAATCTCTATTATATGACAGATCAGTGTCAGAATCACGGACTTTATATTTGTGATAGAATTTTAATGAATACATTCTCCATGTCTCACACTAACATTAGAATGTAATCATAAATGTGAGAGCCTAATCAAATTATAGCATCCAACATTATCTCCTTTGGAGGTTGTACATGTTCAAGAGAGAATACACCCTGTAGGCACTGCTCACTGAAAAAACAAAAGGGGGAGGATCACAAAAAGCATTTAATCTGGTTGTTTTACCTGTGTAAGCTTCGGGGAAATGAAAGTGAAATAATCCTAATTTTCCCTTGTAACTGTACACCTATGTGGATACATAACATTTTGGGAATGTTACTTGGTTTAGGTGAGCACTTACCTACAGTTACCACCAAACCAACTTCAAAACCAGAGTGAAACACTCCTGGTCACATGTAGAAAATACTTTTTCAACTTTGGAAAGTTAATATAATTCTCAGTGTGATCCTGATTAGGTATGATTAGGAATATCCATCGCATGAACCACAAGGTTACAAGCTCAGGAGTGATCCAACATGCAGACATTCCAAGATGTGAACCCTCCTCTAAACCCAACCAGAGTACACACACACGCAGCAGCTGCGTAATCCCAAGCCCACATTCAGGAATGGTACCCAGCAGAAGTCCTGAGCATGTTCATCCAAGCAGCCTGAATAACCTTCCACCTGATCTTTCCTGAAGGAAAATTCATCTCAGAACAGTTCCACTGTTTGCTGCCCTGCTGCACTGCAGGAGGCAGCACTTGGTCAGGTGGTTTATGAGTTCTAGAGAAATTCAATTACTAATGTTTGAGGTTATGAAACAGAAGAAGATGATACAAGAGAGGTGTTTACTTGTTTTCTCTTTTGAGCAAAGTCTCCTCTAATAAAGGAGGGGATTCCAACAAAGGAAACCAGGAGCAAATATATTTAAGTGGGGAAAATTCTGTTTGCATATTTTTCAATGCTCTCACTGCTAGGAGAAGAGTGATCAACTTCCTGAGCTAAAAAGACTTAAAGCAAGTGAGAACAATCTAAAAAGGGTGTTTATACTTGTGTTCAGAAAAGCCTTTTGAAAACAGACAACATCTACAGCAATCTGCTCCAACAGAAAACTAAAAAAAAAAAAACTAAAAAAAACCCCCACAAAACAAAATATGAAAACCTGCATTCTTTCAAAGTGTAATTATCTGTCCAATGATCAGGATCACTTTAAAAATCTTTCTTTGACTGCATCCAGGGAGTGTGAATCAGTAAGAGAACTCAGTAAGAGAATTCCTGCAGAATTTAACCCTTTCTTGAAAACCCCAAGGTGCAACTGAATTATCAAACTTAGCAGCAACACTTAAGACAGTCATTCTTGAAAACATATGTAACCAAGTAGCAGAATTGATAGCACTTTTCTTTAAGAGAAATTTATGACATTTATGACATTTATTATGACTTCTTTTCCCAAAGCCCATCTGTCTACCAGTGTGCTCCCTGAGCAAATGCAGCTGAGTGCTGCCTTCACAGCATATCATGTTGTGCAGATTTAGGAAAACATACCTGCATTTTTAAAGTTCTTATGCTCGTATAAACTCAAGTATAATTTGGAGGCACCCAGTTCATGTGCCACTCTGTTGTGTGGATAAAGGTGCAATTCTAAGCTTCTTTGTCCAGCAAAAAGAGTATGTCATTATCATTTGAATCTGCAAATTACAGGAGTAAAGACATGCATGATGTTGTGTAAATAAAAACTAAGGAGGCTAAGACAAATGAGTCCTTCACAGACCCAACAACACACATTGTTTAAAATGTTAAAATTCCAAAAGTCACAGACAAAACCCCCAAGTATACCTTATGCCTCAAAATATGATAACAAAAAGGATATGGCTAAAATCAAAATCCTCAAAATAGCACAGCTTCTGCCAAAGCAGCTGTGGTGCATTTCACTTGGCAGTAACAGGAACACAAGTCAAAAAAATCCCACAAAACACACACTCAAAAACTCCAAAACTGAAAACCAACCAACCAAAAAATCCCAAACAAACCAACCAACAAAATTAAGGACACAAAAAAACCCAAAAACCCCACACCTTTAAAAAAAAAAAAATCAAGCTAATCTATACCACTAGCCATGAAATAACTGTTATTCATTAGAGCTAAAAATCCAAAGCAGTATCATTAGGCTTTATACTTTCAGATCCTTCTTAAGCTTCAGGAATATGTATCAACATCAAATTTAAAGGTAAAGGGAGTCTGGATTTTCCAAACAGAATTCAAAATATAGAAAGAAAAAGCACTGGGGAACTTTTAGCAAACATGTTTTGGAAGGTGATTTTTAGATTCTCAAAGCAGGATTCCTGAATATCTCGGGGACTTGGGTTGCAGCTTTCTCTGTTCTGTAACAAACTTACATTTCTTCAGCTTTAATTAACGTTTGACGCATTGAGTGCTGATGCCAGATCATACCTTTTCCATACCTTTACAAATGGTCATGTCTTTCGCAGCAGATCATAAAGTTCAAGGGCATAACTAGATGTACTGTAATTCAGCCATATGATTCACACCAATTCTGCTTTGCTTAACATACTCAGGAAGCCCTCCCTTCCCCAAGACAAAAAGAGTTCAATTCATAAAGTACTAATAGGTTCATTATGTTCAAGGGCTGAGCTACACTGAGGAGTCGAGAATGGCAGAGCTGGATCTGGATAAAAACAGTCACAGGTTTGAAAGTCCAGCTCCAGAAATACTGTGATGTCAGGTAACTACTTCCATTTGAAAACTATATGATACTTGTATAGTTCTTACATTTCCCAACTGAGTGGGTAATAAAGGTGCACTACCACACCAGCCTGCAATGCAGGAAGTCTCAAAACAAATACTTACAGCTTTGAACTGTTTTAAATCCTACTGCTCCAGAGGTCCCCACAGCAGCAGACTGCACAGACAAGCCTAAATAGCCTCGTTAAAGCAGAAGTAACTGCAGAAAGAATCTGAGTTCCTCATTTTAGTTTGGTGGTGCTGTGCTGGTAGAGCTGCAGTCCAGCTGTAGAACCTAAACCCTTTTGCAGGGAAGAGTCAAGCTACACAATTTACATAGTTCTGGTTACCCAGACCCTCGCTATTCTACAACTACCTTTCTACACATTTCTGTGCAAAAATTGCACACTGGTTTATACATTACAGTTCCACACTTCAAAATCTATGCATACACATGTTTGTGTAAAGATTACACCCTCCCAAAATGCTGGCCATCAGTTTTACAGAACAGGTAATTTTAGTCTGTAGTTTTTATGCAGTGATAGAGAGGCAGTGCAGGTACCAACCATCCTAATGCTCTGCCTGGCAATATGTCTCATGGTACCCCCTCCTGGCCTCTACTTTTCAAATTTCTCCCCTGTTCCCTGGGGAAAGAGAGAAAGTGTTGGATGTTCAAGCACCTTTGTCTGATCTTATGGTTTGTTATTCTCACTATGACCATTTTTGTGGGTGTGCAGATTGCACATGCAGAGCCCACAGGGGGAAGTTTGAGACCTCATTGAGGCACCCAGTGCAGACATCCATGGGACACAACCTCAGCTGCCTTGTCTGCCAGCACACAGGGGAATAAACGGGTGTGGGAGGTCAGAGGGACAGTTATTCAAGCACTGTGTACACATCTTTGGAGCTGGGTATGAACATTCTGAGAAGAGGAAAAGATTCTCAACAATGCTGCTGCTTTTAACTAGAACCAGACTTCTCCCCTGGACACAATCCAAAGCACACCTAAGTCAATGGAAAGGACTGTACATAAACTGAAACTAATCAGTTCAGGAAAGTCTATTTACAAAAAGTTGGGAAAATATTTCTGCAAACCAGAATTTGTACTTATAGACTAATTTCTTTCACCAGTTCCAAGCATATTGATTAGAGAAGGATATTGTTTACCACCAGGAATTACAGAAGCACTCACATTTGAGGTTGCATCCCATTAATATTAGAAAAGTGTATTTTAGCTGATTTATGCCTTTGTAGTCAAAGGTTATTCCATATGTTTAGCAATCAAGAAGAAAAAAATTTAATTTTAGATTGTTACCTCTATATAAAATTTTTACAATGCATAAAATAAAGAAATCACCCAAATTTATGCAGCATTTTATTTCTTGCACTTTTTGTCCATAAGTGAATTATTATTTTTAATAGATGAACAATCATGACAGGTTTTTAATAATACTAAATTTAATTTGTCTATTTTTACTCAACCCATAATTGCAACCTATTAAAAAAAATCCATGCCAAAGTCTGCATGTAAATGACTGCATTAAAAGCAGATATACATGATGCAATTCTGAATATTCAAATTCTGAACTAAAATGTGTACATATGCCTGTATGCTCATTTTCACCGTGCCACACCAAATGTAAAATTAACTAGAAGATACATCTGCACTGACTTCAATCTATTTCATTTTATGTTGATCAGTAGCTAAGAATATTTCACTACAGAGATTTATCACATTAATTAGCTCTGAAATTACTCATAGTAATTAAGTATATTGTTCTTAAACTCTTTAGAGATTATTGAAATACTTTTGCTGCTACTTAACGAAAACAAGTATCAAGGGAAAGCATTTTCCAGATGAAAACCTTATCTATTAACGATCTTTTAATTCTTCTAAGCTCTCCTACCCTTCCATTTGCCCTGGATAGACTTTCTTCTAGAAGCCTAACACGACTGAAAAAAACAATTTCAAAACCTTCCTAGATTTTGAACTGTGACTTACAGCATGTCATGTTATCACCGTGATCTTTGAACAATCCTTGTTTATGCGTGTAGCAATCCCAAATGTAGTGCAAAGTACTTCTGTAACTCAGATCCCCGTGTCACAAGCACTGCAAGTATATAGGATTTCTACAAAGGTTTGCCAAGGATTCTGGAGGAGCTCAGGACCGTGTGGTCCCACAGGATAAAACACACAAAAGCAGAAACTGCCATTTGCATGCTTTATTATCAAACACAGGAGGGAAGCCTGAGCGAACCAAGAAAACCTTTTAGAAACTGTAAAATCCAACAGTCCTGGATATCAGCACAGAGTGTGCCCCCCTCGCTGCTTTGTATTTTTTTTTAAGCAAACAGCATGGCTTAAATTTCTCAGGCTTGACATCCCATTGGGCTGGTGCGTCGTGTCCCTTTTTGTCAGCCTGTCACGTCACACAGTGTAATGTGGCATTTCTGTGTAACGGACTGAGACACGTCATGCCAATGACATGTCAAGCTTGTGAATTTCAAAAAGACACAGTTCAATGAAAAACATGGTTTTCTAACTGCCCTGGAGGTTTTAAACCTTAAGAAAAATAAAAAAAGGCTTTTCTTCTCCAGTGATTTTGCCACTGAAAAGCACATGTTTTTTGGTGTCACCCATGTGTAGAAGCAGGTAGCAGGTATCTGAATATTTGGACGTCTTTATTAACTGAATCTTAAATTGCTGATTCAGTTCAATAATTAGGAAAGGTCCAGAGCATGTGTGCATTCACTGAGCTGATACTGTTGTTTATTCCCACTGGAATACACATGCAGTGATAAAACTTTGGTATTTAAGATAAGCCAAGTCCAAAAATTCAATTTCCACAACTCACAACTCCGTGATTCTTCCCCAATACTTTAAATGGATATTGATGCTCCTGGTGACTGTAATGGCACATTATGGGTCTGCTTAAACACCACACAACAGGTAGGACACTGTGTAAGCCTTGCCAGTCCTTAACCCTGGTTTTAGATTGGCAAAACAGAACCAGAATCAGCCTGCAACACTAAGCACCTCATGAATTTTTTCCAAGTATGCTTTATCAACACAGATTTCATGTAGTCTAAACTGCAAAATTGATCAGCAAAGGATTACACCTTTCTCCTATCACTATTGCTATTCCTTACACTTCCTAAATGCTCAAGGAAAACAATGTCTTCATGCTACATCCTAAAATGCTTTTATTTTGTTAACAGTTATTTTTGGACCTGATTTGTAGGAAGAACCAAATTAAGATCTTAATATAGAAATTATCATGCCAATACCTCACTAAATAAAACAAGTGGATGGTGGAGTTTTTAAACAGCATTTTTGCTGATTTCAAGGCAGTAATTCTTTCTCAGATGGACGGCTCTCAAATCACATGGACATCACATAAGACACCACTAAAAAATGAATGAAGAACTGGGGAGCCACTACTGCTACTTGCAGAAAATCAGTGAAATGTGCTCCTTGGCAGATACCCATCTTAAGCAGATAGATTTGGTGGGCACTGAAGTCAGATCATGAGGAAGTCAATGCCATTCTTCAGTAGAAGAGCACAAAAGAGAATAGATCAAACCTAAATATGCAAGAACAGATGCATCATCTGCAATCACCACCAGTACTGCAGGTCACCTACCCAGCCAGCACAACTGCTGTTTGCTGAAAGAAGGAGATGTCATCCTGCAGCTTAAATTTTGTGTTGGTAAATATAACATGAGATTACCTTCCTTGCAGTGTTAATCCCATTCTGGGAAACACTGAGCAATTCCAATGGAATTTTTGAGTGTAAGAAATACAGTAATTTAAAATATATTTTTTTTAAAGTGCCCAGAAGCTCATAGTCTAAACGTATAATATACTGCTTCAGCACACACCTGCACACAGACCTGTAAACCACACTAGCAGCAAGTGTTCCATTAAATTGCGTGGTCTATAAATAGCTGAAATTTAAAGAAAATAAAGAAATGGTATATCTAAATTCACATTAATATCTATCATTACACAACTACATCTGCTTTTAACCACCAGTCCTGAACTGTTCTCCCAGATATTATCCCTCTTCTCTAGTCCAGGCATTCTTCAACCCTGCAGACAGCCCATAACCTGGCATGACTAGCCAAGGAGGCAGAGCTGGCCATGAATCAGAGACAGAACACTGTGTATTATTCTTCTCCTTTCCCTAATGTAAGACCCACATACAGGTCTGTATTTATACATGATATAGCACCAAAGAAGTGTCATGAAATACACAATTTCTATACATCTGCACAAAAATGTATCCTCTCTGCAGTACAGTGCATTGCAACGGATGAGAAGATGCCAGAAGCTGTCAGGAAAACCAAAGAATTTCTCTAATGTCTCTGAGATGAGAATGAGGTTAAAAAATGTGGGTTTTCTGGTGTATTGATACCTTTGGATATAGTGGGAGGGGAGTTTTATTACTAAGTATTGAAAAAACAATTTTTAACATTTATGTGACTATCTTAAAGATTTTTTTATTTTGCCATTTCAAAAAAAGAGTAAAAATTATTGCTACTGAAAAACAAAAAAGGATCAATTGCCTCCATAGGATAACTGTGAGTTTGCAAACAGATTGGTCTAGTTGGAGGACACTGTCTTAGACAACCCACTATGTTGCCTCTCTGGAATACAAAACTAGTCAGAAACTTTACATCCTCAAAAACTATCAAGCTTCTTTTGCTCTTCAGAGAGAGATGAATACCTAATCTAACAACTGCCAATTCTTGTATTTCCCTCTATAATTGTGAGCAACATCTCTGACAGCAGACCTGGTCTGGAAACAAAAAAGAGGACAATTAATTATAAATAATTCCAATAGATGCAAGATAAGAAATTCTGTTGGACAAAACCTGAAACTACTCAATTTTTTTGTTTTTTACAGTGAGAAAAACCATGTGAATCTGTAGTGAATCTATACTGTATATTCCAGTACACTCCACAATCCAGTGCAAATCTTGCATACAAATACAAATTCCAAGTTCTGGTTCCACCTATTCGTTTTTAATGTTTATGAGGTAATTTTTAAAGACTCAGAGAGTGAGATTTGACTATCAAGTAAACCAAAGTATATCTATAAAAATTCTACAGTCTCCTTGGCATTATCTTAGATTCATTTTTAGTATTAAAAGCATAATTCCCAGTCAGGTATCACTACCATTTCCAATAAAGAGGCAGCTTTAAAGCTGATCATCCCTCTTTCTTCTCAGAAGTGTGGTTACTGTAGGACAAATCAGTAGGAGCACTTGGCCTGGGATTCTCTCAGTGTGTAGCTCCCCCTTTTCCAAGGAATCCTGAGCAGCAAGGCTTTCCCTTCTCTTGTCAGCCTTCCCCCACATGTCATGAGTCACAGAGGTTTCCTGTTGGAGCTCCCATTTCCATCAGGACAGTCTCCATTTTGGTCCAGCTAGAAACCAACTCATCCTCCTTCCCTCCCACAACCTCTTAGTGAGCCACTGCTATATTTACTTTTCTATTCTCAATTCCAGAGATGCTATTTAAAGCCTGATAAGTGCCTTACACTCCTTCAAAAATTGCCATTATTATATTAGCACCAGTTTTGTTGCAGCTTCTTGATAGAAAAGGCAAAACATCACACCTGTTTTGACTCTCTGGCCTTGCATTGAGAAATGGGAAGCTTTGATTCATGGTCACCCCAGCTTCCTAAATAACTTATCTCAAAGAGATTTCAACCTCTGATCAGATGTCATGGGATTTTCAAAGCCATGGTCTTGCTTTCACAAGCCTCAGCCCAGTTCAATTCTTATACTGTGCTTAATAAGATCTGCAGCCTTTCTTTGGTCATAAAGTACTTGATAGTGGCCTTTTTTCTTGGTGTTGAGATGGATGGAGTGATTTTTAGTATGATAGAAGCACAAATACAAATCTAAAAGAGAAAATCCTCAATCTTATTCTTACAGTTGAGTAACTATTAACCTTTCCTCCTTTCCTCCCCAAAATGCCAATTTGTATATAAAAACAACCCCCAGGACTTAGACCTTGGGTGGCAGTTTTAAGTCTAAAATCAATTTTTGAGTTATAAACCCCCTGAAAATAAGGGTTTATAATGGAACCACTGACAGACCCTTAACTACAGCGGCGCTAGCGGGCACCACCATAATATACGAATAAAACTAAATTACATCACTTGTCATCATTAAGAAAAATTTTCATCTCAGTTCTTCATTTGAAAAGCACTATAGTTAATGAATGATTACTGAGCCATGACACCTAAATGACTAAAATACAGGAATTATACTGAGGTCAACTCAAGTATTTTTTAAACCATGAAATTAAGGGATCTATTCGCTTTGGTACAGGATACCAGTCCTGGCTGTTATGCTCCCCTGCAACACTGACTTTGAGCATAAGGGAATGGTATGTATTTCTATACTGGAGATTAAGGTCCCATGCAAATTTAAGAGGTGAACACATGATTGCCCAAGAGTGACCAAGTATGGGGATCCTTCTCTGCTTTCATATGTGTTTCCTTCCAGCACCTGTTTTGTTTATGTTCTTCTGTATGTAACTAACCTGAAAATGAAGAATATTTTATGGCAATAGAAGGCAGAATCTACTTCTTGGAAAAAGGATATTTAATTATTCAACAGAAAGCCCAGTAACTCAAATTTAGTAACCTGCATTTAAGTATACCAGATCCTTTCAGCCAAGACACCTAAAAAGAAAGGCATTTTAAGGAGAGCTGACAGTACTGCACCATTGTGGAATGCTCTGACAATGCCTAACCATATCCCTTATATATTGTGTGATCTTAAATTAAGAATGAAAAAGCCTTACTTTCCATGCATTTAGACATTGTAAAGGTAAATACAAAGAAGCAACTGCAAAAAAAAATTAAACGTGAAGAAATGTAAAAACTGCTTGAGTATGCATGGTTTTCTTAATTTGAAGCCATTTTACGCTTCCTTCTAACTAGGAAAGTGGAGAATTATTTCAATCCCTTATACAATACAAAGAAATGAAAAGGAGCAGGTAAAGATATAAGACAATGGAAAAGAAGGCAATTTTCATCACTGCCATCCAAAGATTCTAACTGTGATACCTCCCCAGTGAACCTACTTTTGCTCATGTTCTCACAGCACTGAGCCTGAGCACTGCTGATCATGAAGATTTGTCTAACTCTTGAAAAGATGCCAAAACTATGAAGAAAGTTTGCAGTGCCTATGACATAACAGCTTTAGGGATATATTGTCAGTCCTGCTCCATAATCCCAGAACCCCTGTTTACCCAGCATTTCATTGAGCTTAATTCAGGTAAATGAGGATGACTAAGTGACTTCAGGTTCACAACAGCTTCAAGCACAAGCAGTAAGAGCAGCATTTATTATTTTAACCTCAATTCTTTCACCTTTTTCCTTTTTTTTTTTTGGCGGGGGGGGATGGAGGGAACACAGGCTTGGATGGCATAAATGGAGGGTGGCCCACAAGCAGAAAAAAAGCTATCCAGGGAATAGTGACTGAACACTAAGAACGACATCTGCATTTATTCATTTTTTTCATATCAAATTTCAAATACACAGGTTTCCCAATACAGGATTTCCAAATGCCACTCAAGAATATTTTGTTTCCCAATGAAGAAAACTCTTACTAGGTGTTGGAGATGATGAAAGTGTAAGCAGAAGTGAAGGTTACCAAACTGAAAAGGATGAATGTAGACTGCATGTTAATTGTCACTGAGCTAGTTTGCTCACATTGGTCACATGGCTAGTGACTGTCACAGATGTTGATGGAGTCTGACCTGTTCTAAAAAGCTGGCATTTTCAAAAAAAAATTTAGATAGAAGCTATCTCTACAGTCTGTGGAAAAAGAAAAGGAGAGAAAGGGGCTTCTGACAGCTCAAGCAGAGGAGGAAAATTAGAAAGGAAAGCCAGTACCACTACCATATGGGCTCATAGCTCATCAGGACAGCTGGCAAGAAACATTGCTTTTTTCTTCTTTACTTCCAGGGCTGTGATACATTTCTTTATATGGCTATCAATAATGCTGAATGATTAATGCTAATGATTTATGTTAATTTCATTATAAGCTTTATTTGTTGCCCAGTGTTGAATTAAGCCTGTCAAATCATCCTTTTCCACGTTGCTAAAGATTCTTAAAATGCAGAGCTAAATATAACATCTGATCATTAATATGTTATTACACCTGTTTCATATATAGACCAGGAAAACAAGAAAGTGGCTATTTTAAGATTATTCTGAGCAGTGGCTCAGGAATCTTATATCTACTTACTGCCAATTACTTATAGGAGAAATAATGACATTTAACACTTTCTTCCCACAAGTCTTAAAAAAAACAATCCACAAATATTATCCTCTGATACCAGAGTGCATAAGACTATGGCACCATTCTTTAAAGAGCAAAGAATACAGTATGCACCTTTCAGTGATCAATCCAGCCCCCTGCTGAGACACTCACTTTCCACCATTCTACATGAAGTTACCTCTGGTTGTTCAAAACAAGTAGAAAAAGGATAAGATAGACAGATATTTAACTATGTTAAGGCCACCCTTTAGAACTACCCAGAAATAACTTTTCAAGTTCAGACTTTCCCTTCGTGTTCTACATTTTATGGAGGAAAACAATCAGTCCCTAACTCTTCCTTTACCCTTCTCAGGACAACTTTCTTGCTTATCACCACCTTAGGTTCAAAGAAAGAGGAAACAAAGTTGTCATTGATACCCCTTAATTCTAACCCCATTCTCTCTCTTCCTTGAAATCCACTTCAATTAAAACCAGCTGATTTTAGCCCAACAGAGATCCAGACACACACCCAAGTATCCACGAGCTGCTCAATCACACGTGGACACTCTACTCTTCACTTGCCCCATGGGGACCAACCTGCTGTTGTTGACAGAGGAGAGAAATCCTTCCAAATCCCAACAGGGACAGCAACACTCACAATAGCCTGAGGAACTCCTGGCAAGGGAAAACCTGTCACACATGGCAAGGGGTAGAGGACCAAGTTTCATGTACTCTTCAACACACAGCAAGCAATGCCTTAACTGCACCCCCAAGGAACCTTTAGAGAGCAGAGACCTTTAACCAAACACCATCCTTTTCCTCATGACATGAAGTCAACAGAGTCACAAAATGGGGAGAAAGGGAGAGAAACATTGTTTTCCTGCTTGCTTATAAGGCTCTAAAATATATTTCAAAGTTGAAGCATGTCAGGTATAATTTTTCACTGTATTTTTCCTGCCATATCTATTACATCACCTTTCACCTGTACGAGGTCTTCCTGTTTGAGGGTTGCAAACCACTTCTAAAATAATATTTTTTAGTTTCTTAATACAGCAATGAGGATTTAGTTCGGCTTCTTACTTATGAGTTTAAAATTTATTTTAAAAATTTGCTTTTTATAGTTTTGATTAAAAATTTATTCATAAATTCCTCTCATAGATAGCATGAAATAAAAACAGTATCTATAACAGTTTCTTTTACTTCAGTTTGCAGACTGTGCTGCAATATGTCTTTCACAAACAGATTTCTTTGGTCCTCTGAGGCTGAAAGAAAGAGTTTGATGACTACTACCTAGATGGCAAAATGTCCTTTGCCTAAGTGGACATCAAGTGCAGGAGTTTGCACTTTGAGCAAACGTTATATGGCATTTGAGAGAAAAGAAAGGATATGTTTTACAAATAAAGTAAGGAATTTTGACCTCAGTACTCAGAATTGAAATCTGAGCTCCTGTAAAGTTCCAGATGTTTGCCTGAAGTTTCATTGACTTCTGAGCCTGCTCTTGATGTTCTTGTCTCTCCATATCTTTCGTTACATTTCCCAGGGTTTTGAAAGAGGGCAAGTTTGGGGTGAACACAGAAGTTCTCTCAGAGGATCCTGTTTGATCCATGATACAGAGACATTGATATAAAATGGCAAGGATTACAGTTTTATGAGACCTGAATCCTGTCAACCTCAAAGCCATAAAATACAAGCTATATATATTGTATTCGTAGACCATAATTACAAAACTTAAGAAAAATCCATGTGAACTTTTAACAGCTTTAAGATTTGGGTGTTTTGTGTCTTGAAATCTACTACTTTCGGCTTTAAAACTACAATATATTGGTTTTGTACAAAAGGGGAAATATTCTATTTGTTGCTCCTGCTTTTTATGATGAAACTACAGTTCTACCAGTTGGTCTGGGCTATACAGCTAACAAATGTCAAAACGTATGGACCAAACCATTTATCAAATAATCTACTCTTTGAATAGATAGGCACTATCAGCAATCTGGTATTGATCTTTACAGGCTACTCTATTGTTCATCTGAGCATCCACAGTGCCAGCAGGAATTAATGAAAGAAACAAAACAATGCATACCAAACACACAGCACACAACTTTTTCTCTTTTTTTTCTTCAAGTCTGCTAAAATGTATGTAGTTATCAGAAATACATTACTAGAAACAAAGTATGCAGGGAGGATAGGATATGAGAGGGAAATATCACCTCCAAGTCATTAACTCCTGCAGACTTCCAGTATATTTACTCCTAGATTAGTGTAACCTACTTCCAGTTGAGATCTAGCATGATAAATTCCTTGCAGTGTGTTACACTGGCATTCACTATAGCTGAGACTGAGATGGCACTTTCATTAAAAGCTCCATTTCAGGGCATGTTTAATGTCTTGGACATTTCAAATTGCATCTGGCTGAATCTTGGCATACAGCTTGTCAGTCCAGATGCACAGTTTTTGTTTGTTGTTTTACAGAAAATCGTATAAATTGGTTGTGACATCCATGAGTTCCATTGTGACTAAAAATATTAAACGTTAGTACTTGGGGAACAGGGTTTTTCTAAAGGAAAACATACACATTTAGTTACTTCTTTTTCAAATTTATCTATGTGCTTGCTTCTATACTGCCTTCTGTAAGCTCTGCAAAAATCCACAGGTCCAGCACACCATTCTCCTTCAAATTCCTCTTCAAAATGCTGTTCTAAGGAGATGCATTTCACGTACTATGTTTTGATTTAGATCAACCCACAATATAAAATTCCAGATATCGATGTTACTGCCATTTTCTCTTCGCTTGCTCCTGTATGAGCAGCACAGCAGGGGAGAGGTGATGGAGAGCAAAGAAGCTGTGACCAGACTTACAGCCAACAATTACATCGAGTGAATCTCCTTCCTAGCTGGGACAGCAAAACACAGCCACCACCTAAACAGCACAAAGCAATTATAATGTGAAAAAAAAATCCAGTCCTTTCGCAGGGCCCAGAAATTTAGGTCGGTTTCCCAAACCTCTGCCCTGTGTAATCAAAACTCATCTCTCATCCCCAAGCCCAGTGATTCCTATACTCCTCACTGCCCTCCACTCTCTTTCCAAAGGTATCTATTAGGTTATCATTGCACTTACTTTACCATGGAGAAATGTGGGAGAGAAATATGAAGAAGCCACAGAGACGCAAGAGGAAGTCACACAGCAAAACATGCCCAGACTCAAAATCATTGCTCTGGACATTGTCAATACAATTTGCAGACTGGATGATGTTCTTTCCTGAGGTCCTACTCAAACAAGATTGTAACAGCACTGATGTTGTTGGCATTTTTATATTAAAGAATCCATCATGTTGTTCTTGTATATGAACGTTCTTCACCACGAGCTCCCAAGTTTGACAAGCTCAATTCCACAAAGCACATATATGTTTGGGAAACAGCCAGGTGTTCAGATGTACTTTCTTATGGACTGGAGGATAATAGCAAGTCTGAGGAATAAAACAAAATATGATATTACTATTGACAGGGCCACTGCTAACACAGTGTTTTCTGAGGATCATGCATTTCTGAAATGTTTCCTGTTAATTAACTACAGGATACTCATGAGTTGCAGGTTTTGCCCAAGTTCTGTTTAAGATCTTACTAATTTTCAGTGATTAGCATTAAGTTTAAGTATGTCAGCATTTCCATTATAAACCACATTCTCAGGGGTTTATTAAATTATTGGAAAAAAAATTATTCTGAGGTAAAACTCAATACTTAGGGGTAAATTTTCAAAGTGCAGCATGCAGTTTTAGCTCCTGATCTCTGAACAAAGTCAATAAGAAGCTGCAGAGCTGCACCCCTAGTCAATGCTTTGAAATTTTACTTCAAAGTCTCACCCCAGGAACAAATTCTGTCACATACACAAAAAAAAAAAAAATCAATTTGACCTCTTTAAATCTGAAGAATGCCTACTATTCATGTGCTGTAACTGCTCTTCATAAAAATTTTCACTGTTTCCTAAATCTACCCAGCCAATCATAAGCAAGAGCTTTTGGGAAACGGAAGAAGGATTAGAGAGGGTAGAAATATTATGAGGGCAAAAAAATTATTGCTGCTTTAACCAGAAACACAACCAGAGTAAATACATGCTGCCATGTTTCCAGTCAGCTCTACATATAAAAAAGAAAAGAAAAAAGTAGTGCATTTGTTCACACATCAACGTGACTATACTCACCTCAACTTATTAAATGTAACATCAATAATCGAGAAAAATGATCCTTTTCTATTGCCAAGAAAATGACCAGGAAAATTACTCTAACCCAGTAAAATGGTAGACATCTTACACTGAAAGATTTGAAGGGGAATATGTTGAATATAAAGATGACTAGTGTTGTGGCATTGAAGAAAAAACATAATTTTTCATTGATGTAAGGCAGCAGAGCTGGAAAGAACACAAATACAACAGTAGATCCATTAAGCACATGACAAGAAACAGTGTTCACATCGACTTACTAAACTGTTTTTGATTCTTTAGTACCAACACGCAGAACAATCCCTACATTATGTTGCCAAGGAAAACCTAGAATGCATTTATTTCATAATGTAGCTTTCTTCCATTATCATAATAGAGCCATCATAGTTGTTGCAAACACTGTATGGCCTCAAACACCTAAATACAGCCGTTAAATTGGACATTTTTTAAGAGGAGGACATTTTAAGCCTCCCTAGAGAATTGTGTTGCCTGGCAAACTCTCAGCAGGAACCATCTATTACTGCAAAACCTTGCTTGCATGGGAGGGAGGAGGAAATAGTCTCAGCTAACAAAGGGGACATGTGAAACCATGACCAGGGAAGGAAGGCTACTTCAAGGCCATTAAAGTTACCACCATAAACTGACACAGAACCTTGGATGGGATTTAAGTTGAGCTGATGGTTTTAGGGAGCTTGTATTCACTCCTGGCAAATGATTTCTCTCTTCTATGATGGCAAATTACAGCTTAATCTCCTATTTTTATCTTGAAGCCCCATCTCACCTGCTCTCAACACAAACTCTGTGCATGAAGGTTGCATCACAGGAGGGAAATACGAGGGATATAGAAGGTGTAGAAATTAAGATGCTCAAGTCAAAGCTCTGTAAAGTATTCCCCTCTTTAAATATGAAGGGTGCAAAAGATAGACTTCTTTAATCTCTGCTGTGCTTATTCATCACAGTAGCAAGTCAGGAACAGACAGACACCTTCTCCTTTGTTTTAGGCTGAACATCAGGAGTAACTCCTTTACCTTCTATGTTCTATCACCTGCGCTTAGTGAGTCTTTAGTTTCATGTTTCATTAATAGTATCAGTACAGTGGTTACATGGCTAAAATATCTCATGGTGCTATCCTGCCAATTATCTACTAATCTATTAAAAAGAGCTGAGAAGGACTAACCAGGAGTTAAAGCTATTTCGTATCCATTTAATTTAAAATATCATTAATTTCATAATGATTTGTTTGCATATGGAATGAAACAAAGAAGCAGAAGACACCTTTCTTTTCCCATCTCTCTGTATCAAAAACTTTGAGACAATTAAATAAAATTATTTGTGGTAGATTAAAATATAGCACTTATATTGATCAGTGTTCCAGCTTTTCAATGTTTTTTGTTTTCCTCTTGGCTACATTTTAAGATTCATAAAACCTGACAATCAATTCTCCTCTGAAGGAGCAATAAAAATCTTACTTTTAATTTCACATAAGCAGTATTTGCACCAATATGTTTGCATTGAATCTGCATAACCAATATAACAATATCTCTTCGTGTAATTTGCACGAATAATTAAATGTGAAAAGTGTTCCATGGCAAATTACATTATGGCCTGCAGTTCACAATTAATTCTATTAAAGCTAACTGGACAACAGTCCAACATCTCAACATTTGCTAGGAGAAGTGGTACATTAGTTACCAGCATCATTTATTATGGTCTCTTAAAAAAAGTAGCATTATCTAACAATTTGAAATAGGTTTTGTTTTGTTAAGAATATTATTTTAGAAAATTTCTTTGAAGATGTTTTCCTTACTATCAACATTATCTCTGTTGCAAGGGATGTTAGTTGGATGCACAGACATAATAGATTCTTCTGCAACTTTATAACCTAATTAAATAAAAAGACCTTTTCATTTGTGACTGAATAGGTTTTATGTCACCTCTCGCCAGTCACTTCCTAGTAACTCAGCTGTACACTCTGGATCAGCACCTTCTCCACCAGCTCAAAACTAACAGGAAAAAAGAGACACCCTCACAGACTTCTAAGCTGTAAAGCACTGAACCAAACAAAGATAATACTGTCTTATTTGCCATTAACATAAATATGCCCAAAAGCAGTGCACAAAGGTTACATACACACACCCTTGGTGTCCACACACAGCACCAATCCTGGAAAACACCAGTATCACTGCTTCAAAAATAGCACCAGTACCATAGGACATATATTTACAACTTAGTGTGTATACTTTTAGATTAATATTAATTATTATGACAGCATCTGAGCACAACTCTCATTTGTAAAACTACCCAGCACCACTATAAATATATATATGTATGTCCAATATTAATTTGACAGCTTGGGGTAAGGGCAGAGATGGCAGGGTATGGCTAAGTGCCCTCTGAAGTAGGTTTGGCAGTGTGTTTTAGGAAAATATCAACACCACTGATATTATACATTCAGTCTTAGGTACAGAATTCAAACATCCATCCAAAAGTACAGCTGAAAGAGGGAGCAGGTGCTCTCGACAGCCCTTAGCTGGGAAAAGCACACACTCCGAGCTCAGAGCACTTATCCATGTGCTTGTATTGCACCAACAGCAGCAACCTGGGATCAGGCGTAGTTGGGAGGTAATTTACATTTTAAAAAGTACAGAACTGTGATCAAAAAACCCCAAAACAAACAGTGTAAGACAGGATTTTATGGGTTGCTATTCAACAAAAGAGGTGAATCAAACACCTCTTACAGAAGCTCTGAAGTGAACAGGCACACTGGATGAAGGCTGTGTAAGCTGATCTAGTTCTGTGAGAGCTCCACCACAAACTCAGTCTTTTCCAAGCTCCTGTAGAGATGCTGCACATCTTACCCTCACACTGCAACATTCTTGTGAAAACTTACTTTTCCTCATAATTCTCTCCCAGTAACACTAATCCTCAGTGTGGTGATACACTGCCCAGTTTTTGTATTAAGCTTCTTTTTCTGGAGCCAGAGCCACTATTTCTGTGTTTCCTGGGACTGCTAGAAACCAGATCATGACCCCTGAATAAAGGCAGGCTTTGGAGACACTATATCCTCTACTTGTGAAGTTGTAAGAAACAAAGTCACACATGTAATACATGAAGCAGAAATATTTCCTTACTGGTGTTTTAGGTAGTGTATTGTAGTCTTTTATATAGGACACAAAGAATGCCATCACCTGCAAATGGAAATTTCTACTGCTTGACAACTCCTTAGCCTGCAGAAAGAGCAACAGAAATGGAAGAAACAACAAGGGGAGAAGGGGCAAAGAAAGAAAGGGGAAAAAAGAGCACATAAATAATAGAGCCATTAACTCTCAAGAGAGTATCAGACATATCATGTTGAAGGCTTCACTGAGGTTTAGCAAATAATTGACAAGAAGGTTTTCATTTCCTCATGATCTACCTTCCCCAAACAAGGTGGAAAATAACAGGCTTTAAACTCAGCCTTTTTCAGTTATGGCCTAAGAACAGACCAGGAGATAATATCAGACAAAAACCAGTAATAATTGTTACAACTGGGATTTCACAAAAAGCAACCTGACCTCAAATGTGAGGAAGAACTTAATATTTCAAAAATCAAAGGGGTTTGTGTGTCTGTGTCCGCCACCAGACAACACAATTCCAACTAAACCCCTGCCATGCAACATTTAAAATCCAATCCAATCCAATGTTAGAAACTTCTCATGCACTTCATTCTACTTTCATTTATCACTGATCATTGTGTCCCCCCAGAAAATTAACCTGTTTATGGAGAAGACCGACACTTATTTCATTATCACTTTGGAAACACTTTCAGTCATTATTTTAATGATCTTCAACAATCTGGTACTGAGCCAATTCTGAAACTAAGTAAATTGGCAACAAGCAACATGGGAAATATTTTTAAAATGTTATAAGGATCTGTTTTGGAACAGTAGGTGATCAACTTATGAATGTCAGCAAATAATACCCTCGTTAATTTTCTCATAATGAAAGACAAAAGAAAACACACTATCACAGTGGAAGAGCATTTTTAAGTTATATAACCAAAAGGTTGAGGGATCAAGCACCAAAATTTCTTCTAAGAAAAATTAATGAAGTATTTTACTTGCAGAATCCTGCCTGGGTCGACCCAACTGTCAGGAGAGGGCAGTATATTCTGAGTTTTGACTCAGCATTATTCATCTCCACTTTACATGGAACTCACACAAAGCCAAATATGCATAATGTAAACACAAAACAAATATTTTAGAAATGCAGAAACTATGTGGAGACACGTTGAATGGTCTGTGGGGGTTGTGAACACTCGATACTTCTCAGGACCTGGTTTACTAACTGATATCCCTTTCCTTGCATTCTTCATGTCACCAACCACCCTTTATTTTCAATGGGCATTTAATAATGTCTTACATATACAATTTAACTAAATGTGGCCTTGGGTTCTGATATAAATATCACACTATTAACAGCTCTTTATGGTTCGATTGGACAAATCCTGCTCAACTGATTAAAAGTTGCCTGTATTACACAGGTTTGTCTTAATGAAACAAAAAATTCAAGTCCAGGCTGTAACAGCTTCTCTCACCCTGTTTCAATTCACAGTGCTTGATACCTCCTCATCAGCCTCTTAAAGGTTCTCTTCCTTCTAATCAAACCCCTAGAGGCACTTCAGCAGGGAACCCGGGTGATTACAGGCACTGCCGTTGTAATTTTCTAAATTGTAAATGCTTTTTCTTAGTCATCAGTTTCAATTGTGTAAAGTTGCCCAACTGTAATGGAAGTTGCATGCAGAAATATTGTTGAAAATTTAATTTGCATGCAAATCTGCCCAGTTGCCATCCTTTATTGTGAAGTGTTAATGTAGTCACACAGTGCTGCACTCATGGATTACCAGGATTTTACACCAGGCACTGTGACTACAACCACTTGAATGTACCCTCCTGCATTGTCCCCACAAACATTCCTATTTAGGTTCACCACTCACAGACATGCTTGCACACATGTATATTCAAAAGTATACATTATTGAGTACATGCTCTTACTTTTGGTACAGCTCATAGTAACTACAAAATTACTTTAAACCCTTGCAGTTGTGTATGTGCCAAAACTAAAATATATGTTTTAAATATTAACAAATACCTTTTTACTCCTTTGGCCTCCCTTCCCTTTATTTTGCTTAGTCAAAAAAAAAAAAATAAAAACAAAAAGGTCTGACTAAACTTCTTAGTAAGATTTATCTCGAGCTTTTATACCTGTCTGTTGTCAGGGGTCTTTCCTCTGCCTTCCCCTACTCCTCCTTCGTTCACCCAGACATGCACACCTAAGGAAAGGCAGCTGGCACGTGGTACAACACTTATTACCTCGGGCTCCATCGGCAGGTGCCTGTCATTATCACCTACCACGTTTCCCCTGTGATTTATTGTATTTAAGCAGTTGTAGCTGTAGGTAATTAAAGAGTACCACTCTGATGTGAGTAATAATCACCACACAATTCATGTTACACCAGAAAAGTGTAAGTTTCTTTCCTCCTCACTTCTTATGCTTTACTTAACACAAGCAGATGACTTGCTTCTTTTTATTCCAGATTTTGCACTTGCAACAGCCTGAATCTAACTAGTTTAATGCATATTTTTAATGTAGCACCTTTAAACAGTACAGCTATGTTCTAAGAAAATAATGAAAAATGTACAGGTACTTTTTCATGAGTAAAGATAATTCTCAGTTTGAGACAACTTTATGTTTGGTTTTGGAAAGTATCTGTATTCCATTTTTACTAATGCAAATGTCCAGAAGTGCATTCTAAACTCAGGCATCCTGATACTGAAGGAATTGCAAATTCATCTCCTGCATATAGACATTCACTGTGATAACTTCTTCCAAAACCTCACTGAAAAAAAAAAAGCACAAGTGGAGAAGAATCACACACTTCAAAAGTTTGGAATCTGTTTTCTGTGGTTTTTCAATCAGTGAGTGAGTGCTCCAACCTTCTATAACTTCCCACTGGACCCTCTGCAGAATCTGGGCACATACTCTTCACAGACAACAAATAATACTGCTTTCTTCACAGGGAAAACATCCCCACCACAGAGAACAAGAACTGTACAACAAAATGAAGGATAATCCAGATTATTTCAGAAAGAACAGACACTTAGACCTAAGATCTATTAACTTCATGGAAAGGAAAACACTTGTTTTAATGAACCAATTACTACATTGTAAACATTTCATACCTGTTTTGAAAGCTGAATAGCAAGAAGGGAAACAGAATCACTGCTAACAAAACACATGCACCAATTCCTCAACTGTACAGTAGAAAAGTGTTTATATGGTTCATTAGCTATTGTTACAGAAAGGAGGCACTTTTATTATTTCAGTTACATATAAGAGAAGGACCTTTTCAGAAACCATTTGTGCATTCCAGATTTTCTTGGAATTACAAAGATGTAACAACACACTCAGATGTGTTTTGGGTTGCTGGGACTTTTATGTTTACCAAGAAAATTTACAGGCTCATTCATTAAATCACAGGATACAAGACACTGGAAATGGAATAGGTCACTAAAGGTCAAGTATTATTTTTATACATAACTCAAGCACTGTCCCTGGAGTAGGTCTGGATGATATGTGAAACAGTCCAGTAATGAGTGTTATCACTTAATTTGGCATTCTTATTTGAAATTCCCTTCAAAGCCTTTCTGTGTGTTGAAATAGCCCAAAACCTCTTCGAAACATTCTATTACTACCATAATAAGCAATTTCAGAACAGAAGAAAATTGTGCTTTTCCTTCTGATAAGTTTGCACTAATTGAGATACTGAAATAAATTTTGGAGTACTTGAAAAGAGAAAAATAAGTAAATATTTCAGCTTCCACTAAGAGATGCAAGGCAAGACATCTCAATTTTATAACTCAGACTTACACCTAACAGGATTTGTGAGTTTAAAGAAACATACTGCAAGTCTGTTTTTTTCCAGTACTTATTTAATTGAATGCACACCCTAAGAAAAATCTTAAAAAGAAATTAAAGACTACAAATTTCACTGCTTTTCTGCTTCTCATTTCATGGCAAAATTCCATGATAGAAGGAAAAGGATATTACTGTTCTGACATATCTGGCCTTCAACTACATTTAGAACTGAAGTTTGGCTGCAGAAATATAACTGATCAAAGATTAACACAATGGTTTCTTGGGGTCTGGTAATATTATTCATTTTTAAAGTACTTATTCAAAACAACAACATACATCCCCAGTGCAACATTATGTCATGCATTAAGTTCATTTACTCAGAGGAGTTATTCCACATCTTCCCTGCTTTCAGGCAGAGGTCACTCCTATCAAAGGCAAGAGAGTACAGTTTACAAACCCTGGGTGCACTAAGGCACAAAGAAAGGAATATGAGCATGTAGATTTACTTTGAACACAGCAAGAAATATAGCTGCAGGCAGTAGGCTTAAAACAATTGATAAATTATTAGGAGACAGAGGAAAAATTGCTTTCTCTGCAGTTTTCCAGTGACCCTAATTTTTAGATTCTTTGTACTTCAGACTGTCCTGACTGGCTCCAAGCCCATAGTTATCCCAACTCCAACAAAGCCAGTTTCCCAAATTGGCTAACTGGAGCCACTCCTACTTCACATCAGGTGAGTTGGTCATCAAAGATTTAATTATTTACAGGTCTCAGCCAGCCCAAGTCCAGGTACAGTTGTGATGTACAGGCTATATTGTGCCATGTAAGTGGTTTGTACTAGATTTTTGTTGCTGATTTTTTTTCCCCAAAACCCTTTCTAAGGAAGAAAATTAGCATTGCACTGTTCTCCCTCCTTAGCAAGTCTTTACTTTTACTGCTGCTACAATTATCTATTTTCAAAAGCCTTAATTGATCTACCATCAGCTTGTTCACAAAATGTCAAAAAGCAACAAAACCAGAAATTGAATGTATTTTGTTTTGTTAACATCTACTTAAAAGGATTTTAAAAATTTCTCTTCAGTGAATCACAATTTAGAATTTGTCTTATTTAAACATTTTTCTCACGTAACACTAATCCACATACAAGCTCCCCACATAAAACAGAATACACACATCAGATACAGTGCCAGCATACCTCCACATTAAAAAAAAAAAAAATAGCTCCTCAGTCTTTTCACTCAACTAGAATAAAATTCCCATGTTTTCCTTCCAGAGCAGAGTTCTCAAGATGTATCTGCTGTTGTAACACAGCAGTAATTGCCAAGCACCTCCAATCTAGGGTTCAAGCAAAATGATTCTGAGCAGCTCCACATCCCTCCTCGGGGTGTTAGCATCAGCCAGCCTCTTCCATTTCCTTCCTGTACATTTTATCTGTGCTTTTATCTTTTCCTCCCTTTATTTTGCTTTATCTATTTTCGACAATAGTGACTAGCCCAGTATAACAGCATTATATAAGCTTTTTACAGTGCCATGTTTTGCTTTACAGAGTGAGCATAAATGAGGAAACACTAAGTTAAACTCTGACAGCCAATGCTGGATGTATCAGCTTGGCCTATAAATAAGCACTGATCACCTCCATTTTATTGAACTCATTTTCCAGGCAAGCAAAGACCACAAGATTCCTCTGCAAATTTTCCCTTTACACTCTCCAGCAGTGCTGCTTGTGTCAGCTGCGACAGATTTATGGCCTATTCATTCATGGGAACAAAAACCCTGCCAGGGCTGGTCATGGAACACGCAGTAGCAGTTAGTTCAGAAGATAACAGCTGCAATACCTCACTTCCTTATTCAGCACTCCATAGCACACACTACTTGGGAGATAATAAATGCTTCTTGTTTGTATTTCTTGAGTAATATCAGAGGAAAGGGTCTGCATTACAACAGTATGAAGTGGCTCTGCAACACAGGGGGATTAATCAGTGCTTTCAGTGTCTTTATTCCTTCTCTGCCTTTATGGTTTTACAACTGACATTAAAAAAAAAAAGTTGTTCTAGACTGTTTCTGTGTACGGTCACTTCCAGGGGTAGTCAAATATTTAAATTTTTTAATTAGTGCCAATTTAATTTAAAAGGTTGTTTTGAATTATTTTGAATTCTGAGATCTTACAATATGTAGTGCTTTAATACCAAGAGGCATTCACTGTCAGAATTCAATAGTTATTTTCCCTTAAACCCAAGTTCAAAAAAGTGCTTAAAACTAGGGATTATAAAATTACCAGCTTCCTTTAACTAGTTTCAAAAAGCAAACTAAAATGTGTACTAGATTTGTAAAAGCGGTATCAGAGAGGTATTAGAAGGTCAACCCCGCTCTTTTTGGAGGGGCTGCTCACAGCCATGTTTCTGAAAGAGTTGCTCTCTCATTTGGATTACATGCTGAATTTTGAAGTGATGCACTGTTGCCTCATTGCAGACAAGCTAAACTTGCAGCCTCTTCTCACATGTGTCTGCTGCAGCAACACGTCCTGCTCCTCTGCAGCAACCTGCTCCTTGTCCCTCTGAAAATGCACAGTGGAGTTACACCAAGCCCTAATCACAGCAGCACAGACCAAGATCAAGACCCACTTATATGCAACTAATGCATATTTTCAGGGTCCCTTTGAAGGAGATACTTCAGCGACACAAAAAACAAAATGAACTTTTATCAATTTGTGATTTTAATCTTTTTACAACTCTCTCTATTGCAAAATAATGTCCAAATAAAGCCCCGAAATGAGCCCTTAATTATGTTAAAATCAGGTTTTTCTAAGTATTTCTTAGCCTTAAGCATAATATTCAGCTCTTACAGAAGCTCAGGAGATCAGAACTTCTAATCTCAGAGAGAATTTTCAACCTCAGTCTTCTTTCAAAAACACAGTGCTCAGAAATAAATACACAGGGGTGTTCTTGTGCTCCACCTGAAGAAAATGCATAGCAGTTTCTTAAATAGTGGTGCAGACCACAAGCATTTACCATCTGGAATTTCTTACGAGCTTTGACCGAAGTCATGATCCACTGTCCCAATTTTTAGTTTGATCAAATGTACCTTTAAACAAATAGAGGAGCAGATTTACTGTAAAAGGTGGAAAATATGGGAATGATCCAAAAACATACTCTAAAATAAACCATTAGTTGGTCTAATTAGAAAATTTGCCTGTCTACAAATCTCATCTCCCTCAGCAGAGCGAGATCTTACTAGATCACACCAAAGGTCTGGGCTGGAACCTGCAGCACTTGGGATCCAACTGCAAATATAAATGCTTAGGAACAAGGTGATGCTTCAACCACAACAACAACACGGCCCACAAAAAGCACCTCTGTGTAAACTCTTCAAAGGCAACATGATCTCAGACAGACTTCCAGATTCAACTCTGAACCTCCTTGTTTCAGTCATTTTCAGTCCATGGAACCTATAGGAAATAAGACATTTGTTACTGTAACTATTGTCTTTGCTAATCAATCAAGTTTTACGGTGTGGCCTCTGGCTCAGCTGGTTATACTGGAAAGAAGCTACAGCAGCAGTTTAAAATTTTGCCAATTTAATAATCCTTGCTGATTTTAAGGAAAAAAAAAAAGAAATAACAAACCCAAACCCCACCTGTACTGAGGTTTACAGTCTCCGTGCTGTTCCTACTGGGTGTGCAGGAAAGGGAGGGAGAAAACAGTTTCTGCATTGAAAGTAGGGAAAAAATGTAAGAAACTAACCACCCACATGATTCATCCTTGCACTGTCCTACCCTGCCAATATAAATCTAAATATATATACATATTTAATTGTACAATATTTATAAAGAAGCTTTTATGAAGCAGCCCTATTTTATCTGCTGAAAATTAGCCACCCCCTGCTGTAAAAACTGGATTTTTCCCACTCAACACAGAAATACATCCATTCTTATAATTGTTCTTTTCTTTCAAATCACCTAATATATAACAAATGCTAGAAGACATTATAGTTCATCTGCTAAGCAGTCTCTTTATGAGTTGAGGCTTCAATGCCTTAATGGGGAAATTGCCTGATTTAAGTAAATCATGTCACCTCCACCCAAGTAATCATATTTGTTGCAGACTTCTGCTGACCTCATCTCTACGGCAAAAACAAAAACACATTTACATTTTCAGCTTGAGATATTTGGCTCAAATGATTTACAAATAGGTTGTAATGAAAACTAATTTTAGCCTACTCCAAAGCTACTATTTAAGTTCTCTGTTGATAGTGTTTACAGATATACAGTTATTGGTTACTGTCATTTAAACAGAGACAGCATGTTTCTGCAGAAAACAAGCAACTTGTGAGATCATTTCTGTATAGGTTACTACATTTTGAAAATGTTACTTTCAGGGATAGTAACTGTAAATCTAAAAAGCTAAACATGCATATTTTCTATGATAAGAGGTTTTTTGCATATATTGTTTTCCCCTCTGCTTCACACCAGAAATCCTTTTGGAAGCAACTTCCCACGGCACTATCTGCATCACAACTTTTTCACGTGGAATGTTTCAAACAAATGCTAGTCTTGTGAAATTCCAAGGAAGTTTTAAACCAAAAACCAACTATTTTTACAATAGTTAGTTATTGCCCACCTATGTAAAAAAGCCATACTACTGCCACCACAAGGTCAAAGGTTAGAATTTCCCATGGAAGACAGTATGGAGAGAACATATCAATGCATATTGCCCTCAACATTATCAGCCTCATATGTTGCCTTTTCAGCTAAAATTAATTTATTCATCATTCTCACTTTTCACTTGGTCATGGATTTTCCAGCATGAAAACACAACCTCCAACCTGTATTCTTCTATATCAAATTTTGATGCAAAAAAGCAAAATGGGGCAGGGGACGAGGGGTGGAGAGATAAATCCTTGGAGCTTACCAGAAATTACAGTGGTCTTGTATGGTTCTAACTTGTGTGTAATTCAAATTCCAGAGACATGAGAGCACATGAACTATTCAATCATCTAACCTGATCTGATGTAACAAAGATCAAAAAGCTTCATCCAGCTGCTTCCACAACAAGAGTACTCTACCAATTACACCAAAAAAAATATGGAAAAAAAGAAAATCCTGTACTGTGAAAAGCTAGAGACCTGTATTGAAACTTTAAAGTTCTTAAAAGAGCTGAAATGTTGCATGTAACAAACCGATTTTGGGTTTAAGTACTAATAGATTGAAGTGGTTTGCTTTGAATTTATACTCCCCATATTTATTCCAAATTTGAGATACAAAAGTGAGATTTGAGGAAATTAGACATGGTTTCCCACAATATACAAGCCAAATGAGTTTCATGGACCCAGTGGCTTTTTTTTCCACTACATTGGGAAAAAAAAAATGTTGTTTGGATCATGATCCAATCTTTCCTTCCTTTTGAAACCTATTTTTTAGGTTTCAAAACAAACACTTCCATTTGTTTTTTGGCTATTTCACTGAGACACTGGCATATGCAATTTTTTCAAGACAAAAGAATATATCTCTGCTATAAGAAACTTAGAAGGCAAAATTTATACGTTACAGTCTGTAAATTTAAGGTGAAAGAATGATGTATAACCTCCCATTTACTCATATTGACGTTTAAAATTACCTAAGTAAGTAGTATAGGGTTCTTCAGAAAGGCTTGCTTTATTTAATTCCTTCTTCAGCTAAAAGGATGAAGTCTCCTGCATACTTCTAGGGGATACTATTTCTTCTCACTAAGAATATTCATTAGAAGAAAAAGGAAAACTAAAAGGGAGCAACTACACAAAACTCCACGTTTTGCTTTAGCTTCATATCTTTTGTGCAGGGCTCCCTCAGTTACAATTCTCTTTCATACACTTACAAAAAGATTGGCTTGTCCTGAGTTGTTACAGAAAAATCAAAAGAAGGGAGAGTGTGAAAAGTCTTCCACAGGCAGTAAACATAAAGGTGATAATAGGAGCAATATAAAGGTGATAATTGACCTCAGTGGTCAATTCAGCCTAATATTCTTTCTCTAGTATTTGCCTTCACAAATCATTTAATGTTTAGAAAAGTTCTTTATTAGTCATAATGTATCATACTAGAAAAAACCTTTTCCTAAGTATTTTCTTATCATCTACTGAAGAATGATTTCAAAACATGCCTTGGAAATTTGCAGTAACAGCCTTAGATCTCCTTGTTACTCACCTGCATGTTTAAGATACTAAAACAGTAGTTTCACATGACTTCTGGAAAAGGTTCCCGTAATTCTAAACATGTGTGGGACGAAAAACCTTTCTCTCATTTTATACCTACTCTTTTCCAACTTCATCGAAAATCCTGTTTTCTAGAACTCACAAGACCAGTGTCTCATTCACCAAGTACCTTGAACAAACATCAGCTAAGTGACTTTTCAATACTTTTTTTTCAAATCCATGCAATCTCATTTCATAATTTCTGTTGCTCTCAGAAGGTTATCTTAAATCTGCACCTGTGTCTCATTTTTCTGCCCACCACATTACACTAAATCAACGACAGCACCTATTAATTCACAGCATGCAGGAGTTATAGGACAGAGCATATTTTTAACTACTTTGAGTGTGGCAAACAGACTGCTCAATTATATTTATTTGTTAACCTATAAATACCAATGTTGATTATATGGCTTTCACAAGCAACTGAGAGAACACTGGCAGAAAGGATAATGTTCTTTTCTCACATTCCCAGGGCTCTGCTATCACCACCTGTTGGTGAAAGAGATGACCTGGCCTGAGACTCCAACCTCTGCTCCCAGGAGCAGTGAAAGATCTTTCTTTTATCTCACTGGTAATCAAAGAAACTTATGTCAAAACTACATTTACCAGTGGAAAAAAAAATTGTCCATTTCTCACAGAGATCCTGATTATTTAAAAGCTTCATAGAATAGCATTCTAAAGGAATGTTCATAGAACTCCATTAATTATTATAATAACAAATCTTATCTGATTAATTTGTAATAGAATCACTACCCAGTGTTTCAAACAGATACTTAAAAGCTGAACAAGAAGCCCATGAGCAGTAGAGGAATTTGTATTGGACAATATATTTGAGGCCTTTAAATGCCTCAGAGGCAGAAGTGGACCAAACACTGCTCAAGTAGCTGAAGCTGTGCCAGCACTTCCAGATTTACATGGAATAGCAAAACAAACCCGTTTCAGTTTGAAATTGTTTGATTATTTTTCAGAAAAATTAATTTTTTTCTTTCCAACCCAGTTTTATTTTTTAACAAAAATGAATTTATTTTTTTTTACATGGCACTTTTATGTTAGTCAATTTGCCTTCCTCTGTATCTAGAAGCTACTTCTCAGTTTGAAGGACAGATCATCTTATACGCTAATGTCAGAAAGATGAGAGGTTAAATGTCTTAACACTATACTGCTAATAACCAGCTTTCCCATGTAACTGTTCTCAGACCAATCCCCTCCTAAACTCAGTGAAATCACTTATAAAGAAAAACATTAAGACTTTTTTTTTTTTAATATATACATTAACCAGCTGTTTAGAATTTGGTTTTGCTGTTTAGATTTTACAATATATCAAATTTCTTTCCTTGGTACTTGAAATTTCAGAGGATGGTCTTCAAAATTCTGAGACTGCAACATACAACTTTCTTATTCTTCTCCATACCTTTACATGAAAGTATGACAGAAATTTTACTTTTCATGACCCTCTGTGAAAGAGAAAGAAATCTTCCCTAAAACTTGACTTTGTAGAGTACCAATGACAGCCTCATTAGACCTTCCTTGTAATTGATACCTGTTGTGTATAAATAATAACGTGTAACAGCTCTTCAAAAAACCATCCTCCCTGATACAAACAATAATGGCTACAGTGTCAGGAGTTGAGATTAAATAAACCGTAACTGCGTGACTTTATGGGATGCTAATTAGAGGGCAGGTGAATATAAATAAGAAGCAAAGAGGGTGCCCAATAATACTGAGGTGTAGGGAGGAAGAGTATGAGCTGTAACTCCCAGATAAAAATGCCAAGCCTCCTTTCTCAGAGCCAAGTCCTTCGTACCTATGTAACAGTTGAATAAAGCCTCATATTGAAGTGTGGAAGATTTAATTTTAAGTTTTCTAAACTACCAAAAGGAAGCAGATATATTGGTTTTGATATTTTTTCTGTGCCTTTTGACTACAAGACTCAAAGTTATAAGTATTATTTCATTTATCTGAAATAATTTGAAGTTCTTTTGCCATCTATTTCAGCAATTTTCCCTCCTTCCTTTCTTCCCCTTTCCTTTGTAGAGTTGTCTATAGTTCCCCTTTCACAAAACATTCATGTAAAGATGACAATGAAACTCTTCTGCTCACCACAGGACGTTGTTACTGACAATTGCAATTAGTGTGCTATCACGATCACTGAGGGAAAGAACATGCTACAGTCCCACCATGGGTTGTTGCCTCTTCAATTGCTTATACTGTTGTTCTTGAGATCTTGTTAAAATTATACTTAATGACTGCTGTTTAGATTCGTTTATCATGAAACCTTATACACAGGGTATTCACCCATTTAGTTTGCCAGCTCACTTCTATTATCCTTCTTTTCCACTAACTGCCTGTTAACAGGAGTTTTGCCTGCTAAAATAATTCACTCCTTCCACTAGTATATCTTTATTATAGAAATATATATATATCACATCTGGTAGTTTTTGCTAATTTATGCCAGAAGAGTACAGTTTGTGTTTTCCCCACTGTTTTTCTTCTGAATGTTTTCAGGATATTGGCTGATCAATTGTCTTCTGATCAATACTGAGATTAAATGGAACCACACATTTCACCAATATGTGTTTATTTGTGCTGAATAGGCCAACTATTCCCTTTGAAATATTTCCGGATTTGCTGCTTAGAATTAAAGGGAATGCTCACAGCTTATTATATATTCATTTTTCTAACTATTATGCACATAATTTAAAGAGAACTGTGCTCTATTACTTACAAGTTGGCCTATCTACCCAAGAAGTAATTTCTCAGACACAAGCTCCATTCGATTTGGTTTTACTGAGTTACTGAGTGAAGCAGAGGGCAGATTTCAGGGATAATACTGCTCATGTACATACACTAACACTGATGCTGGCTGTGCCCATGGCCAGGCTAAAGGTCTTTGGAGAACTGGGTTTTCCTACCTCCAAGAAACAATGCACCAAATGAAGGAAGAATTCCTTCCACTTGGCATCTTCTAAAGTATCAATTTTTATTTGCT
Source organism: Neopelma chrysocephalum (assembly GCF_003984885.1). Lineage (NCBI taxonomy): Eukaryota > Metazoa > Chordata > Aves > Passeriformes > Pipridae > Neopelma > Neopelma chrysocephalum. Next base: position 1,856,008 of record NW_020897783.1, read on the forward strand.
GTTCCCTTTCTTTACCTACTGTAGGTGCAAGAGGCAAACAAAACTAAACTCTCCCAGCCAAACACACTGGCCTGTTACCTTATAATATTTTCTCTGATTCAGTAAATCCTCAGAAGTTTTTTGCAACTACAAGCGTATCTATTTTATTGATGTTTCATTTTCTTCACATTGTATAATCAAAGATACTGAACACTAATTAGCTGTAGCCAGAAACAAATTTCTGGGCATAACAGCTTCCAGGCTTATACCTCCTTTCCCACATACATGCATTAGATCACCACATATTGAACTGCTGTTCTGAACAGATGGTACCATATACACTCAAGGAGCTTTGCCATTGTCAGGCTACATGCTGATTGCAGTGCAGGCTTTCTTACAGTAGGCACTTACTCAAGAACTTCAAATATACTGAATGTATTATCATAAGAGGACTGCAGGTATCCAAGCAAAGACAGTGTACACAGCCCAGGGTTAACCATGAACCTATAAATATATATATATACACACACATATATATAAATTGACAGAGAGCAGAATTTTCTAGCTCTGAGCACACAACAATGCAGGACACACCCTCACCAAACTGTGGGCAGAGAGATCCTGCTCGGTGTATTCTTTCACGTGGCACAGGCTGCCTCTGACCTTCACAGGTACAGGGATTCATTTTACCTGTATTACCCCCACCTTCAAACACACAATCTTTCAGAAGGTAACCCACAGTAAATGGTGTTTCTGAACAAAATTATATCATAACAGAGGGAAACTGCCTGAAAACATTCTCTTCTTCCTGATGCTGCCATGGTGAATGCCCTAAAAGCTGCAGCACTCACATGATTTGTTTCTGATGCCACCGAATGCCCGTGGGACAGTCAGGGCAGGAGCCATACTTTGACTCTTCATGTGCCAGGATGAAGAAAATCGATTTCAATGCCCAGGGGAAGAAATTACTGCTAGAGAAAGTCACTCACCATTACACGTTGCTCCATTATCATGTAGTCTTGGAAGGAATCCTACAAAAATTAGGTAAGTGTGGAGTATGAGCTGGTAACCTATAAATAGCCTAGGGTAATGTAAAAGGTATAGAGAGAAGCTAAACTTTAAACCAGGTACAATTTGTTTATGTATATTTGTTCTGATAAAGAGTTTAGGTAAGATACTGTTTGTCTGATGCTGAAGGGTAAGAATTAGCACCACTGTACATACAAAATACAATGCAAAGATGATTCACATCAAGTTGGGATTCCTGCCAATGGATGGTGGGGCAACTCACTGAGGAAAATGGCCTAATAATCACTCATAATTCCAAGAATATGCCTTTTTCCAGAAATCAGCACATTCATTCAAAGGTAGCCTCACTACACACACAGAATCTTTAGGGGGCCAACACTGAACCTCAGCTGAAAAAAATGCGTAGACTATCCCAACTCAATCATGTGTCCAAGGCTTTGCAAGTAGAAAAGAAACTGCCAGGGAAGGCATAACACAAGAACAGTAAAACACTGATGGTTTCATTTCTGCTACATTTAACAGGCACACGCTCAAGGAAGCTAAGGAAAGAACACTCCAGAACGGACATCATCACTACTCTCAAAGGGAAGCTAAATAGTCGAAATAAATACCAACATAAAAGTGCTAGGAGTCATCTGACGAACCTTAACAGGGATTTATAGCAGCTGATTCCTCATAAAACTCAGAATCAAACATAGAAAGCAAAACAGCAAAAGCAAGACTGTAATTAGCTGGTAAACTGCCAACTCACCCATATACAATGAAACTCTCAGTATTGACAAATGTCAAAAATATATTATAATTTGAAAAAAGGCAAAAAACCCCCAGCAAAACCATAACTTACTCATTTTCATAGTCACACTTTAAAAATCAGTTACCCTGAACTTAGCTGCAGAGAAGTCCAGACTCCAAATTTACCTTAACATGTACCAAAACAGAAACTAGTTTTGAGGCCTTAGTCATGACATGGTGAACTTAATCTGCTAAAGTAAGATTATAACTTTAAGTAAAACAAATAAAAATTATTGGTTATTCTGTACAACAGGAAGACAAAATAGGGATAATGAAAAGACAAAAAACCCTTACATGCCAATGTTAAAATGAAATAAACAAAAAAATACCCAATACACAGCATCCACTTTAGCAACATTATAATTGTGAACTACTACATGATGTCTGTAGTACTCACACAGATCCCAGCTCTTTTAAGGAGGTTTCTTGTTTGTACTTTCTCACTTTTCCTGAGATCACAGGCTAAAGACACAAAAACAGAATCATGTCATGGTCAAAGATGATGAGAGAGTGGGAGTAAAAGGACACCAGGTGCTCTCTCGATCCTTAGGAGCGGGGAACAAATCAACAGTGAATATTGGATAAGGTCTTGGAAGCAGCTAGAGAAACACAGGGAAGCCAGTTGGAGATAAGGCATTATTAGGAGATTGAACAGTCTTATTAGTAGGAAAATGCACCTTTGATTAAAACTTCTACTTTGTGTTTCACTGTTTTTCTGTAATTTAATTATAGCAGCACTTCTCTGTGTGATAAATGCTTTGGGAACACCATTAGGACAAACTCTGCTGCACAAAACCTTCGAGCCTGAAGACTGGCAAGCTGACAGAGTAGAGAAGCCCCAAAGCTTGTATGTTATAGTTGGCAAGAATCACAGTTTATAGACAAATCAAGTCCAAACAAACCCCACCCTCTCTCCCTTCACGACACCTGATAACATTTAATCATCGTTCAAAGAGATGCTGATGTTCTGTAAGAGGGAAAGGCAAACCAGAGATGTCAGCAATATTTTAAGCAAAATACAAATGAGAGAGATATCTATAAAATTAACCCAAAAATCAGTTTCAGAGCACTTTACCATCACAGTTATAAGTCTTGCAAATAAAAGAACTGAAGAGAGGAATTTTAGTCCAGTTTTCCAAGAGTTTCAGTATGACTTTTAAAATGGTATCAACATCATTCCATATATGATGTTTTTACCCCCATATGTATCTGTATCCTCATGAAAACACAAATGTAGCTTTTGCTTCCATACCTGGTATGAGATGGTAAACAATGGAATTCTGTCCCCTATCTACATAATTGACATTTGAACAGGCCTGAAAAGAAATGAGGCTCTCCGGAGGCTAAGGCAAAGGGTAGTGTTTATGTAAACTAATTGATAGCAATAAAAATCATACATTTATTTGAGCTACACATCACATTTTTCTCTAATAGATATTTAAGTTTCTAGGGAAGAGGAATTTCTAATTACATTTCTTTGGATATTGTGTTATACAAAACATAATGCCAAGTTCAGTCAAGGCTGTGACACAAAATTGGTAGCAAAATAGCCTGTGGATTCCACATTATTCTGTTTTCCCATTTAATATTTTTGTCACTGACCATGTATAGTGTGCCTTCTCTTGGGAAATTAGCTATTTTTTCCATAGTTGCTACCACCAAATGGGGTGCACAAGACACAGAGAAGAATTTGTATGTTAGGCAACCAACACCTCTTTGCAGCTCTACACTTTAGTGCACTATAGATCACATTAAACCAGTGTCCCCGTAGTTCAGTGACAACAGAAAAACACAAACCCTGATGCTGTTCCTAACCAGCTATGACTTTTGTATTCCACTCCACATTAAAATGGAAGCAAACCTGAGGGTTTACCTTGCTTCTGCACTGGATCCTTCAACCAGTACAGTAACATTATCGACTCCTGGTGTTAAGAGAAAAAAACCTCAAAATTCAAGAACCTGCTCAAAGAGATATGACATTTTTGATTATTTAAGGTTTCTTTTAAGATCAAGTGAACTACACACAAAATTGAAGCTAATGCAAAAATATCCACTCAAGAAAGACACACTATGAGAAAATGATTAATCTGTTATTGAAAGTATATGATTTTTGTTGTTGAGGTACATGATTTTCAGCATACTCAGTTAAAATATAAACTCATGTCCTTTTAAACTTTTCCCATTTTAAATGCTAAATAATATGTATAATGTTCATTTATTTTGAAGGAATAACAATTTGATACCTACAGGAGTTCTTATATAGTACTTTTTTTTGATTTTTCATAAAATGCAACTTGAACTGCTTTTTAAATTAAATTAGTTATTACATTATTAGCTTTGTATACATTAAAATTTCAAATTTAAGACTCAGAATAAAAAAATATACAGATTTCTTTTTTGAATATCACTGAGGCTTTTCACATAAAAATATGAAAGAAGACAACAGAAAATCTAGGACTTGGTCTGAATGGCTTTCAGACATGAACAGGTTAAAACCAATCATCTATACTATCCCCTCACAGGTTAATTCATGCATAGAGGACAGAATAATCTACTCATTTGCTCTCATGCAGCAAATTAATAGACCAAGCAGCAAGAGGCATTTGCATCTTTCCAGAACTAGCAGGCTATTTGGCCAAAAGTATATATTCCTCTTGAGAAATCACTGATATCAAAGGAACCTGATGAGAAATCCTGTGTGGTCCTATACTACATTTCCTAGTATTTCCTCATGTCTCCCTGCTTCCACGTCAGCATGTGCATAATAAAACACATCTTTTCTGGGTTTTTACCAGTTAAGATCACTGTAACCTCACCTCAGTACCCTCCACAAGAGCAAGGAAAGCTCAATTCATGTCTCTAAACTTCCTGATGGTTTCACATTCCTCCTCCACAACACGAGATGAACTTGTAGTTTTGATTTCACCTTATCTTCCTAAAGCAAGAAGCCACCCCCAAATGAACTTTCAACACAGGCAAACCATTCTCAAAGCATTTATTGGAGCAGCCATTCCATGATGGGGCTAATCCCAACCACCCAACCCCACAGAACGTCCTGAGCCCAGACCAGAGAATGTCTTAAACATATAAAACTTAATCTAATCTAAAAATCTAATTCAATTTTAGCAATAGCAATCCAAATGTTCTTTGTGTTACACAAGATATCTAACTTGGGCATTGAAGTGTCTCTCACTATGCCCAGGTAGGGCACAGAAAACTTACCAAGCATTGCAAGGGATCTTTCTAGTGTCCATTCCTCTCAGCTGAACAACCTTATACATTCAGGATAATCAGAATTCCTTGCTGCTCAAGTAATAATCCATGTGTCACATCCCAGTTGGAACTACGTAACTCCTGCTCAAAGTCTATCACAATGTAATTTTGTCACTTTACCACTCACCAAGGACCACTCTCCCTCGGGTCAGAACTGACTTTTGTATACATGACTGATCCAATGGAACTCAAGAGCAAAACCCACCTGGCCCTCTGAAGATCACTCCACTCTACAGAACACAGGACTCAAGAGGCAGCATTTTCCTAATTACTATATAGTTTTTCCACGTGCTTCCCATTTCTCCATCACTACTGTACCAGATGCACAAGGCTACAGAACCACCAAAAGAAATTCTACAGTCAAAATCCATGAAACTAGATACAGAACAAGTTGCTGAATATATGTCCTCCTTTGCAGATCTTCAACCCTGACTTCCAGTTAAACCATTACAAACCTTCCTGAACAATGTGTATTTACTTCAAATGAAATGAGGTGATCACATCTTGGTGCCACTCATCACTATTTAGGACACTAAGTGCAGCATTTGCAAGGGAAACTTTAGAAGTTATTTTTGGGGTGATAACGCATACTTAAACACATGCCTTGTCTGGCAGTCATCCTCAGACTAGAGAGGTTTGATGAATTTACTCTCAATTCAATCCAAAGCGTTTCTTCAACTTTCATACTGTTTTTGTTTGCAGCAGTTCTCGCACATTGGTTGCCTGCACTGATGCAGTTTCTAACCCTCTGCTCACATTAGACACATAAGAGCAAAAACTCTCTGTTCCATGTCAGAGGCTCCTGAAGCTGCTGCTTTTCCCCCAGGGCTTAGCAATGATGTTTTGCACTTGCCCTGCGACCCTGACACTGGATCTACAGAGATGCTGGGAGGCAGCTTGGGATGTTCTTACTCCAGAACGTGGCATTCTGGCAATGTTTGCTAAAACTCTGGTAATTCTGCCTTTTTGTTTTTTCTCTCCTGTTAATCCTGTGCTTATTTTGGTATCATTCCCACTCTGACACATCAGCTGACACAAGCTGACCCCTTGTAGCCTTTAAGTACCGAACAGCAAAGGACACTTGACTGCTGTATCACTGCAAGCAGATAAACCAGTCATCTAAAGCTTGTGTCTTGTGCACAAGCAGTGCAGTCTTTAATGCAGTCAAGCCCAATTCAAGTGACTTCAGATCCATACAAGCCTCTGGAGGCTGATGACATTCCTCAGTAAGAGCTCCTGGCTGACAGCAGCAAAGCCAAACTCTACACTTGCCTGTGGTAGAAGTAAACAGCCTATATTTGCTTCTGTGGGCACTGAAGCTTTTCACTGTAACTCTGACAAACACAAAACCAAAGCTACTACCTGAAATACATCCCTGCTACTCTCATTTATGAAAAGCAGTGATTAAATAATATTTTTAATACAAAATATTAACCATAAACCTTGGGATACCACCGTGGCATACTTCCTAGCTAAATTCTTTCAGTGCATTCACATTTGGGGGGGTTGAGGTTTTTTTATATTTAGCATCATGACAGTTTAAAAAACAAATCAGTATAATTAGCAACTATAAGCTTCTAATAGAAATGATGGAATTTGAAAAGTCAAATTTAACACTGTCATGCATTGTATATTTAATTTCTAGAGCCAGCTTACCCAAATGCAATACCATTTCAATAGACTATTTGGCTACAAAGCAAATCATTTGAACAGCCTAGCTTTTAATTCACTTATATGCTGAAATAGGAAGTAAAGGGAAAGATGGAAAAGTTGTAGGTGGGAAGATGGAGTGATGATCTATTTGCTAAAGTACAAACTAAGTGGATATCAAAGTGAATGCAGAGAACCAGCTCTAGAGAAACTTCAGCTTAGATTGCAGTCAGGTACACCCTAAGGAACAGCCCACACTTGGTAAGAAGTTACTATCCAGAACAAGGAAGTCAGACTAAATGTACATTTTTTTATCTACTTAAGCCTTGCTATGCTGCCAGACAGTTCAATTTTTAAGCAAAGATTAACCTTAGCATAGGTGTACTTGGTTCCACTGAGTCAGGACAGCTCAGAACTGGGTTTAACACCAGTGATTTTTAAGGACTAAGTTTTGTCTTTAATCACAATTAGCAGAGGTATTGTCTTATCTCACCAGGTGCTGCTTCAAACCAGCAGCACAGCCAAGGAAAGAAAGAAAATTCCTGACATACAACAGCCACTGAACAGTATTCCCAAGCAGGGTTTACAGGGCAGCTCAGACTACAGTGGATACATCCTTCTGGACACTGGAAAATTAAATCTGTATGCAAACACCGTGAAATGCATCAATAGAACAACATCCAACCATCCCCGTAAGAACAGGTCACACGTTCCTCTTTTCAAAGTTAGAACAGTGTTGACTTTTTTTCTCCAATATATTCATGTGAACAAGATATTTCATCTCACAGATTTTACTTCAGTTCAGTCTATGCACATTTTAAATAAATTAAGATGAAATAAATCCATTTTATTGTATTACTTTGTGCCACCTCCATGAAATAACGCTCATCTTTGTATTTTGTAAGGGATGTTGATGTGCCTGAAAATGGTGCATGAAGTATAATCTTTGAGGATTGCACTGCTAGAAAAATAAATCTAAGCCTATGTTTCAAGCTCAGAATGGCACCAGTTTTGATTGAAATGCCTCTGAAACATTCATTCCAATACCACTATGCTGTAAAATTCATACAATTGATTACTAGGGTAGCTGTAACAAAACTAGTGACTAGTAGCTTTGTTTTCTAAACATCTGTTCATCTCTTGCAAACATAAAACATCCCCGTGAAATAAATTAGACACAACCCTTCAGTTTCAGAATGGAGAACTGCAAGCTCACAGTAGGAAAAAATCAAGTTACAAAGAAGGGCTGGTCACACAGATCACAAACAAAATGAAAATTAGGTTTAATGTTTATTAACAGTGGAAAAACTCTTCTTCTGGGGGAATTTAATTCATCACAGGTCTTAGTCAAGTAAGTTTGAGGTTTGTTATCCCTAATAAAACTGTAATAGTTCTTCTCTTGTTTCTTACCTGCATTCTTAGATCAGGGAAAACTCCCCAGATGATGGAATCTTAACAAGACAATTAAAATAGTGAGGTATCTCAAATAAATGAAACTGCTTTTTGTAATATTAAAGCCCTATTTTTAATGACAAAAAGTGAATGCTATCACTCGAGAAAGAAAAATCAACTTTAAAGTCTTATTATCTAAAACCAAAGCTAACTGATATCCTCTTTATTTATCTTTTATATGATCAAAGCAACAGAGCTTTGCATAAATCCTCAACATTTTCGGCAGAACAAGTAAGTAATATCTGTTCTGATGAATAAATTAAATCATATTTTGGAATATGAATTTATAATAGTTCTCAGCTTCAACCCTAGCAGCACACCGGTAACTCCAGAAATCATCGAACACAGAGAGGTAATAATAACACTTACTGAAAAGGACAAGAGTATATTTAACTGTCAGCTTCCCAAGAGCTGAACCAAGAAACTCCCTTGGCATTTTCTGGCACTAGTTCCATTTCCACTTTGAGTTCTTCTTATCTCTAACAAAGAAAAATAGCTTTATGAATCAAGAATCAGCAAGCTTTCCCTGAAGACAGCATTCTACAACTGCCACTCAGAGAGACACCAGGAGGAGCCACGTTTTCAGCTATGATCAGTACCATTTATATTTTCTTTTATAATGACAGTGCATACATTCAAGCAGGGGGATAAGTGGGCATGACCATCATATTAATCAAGTGCTTGTACAGAAGAGTTATTTGCTAGACCCATGTGATGGCACATAGAAAACCTTGTACTAAAAGGGAAAAGTTACATTTAACACAACATCTGCTTCTATTATGTCACTAGAACAAAACAGGAATGCAATTAGAGCACCCAAATCAAACTCTTTGTCATAATTTACAGGCTTAAAATAGGACAATAAGAACCACAAGTTTCATAGAGCATTCTCATTCAAGATGAAGCAAAGAACACGAATATATCAAAATTCTGATGTGAGCAGCAAGCAACATGGCACTAAAAACCTAAACCTACTTAATACTTCTTACCAACCACACAAATTGTATGAGATACAGTTTGTAAATTTAAATTTCCTATAGTATTCTCATTTTTAATTCACTTTTTATGTTAGAAATATAGTTAATCTTGATTTCTGGTCAGTTCTGCGTGAGGTCACACAGTGTAAGGAGTTTTCAGGATAAAAAAAAAAAATTGCAAAAAATGCCCAAAAAATACAAGGTTTGGCCATGAGGTTTTTTCCAATTCATTCCACTACTCAGCAGAAGGCTTCTGATGAATGCACTGAAAATCCAAGAAAAATATTCCTGTGTAGCTAACACTATCAGTAAAATCAGTTACCCAAATCTCACATCCCACTTCACTCCAGGTCTATCATACTTTGGACTTTAGGAAGAAAGGGATGTTTATTTGTACCAAATCTTATGAATTATTTGTTTAGAACACAGGAATACCAGATCACCAGGGCAATGGCAGTCATCAAAGGCACATTACTCTCAGTGGTGAGGACTCTACACTTCAAATGCAGCAGCCAGTGGTGTTTTTCTCTGCCCAACACACATAAAGCTCAGTCAGGTATATTTAGTCAATTCTACGGTTTTCAAATAAGAAAATAGGACTGATTAAGTGAAAGGTAAAAGCCACCAACACTCAATTACTCAGCAAACCCCAAAGGCCACATCACCTTTAAACGTCTCAGTTCTTTGTTAAGAACTTGTGTTTACTTAGCAGCTAAATAATTTTAAAGGATTCTGACTGTTTTACTACCCATAACTCATGAAAAAGGTGGACACCTTTACCTCGTCACAGAACAGCTCTCCTCTGCTTTTACTGAATATGGTCCAAAATTTGATGAAAGAGTATCCTTTGCCATACAAGCATTTCCATGCAGTGGGTCCAAGAATTACATCCAGACAGAAGAGAAATTTAGTTAAAAATAAAAGCCCACTTTTATGACTCACTCACAGGTCTATAGAACCAGAATTGGCATATAGTACAACTAAAACACCTCAGGAATTTGATTAAGTACCAGGTTACTCGATGTCATGCAGAAAAAATATCTACTTTATGAATACTAAAAAAGAAAAAAAAGAAGATAAAAAATGATACATAGGCAAACTGGTATCTCCAAAGTTACCACAATCAAAGTGCTAAAAGTGTTCCTTCCTCTAATAATTTTCTTCAAGCTAACACTTAAAAGCAGGAAGTATTTTTATTCTTAAGGCCTCTCTTTCTTTTAAAGGATACCGTACTCAGCATGCACTTCCTAAAAGTTAGGAAACAGAACTACATGTACATCCTACAGGATCAAGGACTGTAAGTCATTCCAAGCATCGAATTCCACTCAGTTCCTTACTGCAGTTACTGTGGCCAATTCCTGACAGCACACATCTGCTAGTTTGGGGTTTGCTTTCTTTTTAAAATACATTTAATTATTTATTTTGACACCAACTGTTCCAATTTAAATTACAGTTCAAGTTGGCACTATATTAATTCCTGACCCAGGTCAGGAAGATATCATTAACTTCAACAAGGTCATAATTTCAACCTTTTGCCCTCTAGATTAACCATACAGAGAACTATCAGATAGCTATTATAAGGAAGACTTTTTTTTTTTTGCATTAGCACCGAGCTAGCTAAGAATTTTGATAGTTAAATGTTGACAGTCAATGGCATGTGCCCCTATAAGAGTCTAAATTGAAGTCCCATCACATGTCTCCAGAGAACAGGTTTAAAAGCCAGTAAAACATCAAAAGCCAGTTGGACAGTTTTCAAAACTTTCACCATGAACCCTCTGCTTATTGTCTACAATGTGTACTAGGAACAAAATGTATCATCTGCAGTGATTTTATTTACTTCTTTATATTTATATAGAAAATTTGAACTCCTTTATTACATTGCAACCTTGCAAAGCATATTATCATATTTCATTATCTAACACATAGGCAAATGTGTCTTATGAACAATGCTCTATTATTATAATGAACTCTGAATATCTAGCATAAAATTGTCAGCATTATAAAATAATGTAAAAGTAACTGCACAGTCAAACGTCTACTACAAAGGAATGGAGTTTAACACCCATTTTCATTCTGAAGTTTGTCAATGAGAACTTAATATGTTTCAAGGAAAAAGTGAACTTCCATTATCTCATTAGACTTTATTACCCAAATAGTGAAAAAAAAAAATGGAGTAGCAGCAATCCACTGATGTAGTTATGGCCCAATGAACTTCTATATTTGAATAATGGATCTCAATGCTTCTGATTTCAAAAACTGTGGAATGACTGTATTTTGGATATTTTATTTCTCAGAAGTAAGCACTAAATATTTGTGTTCTTTCAAATTCTTTTCAGATTTTTAAAGTTACACACAAGAGAACAGCAAAAAATTCTATAGTTATATTGATCTATTGCTGGAGTTTTCCAATTTATTTTAAAATCTTTGGTTGCAAGACAAAAATGTAGATTAACACAATCTGCTACTATAAAAATGAGTCAAAAGGTTATAGAATGCAGACATAAAATAAAAAGTTACCACGGAAAGACTTTCCTAAATACATTTAAAATGTAAAGTTGCAATGTAGTTTAGAGAAGGTTACCATCCCTACCTTTGGGAGATCAAATAAGATTGATCCACTTAGATCTGACTCACAAAACCCTTAAACGTCCTAATCCAAATAGTTGTGACTGTAGTCTGCTCTCACTATTTCTTCTCATTTACTTCAGCAAGAACCAGACTAAATCTCTTCATTTTGTTTCCTCCCATCCCCCAGAGTCCTTACATTTTTCAAAAATGTAAGGCAGTAATCAATTACCACGGTCCTCATACTTATGAAAAAGAAAAGAAATAAATGGAGAAATAAATCTGTAGAAAACAGATTGATATTATGTACTCCTAAAATCAAGAGTGCTCAGCCTCTATTAGCTTGAGTGACATTTTGTATGTAGGCCACAGTTTCACAGTTAAGAGTCATGTGTAAAATAAGAAAAGGACAAGTACAGTGTGATCAGAACTAATTGGAGAAAGATACAATTATTTAAGTGAGATGGAGGAAAATATTCATGGGAAATATCTGTACTGAATGAATTGTGAAATAATATTTCAAATCCACATTTTAGCAAAAAAAAATTATTTATTCTAGGATAATGAATTTCTTGAGAGAGACTATTTTATTAATAATGGATGTTCAGATGGAATCAGATACAGTAGGTGGAAATAACACAGAATCATGTCTTGTCAAATGTGTGATTAATTTTGCACTACAAGTATTGATTTGACAGAACACCTCTTTTTTTTTTTTTTACCTGTTCATAGCCATTTAAGCGTAATGGACTTCTTTATTATCCAAATGTTATTCCTTTGTTTAAGCTTTTCATTTGAAAGCACTTTGATGCATTTATAACTAGTTACCAATTCTCTGGATCTTTATATGTGCATTATGTTCTAAGTTTACTCCTCCTCTTTTCAAGTCTATTAGTGTCAATTAGCCTTGCAAAGACATGCAAGTCTGACAGGCAAACTTTGATAAAATGCTTGGGCTGATCAACCAAACAAAGACAACGCCACAGCATTTGTTTCCAATAAATGATTGCATTTAATAAACATTTCCTTGAATTTTACTCTTTTTATTTTACCATATTGGTGAATATAATTACTTTTATTAACGTCATAAAACCACTATCCATTGTGATGTACACATCACTTAAGTATCATTAATAGTTTGCATACACTGGTGAGTTAAAGGAATGGCTGGATTTAGGAATAAACTGCACCTTTTAGAGCACAGATAATCAAGCTACATTTCAACACACAGCAGAACAGCACAGAGCTGTTACTGCATAAGCACCTTTATTAGGCAGTGGAAAACGGTTTGGCAGTATTTTGTGCTCACACTATACACCCTACAGTCATTCAAAAGAAACAGAATTTTCACCTTTCAGCTCCCACTTTTCTTCCCAAATTAAAAGTAAAAATTCCTAAGACAGTTTCTCCTATTTTACTAAGACTACGTAGTATCTCACTTCACAAACAAACCCATTAAATTCCTCAGTAAGAGCATGATGGAACATATCTGTTACTTAATTTGGCTCTATCTACTTACAGTTATCATCCCTCAGATGAACAATTTCCTTCCACCTTTCAGAAAAGACAACCATAAAGTGAAGAACAAATATTTTTGAAAGCATCAGAATCAGATCCTGAATTTATGAAGCTCTGGGGATAACTGGTAATCAGGTAAATACTAACAAAGTGACTGGAGCTGTTCTGCATGGGAAAATAAAGTAAAGTAGATGGGAATTCCAGCTGTAAAATGTGTATCTTGAAAGACAAACACATACATACTCCAAAAGAGCATTTATTTCTTAATAGGAAATTAAATAATCCTTTGTTAAAATTTGGTAAATTATTTGTTTTACAATTACAAAAGAAGTAACTGACTCTGAAAACTCTGCAGCTTATTTTAAAATATCTGATTTCTACAACTCACATTTTTTCATCCAACCTCTCTAAGGATGGGAAAAAAGAAACAAAATTCAGATGCACCATCATAAGCATCTGGGATTTCTATAGCTCCAAAATTAAACCACCAAAATAGCATTACTTCTAGTAACTTGTTGCCTTGGTATGGTCACTGCTCTTTCAAAAAATAACATTGCAGCTTTAATTCCTGATATAACTGAACAACAATGCCCCTTGTTCAACTGCAATTTGAAATAAGAGATAATAAATTTTAAATATCCAGTGGGCAGTTTTTAGCAGTGTGCCAGTCACAGAGTGGCATTTATTTGCAAATACTTTTATTTTGCAGTATTTTATTTTTCTAGACTGGAATATATCTCCTGCTCAATTGTTCATAAATACAATTGAGAGATATAAGCAGTAGGAAGAAGATAAGCAGCAAGTCTTAAATATCAAATGCAACAAGAAAACATTTTCCCAGTTCCACAAAGATGATATTTTTGGCAATAATCAGGTCAGTGGACCCACTACAGTAAATTGGAGATTTAGGTGCATAATGATACAGGATTATAAATGCCATATGTAGCACATCCAGCTATTCTTTACTGGTATTAACAAAGAAGGATTCCTAAGAGTTGTTTGAGGTGACAGACAATTGACCAGATTAGATTTGATCCCTACCACAACTTAGACTATAGCTATTCTTTTCAACTCCTCTTTCAAAATTTAGTCTTCTGTAAGCTTTAAATAAAAATGTTAGTAGCAGCATGTTCACATTAATATGCTACCATCCTATTTTTCAATTACTGAAATTTTTCCTGAAATTCTAGAATTGTAAAACAGTTACATATTGAGCAAGATCACACAGAGAGAGCAGAGTTTACCACTTTATTAAAATTGTGATTGTTCACATAAAGACTCAACCAGGTCACATATTAATAATTATCACTGACAATCTTTAACATCAGACTAAACCCACAAGTGAAGCAATATTACATCTCTCTCTCTCATTTATCTTTACTGCTTATGGCCCCTCTGTGGTCAGCATGCTGTGAGCTTCGTGGACATTTAATTATGAACACATCATAAATGTGGCTGACAAGGCAGAAGCCGGGCTCAGATGCTCCTGGGATGAAGGAAACATCGTTGAAACCACTTAGACTTGCAGTACTTTCATTCTGTTACAATAAACAGTGTTCTGACTTACCATATACACTCTGAATATAAAGCTCCTTCCCTTTTTCTCATTACACATTTTCACTTCATCGAATGTTATAATATGTCCTGCTGAATATATGAGATGGCATTGTTTGTGGCCCTTTAGAAAATAAAGTGTTTACCTTTCACTAATCAAATTACAGTGGTGTCATACCAGCGTAACAAGGGTCAAATGCTGAATTTTTCTACCAGTGTCACAGATTCCTGGGGAAAGGATGGAAATGCAACACCTGGGTAATATCCCTGAAGCCTTTTGGCAGTGCCAGGTAACAGGACAGATGCCTCAGAGAGCTCAGGCAAATGAAAGGAAGAGCCCAACAGCACATGTAATCTTTTCTGTGAGTACCAGTAATTATTACTCCTGCCTATGAATTCCTGCTGTCAGTAAGATACAGACCAGCCTGGCCCACTGGTTTTTACAGCAAAGACCATAATTGCGATATATAATTTAACCTCAGTGAAAACAAATAAATCAAACCCCAACCCAACACACACCACCCACCTCCAGGAAGTTCCCAAGACCAGCACAGCAGCTCTCATGTACTGCAGATTTGAAATAAAACCTTGGCATCAAAATCACATGCACATTTTGTCTTGAAAACAAACACAGTAAGCAAGACCACGGCATGCAGATCTGGTATAAATAAAACAGGAAACTCTGGATAAATTAGTTAATCTACTGTACTGGCACACTGGCATAAAACAAGCTAAAGATCAGAATCAGGACAATATTCTTTGAGAAAGAAAGTTATACTTGACTCAAATCAGCTTCACATCCTCACCAAAGCTGCTTTCTACCACCTTCTCTACACCAGCTTTGGTTTTGGATTTTATCTTTCATGGCAGTGAAAACCCACACAGCAAATAACAGAAAGAACATTTCAATACTACTGAGATTCCTGAAACATCATTGTTATAAAATGCTCTGAATCCTCATCATTTATTAGCTTTACTAACCAGAACACTATTTTAATAAAGCAGCCAATATTGTCCACAAAGCTGTCAAAAAAATGGCACAGAGACGTTACCTCTGAGGTGACTTTTTTTTGTGGAATAATATTCATAATGCTAAAAATTGACATATGAACAAAGAGTAAACCTTGCAAGCGCCTCTGATGCTTAAACACCTAAGTAAGAATAAACGTGCATGCAAAGAACTAACCAGTGCCATGTTTCAAAGCAACTGTCCTCTGTAGTGCTGAGGTACATATTTCTATACCTCCCCAACAGACTAGAAATAGAAAAGACAAAGCATATAATAAAGCCAAGCACAATGAAAGAGCTCTGAAGAGAGAGCTGAAAAGTAGCTATCATGTTGGCAGATAAATTCTACACACAATTATTCATTCCTAGCCTCTTGACATGTAGATTAATGAGTTTGATAACCCAGGCTTCTAAGAAGTAGATTCAACTCTGTTTCACTAGCTTTCTTCTCCTCTTCTAACTACAAACAACACTTTAGTCTATTGAGGGGGGGGAAACAAATCGATACATTTGCGCTGGTCATCAACATTTTTGCAATTGAAGTCCTATGTCAAAAATATGATATCTGCTGTGGGACATGGCTCTTTGCTGGCCCTGTCAGGAATTCGCAGGGGCTCATGTGATCACTGGAGGGAGGAGTTTTTGCTTCAGCAGCCTGTGCTTCCATGCCAAGTTCAAAGTCATATAGTGGCCAAGGAAAAAAAAAAAAAAAAAATCCACAACAGCTATTCTCATAGTTATAATGACCCTGCACTCACTGCAATGTGTTCTGTACATAAAATTTTCTATTTCTTCCCTGAGGCCAAATGACCTTTTGTCGACACTTTTGTTAACGTTCACTGATCAAAGTGGATTTTAAAGCAAGTGCTGTATCAGATTCCAGCCATGACAACTGTGCAAAGGGTTGTGTTTGCCTTAAACCAGTGCACAGTGATGCACACTTAGGGAGGGGGGGACACAACACAGTTAATGATTTACAGATTTATTCTTTGTTGAGGCAAGTCTTGCACAGTGGAAATGTTTCATTCTTGATTGGTGAGCAGCTTTGAGTCCTTTTTCTCCATCTCAAATGTTATGAGTTCAAATTCTCTTGAGTAATAACAGTCATATGCAGTTGCTCAGGATTTATCAGGAGGTTTAAGGGTTGGGGAGGGTGCATTTGCTTGAGGTTACCCCCTTCTCCTGGTTAACCACAAGGTGAAAAGCAGTCTTTGGCTCTTCAGAAACAAACAGAAATCATGTGCTGCAAGGTTATTACTTAGATAGTCGCAATTTCAGAAACCTGTCTAGAGTAATTATAACATTTTTCTTATTATGAGCAACTGGAAAGGAAATCAAGATTACAGTGGCCAGTCAATGCACGCTAACAGGCTCATGCACCAGAGGGAGGGAGAAAGTTCCAGCAATCCCAAAGCTGGAGACAGGTTTTACCAAACTAGTGACACCAAAACAGGAAGGACATTCCATAGCATTCCAGTGTAGTTTACGTGCTCAGGCATGGAGTGACATCTTTCACAGCCTACAAAAGATATTTCTACTGCAAACACTGAAACAGTTGCTAATTTTTTTTCTCTCTTTGCATGGCTCTTTAATGATCTGAGCAAGTAATCAATGTGTTTGACCAATTTTGTGCTAATGGCAACGCAACATTTTTCTTTACCTACACCTGAAAAGTAGGTTGGATTATTAGATTTTATTTATTATTATCTTTATCTTATTCAGGAAGAACTAAGTTGCTGATTGCTGAAATTTTAAATGTATTTGCTATGGACTTTTTGGTTAGTTGGTTTGGTTGTGATTTAGGTGGGGGTTCTTTTTTTTAAAAACAAAACCAAAGTAAAACAAAAAAATACATAAAAATAAGTTCTTTACTGCAGGATGAGATACCTGGCACTCACAGGGGTGAAAGGCACGCTCCAGTAATACCTTGCATTTTATCTACAAGCTTTATGATCCTGCACCATGAGGCACACCCCCTCACACATCCCAACTGTAAATCTACTGCATGAGAGGTTATTTAGAGATACAAATTACTGTTATGCACAATCTCCTTTGTAATCAAATATATCTTCAGTTTAGCATTCACTTTAGAGAGGTCTCATTCCTTTGATGCTCTTAAAGCCAACCTACTGAAACAAGTTCTGGAAAAAAGTGCTATTCCTCAAAGTAAATCATAAGCAGGGAAGGCTTTTTCTGAAAGATCTTAGAAATAGCTCATGCTGATGCTTCCAAATATTAATTCTCAGAAATATTGACACTAAGTGAACCCTATACGTATCTAATATATTGAGCAATTGTCATGCAGACCTATCCTTCCCCCTGCAGCAACCAGGGATCTGCATGCATCCAGAGTATCTAATCTCCAAGCATCTAATCTTCAAGGACAGACATTTCTGAAGATTGAGGGGAGAGGAACCAAGAGGGATAAAATATGAGGCTATTTATTAAGATGATTGTACACAGAAATCTGTTTTTCCTGCACCTCCCCAAACCCCTGAATCTGAGCATTTAGATTTAGCCCAATAATTGAAGTCAGGAATTGTGAGGAGGGCAGGGGTTTTATATAGAAGTTAGGTTTTAAAGATCAGCCCCAATTCCTTTCATTTGCTGCTCATACTGAACTATACATTTCCTTCAACCCATGATATGCATTATGAGTCCATATTCCACAATCACATTGGTACATTCTCCTCAGACAGGGCTCCAAAGCACCTCCAGCAGTCTGCTACCAATGCTGATATGCAGCACACAAGGTTACAGCCACCATTCTGTAGATCAGGTATTCAACAGCAAGAGGCATCTCAAACTACTACAGCTACAGGCATTCCAGACTAAGGCACATGTGCAAAACACCAACTTTACTATTACTGGAATGTCAACAGGACTGAAATTCCCCAAACCAACACAAACAGCCTGTGCAAAATGGTGACTCACACCATGTTTATATCTGTAGCCTTCAGACAGAACATCAACAAGTATACACAGCCTACAAGATAAATCTTGCTTTAGTGATCTAGAAGTCATTAGAAATCATTAAGCATTTCAGTGGAGATTACAGAGGAAACAACGGCATTAGTGAAGATATACACGAGACTGTTAACTGGGAATTAAATTGTATTGTAGGACAGCTTTGTGGTTTTGTTGAGATTAACAGCCACCAAGAGTGATCTCTGCTCAAATAGGTCAGGCATCTTCTTCCCTGATGCTGTGAAAATAAGTGGAAGTGCTCAGTGCCAACAAAAGGGACACAGGGATTTCTCATTTTATCAGAATGGTGTTGGGCATGACTTGGTCCCATATTGATGGAAATAAAAAGATGCTCAATGACTGCAGAAGCAAAGGAATCTTCTAATTTATTCTGATTTTGGCACAAGCTAGCTCAAGAATCACTCATAATTTGTAAATAAGTGGTCGGTTTATTACACGCATATCTTTTAATCCAGTCAAAGATAAGAGAGTATATCAGTCTCACCCTAGCTCTCTGTGCATAGAGTAGAGACTTTTGCTTTTATTTCAACAACATCTGGGGCTCGAGACCTGTTAAGTCCTCTTTGTGCAGTAGCTGTTACATTGATAGACACTGGGAACTGAACAGAAAGTATTTTTGCAGCCAAATTGATATGCAGGTGCACATCTGAGCACATTTATCTCTAATTATCTGTTCTCAGGCACAAAACAAGCAGTCAGAGCAGAAAATACACAGGTATTTATTTCATTTTACTCTTGCTCTGAAATTTGATGGGTGTATGCAAAAAAGAAGATCAAATTGTCAGAAATAGAATCAAATCTCAAGCCCACTAAAAATAGGCCCCAAAGGGAGTTGCCCGTGAGAATTTTAAAAGTTGCGTTTTTGGAAAGACAGAAAAGGAGCAGAAGTGCCTGCTTACAGGACTACCAGAAGCACTGAGATTGGCTGCCAAAGAGCATAAACATAACTTCAAACTCCTTCACCACAGCCACTCAACTTTTTTGGCAGACATGCATTTTCTACACTCCTTCTGGGGATAAAACGCGGTATCTTGGATACATACATGTGGCAACAGATGGTACATGCCAATTGGTTTAGTGGGAAATATTGTATAAACTTCAAAATACCTCAGTATTTTCAGTATTTTTGAAGCTGTAAATTAGAACTCCTGGATAGAGAAATTTAAAGTCAACACTTGGAGGGAGGTAAAGCAAGCTGCATGAAGGTTGAGGATGTGCAACTCTCAGATCACACAGTTCTGCACTGTTATTACAGAGGATTTTTTTTCTAAGAAAGATTTGTTCTACAGCTTTCACTCGAAAAATTTCACCTTTGGCTACTTTGCAGTACACAGAGCACCAGGGCCTGCCAGTACAGGGATCTTTCCACTGTATTAATTTCAATGCAGTACATGTTATGTCTAAATCACTTATTGCCGTACAGCAGAGATCCTCAGGTTAGCTTTCGCAAAGGGCACAGAGTATATCAGCTCCTACAGAGTTCTGTGGTACCTCAGCTAGATTTCTTTTGGAACCTCAAAAGAAATCTCTATATTTCTCTGCCAAATGCAGCAGACATGTCCCAGTACAGTAGCAGGCCAGTAGCAGAAGAAAAATCCTGATTCCATTATATCCTCCAACATACTAATCACTGTGACATACTGCCTCTTACAAAGTCCTTTGGATGAAAGATATTATAGCAGTGTAAAACTTCTGCTTTCTTTCCTTATTTAAAAATAATAAATCTTACACAGACACAAATAAGTGCTGCTTCTCACACAAAGCAAATGGGGTGCCCTAAGAGAGAGCCCAACTACTGAGCAACAGATTGAATAACTGGATACTTTTAACCTAAGATGGATTTATGCAATGTATTTATGTATAGTAACAGGGATCCAAGGAATCTGCTCATGTAACAGCAACACAGACAAGATTATGGTAAGTTATTTCAAATTTTTTAGACTTAATTTGCATTAAAAAATACACCCAAACTTGAACAACCAGCCTTCACCGCTGCAGCCTACCCGGTTTCAATGAAATGGTCCAAGTACAGGTTTGAAAAAGTGTACCAATACAGAAGAAATAACATATTTTACTTAAAGTACCAAGCCTGATGATTCAGTAGTGAGTGCTCCCTCTTCTCCCCCCCACGCCAGCCCTCCACTCACACCCCCCCCATCACCAGATTCACAGGATTAATATGAGACTGGCTTGAGGGTTTTAGCAGTAACTGCTGCAAAACAAGTTCTGATTGGTTGATTCAGAAATTGGGATTCTGGGCAGTGTTTTATAAAAGGATAATGTATCTTTAAGCCTAGGTGCCCTTCAGGGAAATGTATTGGATAAATGTCTTCTGAAAAGCCTGTAAATATTCCATCGCCTCACTGTCATTACTACCATGAAATGATAATGAAGCATGAAAGAAATATAATTCCATATTCAGATGACAGCATTAGCCTTCATAAGCAAACTGAAATATTTATTAGTAAAATGTTCGGTATCTACGCCTGTAATCTAAAAAAAAGGACAAAAATGTTTTATAATAAAAAAGAGATTGAATGCAGAGGTAAAATCTGGTTGGCTGATTTTATTGCTTATTATTAAATCCAGGCAAAACAATTATTTTTTTCTTTTCATTAGTAAGGCACCCAAATTAAAACTATGCCCTCAGGCTGTGAGGTTTACAGTAGTGATTAAAAACAAGAAATTGTGATGCATGGGGTTTTTGACAATGGCATAATCAAATTCATTCATATTGTTCAATCTTTCACTGACAAATATTTTTACAGTGAAATATACCAAACAAAGAAGCACATACAAGTACTATCAATACAGAGAAATTAGGAAGACTTGTTGTTATTGCAGTAGAGAACAGATACAATGTTTCTATAATCTTGAATACAAACATTATAGTGTAGTTAATTAGGGTAATTATTGCCTAAATTGTGCTTAATTGTTTTATACTGAAAAGGATTTCTGAAAGAAGCCTTTTGGATTTCCACAAGGCACAGAAGTGAACACTCTGAAGCCTAAGTATTTAGATGTAATTTCCTAAGTTTGATTGCATTTCCTATAAGTCAGAAAATACATCCTGAAGCAGGCTGGGACAGAGATAAACACGAGCCACATGCCTTGACCTCTGTTTCACCTTATTGAAAAAGAGGTGTAAAATAGTCATTTAGTACACTAGCATCAGAGAGCATTCACACACTCTAAGCACATTCTTTTAAAAAAAAGTCTTTGAAGTGAATGAAAAATTAGAAATTCAAGTGACCACGATCAATTCTGAAACACTGCACAAAATTAATTACAGTTTTGCATCAGAAGCAAGAATGTAGATTTCAGACAGTCTGTGTCATTTATCTCACGCTGTACAATATACAAGGCGATTAAAAAGCCAAATCTGTTCCCACCCCCCAAGTCTAAGGCCTATCAGAGGCTGTGAAGTACAAATGATTAACTCCAAATTATTCAAGGGATTGTACAGACGCTTCAACTTGAATGAAATTTGCGGCAAGTCACAGGAGCTACGGAGGGACAGATTTGCTGCTCTTTATCAAAATCTAGTCTGACTATCGCTGACAGAATCCAGATAAATTGCATAGTAATCTGGCAGTGGCTGTGGAAAGCTTGCTCTGCAAAATCCAAATCTCTAATTTCTATCTGTTTTTAATTGCTTGACTTAAATTTGCATTTTTATACAATTGGCTTAAAGGATTTATTCTGTTCTTTAGGCTACTCTAATAAAATTGGGTCCCATTTTGCATGGTATCTCAGAAACCTACTTACATTAAATAAGCATGCTGTATTACAAAAATATTTACTGTAGCAGAAAAAGATTCCTTTTTATGTCATGTTCAGAATTAGGTAAAGAATACATGTGTCAGGAAGCTCATTTTAAACTCCCTTATGAAAACATACCTGAGGATAAACAGGATGGAATCACAAAGAAAAGGGGGGGAAAAAGCATTCATTCAACAGAGGATAAATTGGGGGAAAAAACCCCAAACGTATGGACCAAGAGCCCACACACATTTAAATACAAGTCAGAAGACACTGATAACACAATGTGCTGTGTCCAAGCACCCAGGAGACAGCCATCCATGCAGCTCTCCAGCCCCTGAATGCTGGGCACCAGAGCAAGAACTTCCTTTAATGTAATTCCCAAACTCCCATGTAATTAAAGGAGGTGTGGGCATCAACCAATTAATACTCTTTATTAACAAAATAGTGTCGCCCTCCCAGATTACAGAGCACCTCATCCCAACTGAAAATGTTACAGAACATCAACATCTGAGCAGCACTTGGCCAGCCAGTATCCCTCAGCCACCCTTCAGCCAACTATCAAGTGTGGTAATGTCCAAAAACTGGCATTCCAGCAGGATAACCAAGGCAAAACTTTAAAGTTCTTCAAAATATTAGTCTCCTAATCACTTCTTTATCTGCATTTAGCCATTCTACAATAGATGAAGGCTTATTTCAAACACACATTTTAACTTTCTACTCAAGCTTTGCCAAAACACTTGCTTTATTACATATATATATAGGGCCAAAGACTTTTTTTTTATCTTTGACTTAATTGGAATATCAATAATCAAAAAAATATACACACTTCACTGTAGCTTAACATAACTCAATAGAAACAAGATATTACATTCTTACAGATTAAATTCATATAGCATTAAAAAAAGAACAAACCAACAAAAAAAAAACCTCAAAAAAACCCACCAGTCAACCAAAACAAAAAGGCAACCTGTTTTTACATACTAGTCCCAACAAGGATGTACAGGTTCCCTTTTCTTCCAAATGAACGTGAACAAAAAAAAGCATCAGACAAGCTCCTGTATCACTACAAAAAGCCTACATGCTATTCCCCATGAACATGAGCACTGCTGGAACTTTGTTACCTTCCAGCTTGGAGGGTAGCTGCTCCATTACTTTTCCAGTGGATAATGTGTCCAGTATCTTTACTTACAAAAAAAAAAAAAATCCATGAATGATATCAAGTCAATGAACTGGGAAGTAAAGTCAGCTATTGCAGAAGACATGCTCATATCCCTCACACATGAGGCCATTCTAACTCTGGCTATTGTGTAGATTAATCTGTAAAGATACATGAGGAGAGGCAGTTATTCAAACAGTGCTGCTCCCCACTTCAAATCAATGATGTTCCTCTGGAATGAACAAGTAAAAGAAGGAGTTCCAGCAGCAAGAAATGAAACCCCCTCCACTGAAGAACCACTCCAGAAATGGGGGCAGGAAGCTGGAATGATGTCACTTCTGAGTCTCAATATTCACAGCAGACCCCTAATGAAAAACCAATCAGGGAAACCCATCTGTAATTGTTTAATCAAACACCCCCAAGCTATATAAGAACAATCAATAGTTCTACTGCAAGATCCAGAGGAACTTTACACTGATGCTCTTGCTCATGTCCTCTGCCAGGCTGCATAGGGAGAGCAACGTCATTTCCTACTAGAAAACCAAACTAAATGCTGGAAACTACTGTTGAAGTGGCAAATTTAGGTCAGGATGACAAAACTGTGTCAAACTGACATGAAATCAAAAGTCAGCGTAACACAGAACACACAGTCATTTCTTGTAGATTGCAGAACAGAAAATAACTGTCCATAACCTGCTCCAATCCAGCTATGTCACACCTTCATTTTATCAGAAACCTTCACACTCATTCTCTCAAATTACTGTTACTAATCTAACCTTTTCTGAATATGAGATATGAGAAAAAATACATCTTAACAGGTCATAGAAGAAAAATGAAGGCTGACAGACTTTCTGTAACTCCAAATTGCTTATACCTCATGTTTGCTTCAAATACAGACCAGTGATTACTTCCTCCTTGAGCATTTCCTCTATCATCAGAAATTCCACAATACCTGCAGCCATGCATGCTTGAATTTTTTAAAATACGTGTAGAATAATCAAAACTCAGAATGCATTTTACATACTATTCAAGCCTCCTCATGTCTTCTGACAATTCTGCTATTACTTTTTGGTACCCTTTGCCTCTATTACCATGTTTTTATAAGGTAATTTATATAAATCTTCTGTAAGATTACAGATAAAAATTCCATTTAACTGTTGAGTGCATCTTATATGAGTTCCACAATGATACATAATTTTCTAGCAACAAATTTCATATTCACCTTTAGATGTTAGAATGAAGGAAGACCTCCAAGGTTTTAGCACAAGTCTTCATAAAAAATACATTAGTATTTTTCCTTCTTTCAGAGGTTTTGAATTTTATGTTTCTCTAAGAATTAATATCTGATTTCATTTCCAGCTGAAGGTAGTTACTCTAAAGTATCCCTCCCTTTTCATATTTCTCATCTTTGATTCCTCTGAATGGCTATACTGTCAAACATTAGAAGTGAAGAGATCTGTTTGGTGAAGCAGAATTCCCTAAAGCCGATTCCTGCCAACATGAGTCAGTGTCTATTGTACTCAATACATTTTTGTCAGCTAAACAATGTCGCTATAAACTGTGTCGGTTTTATAGGATTTAATTCCGCTGCAGTGTCAAACTAACATTTATATCTCACAGTGAGTTCATTTTAAATAAACAAATAAATACTTCCCTTCAGCCATTCTTTGGCTGCTTCTCTCCACTGAATACATTCACAAATGGTGCGTACCCAGTCTTCCAAGCACACTGCTTTGAAGGATGATCTGATGCTGCATTAAATCTTTATGTTCAGCAAAAACTGGTCTAGGTCTAAACTTCCAAAAACATACTATGTCAGCCCACAGGGCTCCACCTCTACATTGGTTCTGTGCTTTGCCCCTCCTGACTCATCAAAACAGGCAAAGCCACAATACAGGAAACAGGTTTGAGCAGCCCATACCTGGATCACCTCGCACTGTACCCCCACTGAGCTCACCGGCATTGTTCATATGGAAAACAAATCACATGAATAATTAAAAATATATACATTTTTTTATTTTAAAAATTGGAATTAATTCAATGCACTAATTAGAAAACCTTAATTAAAAGTCTGTAAGACCTTACATATTTTAAAAAGTAAAGCAATTGTCTACCTAGAGCTGTAGAAATCTATTCACTGACCCAAATACATTATAACTGAACAAATACATTATAACAAAATTAAAGTGTGATTGAGGCAGAACCTTCCAGTAACAGAAGATATAAGTTTCTATATCAGCACCCTAGAATGTTAATTTTATAACAAAAAAATACAAATGTTGGAGTAGAGTGGGCTCACAAAGAGCTTTAAGAAACATCATAAACAATATTTAATCTTGTCTGCCCTAATGTCTTCTATCATTGCAATAACAGTTAATCCAGGTAGTAATTCAAGCAAAGGCCAGGTCCTAAAATCAACTGCAGCCTTTAACTTGTTCCTTTTGGGGACTTTTTCTGGTACATTTGTTACTGCTGAAAAACAAGTTTCTAATGATAAAGGGTTTGGTGCATTTACCAGAATTTTTTAGCAACTTTGTCCCAGATATGCCAAACCAGATATTCCAAATTTTTAACATAAATTGACAGACAGTCAATTTGACCAAATTTGTTTGTTGCACTCAACAGCTTATTCAAACTCATCAGTACAGTAATACCTAGGAATGTGAGCTACTTCAGACTGCAAAAACCCCTCAGATGTACCCATATTTAGGTTTCCACAAGTGTGTCAAAAACAGTATCTACACCCACTGCTATAAAAATCAAACTATTATCATAATAAACCATAAAAGACTGAATGCCACAAGTAACATCCACCAAAGGAAGAAGGAGAGAAGAACAAGTGTCTGACAAAAACAGTGACATCCTGAAGGCCTGAGATGACACTTGTACACGTAACTCAGCCATCACAATATCCTGAGAAATAAATGCTTTGTGCAACCCAACATTGCATGGCAGTCCCTGAGCACAGGGAGTATATACTTCCTCTCTAAATGTGATTTATTTTTTAACTCCCTTGAGTGATTAGCTCAAGTTCCAGCAGGCTTATTCCTCTTAGAAGCACAATCTGATGACAGTTACCCTGCCACAGTTACGTTTATTTACAGGGAACACACAAGTCATTATTCTTGGTTCCAAGCTCCTTTCTAACTGTTGCGTAGCTCAGAAGTGCTTTTTAAGCATCTCTCAGTCAAACTGCATTCCACCCTTTGGCTTTTTTGTTCCCATAGTTCTGTTGCTTCCTTGGATGTCACCCACTCTCCATAATATTCCCCATTCCCAAAGCAGCAGCGAGAGCTACACCCAGAGTGTCCCTCTCAAATCCCTGAGTTCACAGTGCAGACATATCCATCTCTTTGGGAAGAAGGTTGCTCTTATCTCAGTCACATGGTTCAGAAAGAAACATGCAGTTCCTTACAATAAATCAAAAAGTCTCTGTCTAGCACTGAAGCCCAATAACATATTCTACAAATCAAGCAAACTATAAAATATGGCACCTTTAACACTCCTAGGGAAGGAACAGACTTGAACAATACCTTAAGGTGTCCCAAAAATTTTGCATAACCTCAATCAGTATGTAAGGATACACATAACACTGAAAGTTAAAGAAAGAGTCCAAACCTGCAAGAAGAAACTGGTCTTGTGATGTAATTAAATGTTTGAAGAAAGCTTTTTTTTAAAAGTGGTGGAGACAATAAAAAGTGCATTAAATACATGTCATGATAAAGAATAGACAGCCTCATTTAATATTTTAGCACTCTTTCGCATGAAACTGCTATTTTATTATTTATAACATAGATGTATTTTCAAGACATGTTTCATAACCCTGTGCTTTGAGTTCTACTTTATAATAATCCAACCTCTAAATCACCAGTTTAATCCCAAGAAATTACATAAATACTTTGGAATAGGAAAAACCACATGGATATGACACTGAGATTACCTGAATGAATTAATCTTTGAGAATATACCACACACAGTAGAGGGACACTAAATTAATAAATAAATGTAAACAAGAAATATAAGAAAAAAATAAAACATGGGGGGGGAAAGAAACTAATGAAAAGCAGAGTTTGTGGAAGGAAAGACAGAGCAGAAAAAAAAAATCATAACCCTGCAAATAGATAGTACAGAATAAAGAATTTGCCTCACAAAAAAAGAAAAAACTCATAGTTTTGAGGGGGTTGTTTTGTTGAGGGGGAGCTTTTGTTGTTTTATTTTAATTTTTTTTAAGTTTGATTTCAGATCTTGCTTTCCTTAATTCAAGAATTTCAACAATTTGAGAAGTTTTAGACACCTCTTTTTCTGGACATCCTCTCTGAATGCAGCCCCTCCAAGCTCTTGTTTTTGTGACAGAGATTTAAGAGCAGGTCACTGTTCAGCACAAAAGGTTCAAATAAGCTGCACCAGTGACTTCAAATCCCATCTTGGTCCTGAACATTTAAGCAATAGTACAGGAGAAAAAGGGCTGGTGCCTTCTCATAGGATAAGAAGCCAAAGTGCTGCACCCTCATATAGCATTATACATGATTCTGGGCATGTTTCTTACTTGAATACAATCCCTTCCCTGTCCATGGATATACAAATTAAAGGACTGTTCTTTAACAAACCTGAACTCTACAATACACAAGGATCAAGCCATAACAAAGTATAAATCAAAATCTTTTTTTTTCTAAACTGTGTGAAATCCTGTATTTATTGAACCTGACTTAGCCATCCACATAAGATGTTTCACATTCTGTATTCTGAACTGCCTTCCCAGTGACCTCCAAAAGGGGAGATTTCACAGCAGCAATCCAATTCAAAAGCGATGAGAGCCGGAATAAGACAGTGAAGGCAACAAGCAGAAGTTATGGCTCTATCTCTGAGAAGACAAACACTGCTTGTCAATGCCACCTAAGTGCTCAATATCACACCTGGAACCCACAGAAGCCCTGGATTGCAAACTGATTTGTGTCCCTAAGTGCATGTCCACAGAGCACAGGACAGGGAGGAAGAGCCGCAAGGCCAGAAGACCCAAAGTGGCTGCAGAAACTCTGCAGTTTTCTTCCTATAAAACTCCACCTGTACCCACTAGACCAACTGAGATGTAAAATACACCTCAGGAACATCAGCTGGTGAGCAATCTCACACAGCTTCTGATATTCAGGGTGTCTTATTCAACAGCAGCACAGGCACCTCCACAGGGCACTGCACTGCATTGATATAAAATAATAACAATAATCAGTTAATAAAGATAGATACCACCTTTGCCACAGTTTCTACTTACTTAATTTTAGCAGTTAGCTGAAACTCAGCCTGCCTAATATTCTGCTTTCTCCTGCTAGTTGTTTTTTTTTCAAGTCATCTTAATATGACAAACAAGTTCCAAAAGAGACTGGAATTTATTTAAAAAGCTACTAACTCCTGCTGTTTCTCTCCTCTCTTGCCCTTCCTCCATCTCCTTTCTCCCTCTTCCTCACTCTGCTTTACAGAAAAAGCTTTTCATCAAATCATCTTATAATGAGAAAGGTGAAAATATACTAAGAGGTCCTGGGACTGTTCATTTGAAACAACCTTTTTTAGCCTGTAATGGACTATTTAGAAGTGTTATGCTTTACTGATGCACTTATCACTCGGCAAGTTTCACTTGCTTATTATACCCTGTTGAAAATACTGACTCACTGAGCTGCTTAGCAATCAAATTTAGAGCTTGGCCTACCAGGTTTTTTTTTTTTCTTTTAGAAGAAATTAATCAAAAGTTCTACAGAATCCTTCCTCGTTGCATTAACTTAGGAAGTAATTTGAAACCCCTTATTCTATAATTTGAATCTTCCTATAAATTAAAGTTATATCATTCTAGAGCACATAATGCAAAAATAACAAACGACAAACTTTGTCCTAATCAGCAAGGAGGACAAATCTTCCTAGGAATTTGAGATCAAAAGCATATGTTGTACAGAGCATCTGACACCTCTAGAAATTACTTATGCAGCGCACACCTTTGTGTATCTCTGTGGTGTAATACCGAGTATGGGGAAATGCTTTATAAAAATGAAAATGCAATTGTCTGACCAATAAAAGGTATTCCTTTATGTAATCCCAGTAATAGATTTTTAAACCCTTACCACTGCTGCAATATTATGTATTCATAGTTATTATCTTGTCCACTTCCAAATCCTGAAAGGTTAGATTGTTTAAAGATTTGTTAGCTGTGAAATACTTAAAAAAGCAAAGTATTAAGCTCAGAGCTAATTGAAAAATAGCATTTTATCAGATTCTCCTTTGATATTATCTTGTAATGATTGTACTTAAGGTACTCACAATACTTCAATAAATAGAGAAATTAAAAATATAACATCTTTAGGGCTTTTCAGAGAATGTGGCTGTTAACAATTTATACTGTGCTTTTGTTTAACCATTATTTTCTTATATTTCCCACAATGCTTCACATCAGAAGCAAACAGAAACTGAATGATTACCCCAAAGTGTGCTAGATGAACTGGAAAAAGTCTATTCAAACAAAGCTCATTAGTTTTGATACCTCCAGGGCTATGACAAATTAAGCGGCTGGTGAATATGCTTGCAGACAAAAGGATGATGCAAAATCTAGGGCTTGTGCTAGGCATTGTGTCAATAAATTCTACTGGAAAAGGTAAAAATTACAATTGAAGCTAAAATGGAATCCCTTTAAGGAACGTGTAGAAAATAGATCATTCCTTTCCTTAAATACGTTTATGAATGATTGTGCTATAAATAATAAAGGGATTGCTTATTGGCTACTTTGAATGTGGCTTCTGATGGGTCAGTCCTGACCTCTGAAAAATTTTACTCCAGAGCAAGTAAAAGGCATGCAGAGAGTTTAGGCAGACTCTGAATTGCTTTGCCATATTGAATATTGAACTATACCACAGCCACTGCAAGTTTGTACCGTATATTCCAACACCCGCTCCTGAACTGGGAGCAGCCACCATCAAGATTACAATCGTAGCTTTGGAACTCAGCAGTGAAAACAGACTGGTGGATTCAACCCTGCTCCAACAGAACAGGTGCCTAAACCACACACCATCACAAGCAGAGGCTCAGGAGATCAGCTCAGAAAAGACTGAGAGAACAAAGTCATTGCTCTGTCACAAGGGGACTCTCCTGTGTCATCCCCGAGCCATTCTGGTGCTCTGACCTTTGCCTGCTCTTTGTGGGGTTTATGCTGCCCGTGTCCTGAGGCTGAGTGAGGAATGTGAATGACAGCACCAACACCAGGATCCCTCAAAGGCACCACCAGCTTGATCTTGCTGCCTCACAGCTCCCATTGGTGTTAACGAGAGTGGGACTGGAACTTTTCTAAATTATTATTAATTACTAATATTTGCCCTTTAATCACCAAAACACTTCCTGATACAAACCTTGTTTCTCTCATGTACTTCTTTGTTACTTCCAGCCATGACTACTGAGCTGCTGTGCCACAAAACTGTGCAGCCACTCACATACTTAATTTTGCTGATCACATGACATACCTGCTCTTTCACAGCCACAGAGTACTTGATCTAGATATTCAAGTTTTATACACTTAATCAGGATCCTTATGACAGAAACCTTATTTTGATGTGTTGCAGTCAGCAAGTCATTTGCTCAGACTAGTCTGTACCTTAAGATTGCTACCGAATATGAGCTTGAAGCTGGATTCCCTTTATGCCACCAGGAATTTAAAGTCAGTTCACACCCTAACTAAACCAGGTTGCCACTGAAAGCAGATTATTGCTTTTGAAATTCACCTTCCCTTCTGATAAAGCCTAATTTTGCAAGCTTTCAGAGGACATCACAGAACTCCCTTTCATATCTGATGGATAATCAAGAAGTATATTTGACCAAACAGGCCAATTTTCACCTCCATAAACTCACTGAGATCTGTTACCCCTTGGAAAGGAAAATAATTCCTCTCTGCTTCTGTTGTCTATTTGATATACACCACAAATTTTGAAAATGTCTTAGCAAAAATCTTTTTAAAAGGCATTATCAAATTTTTAAATAAAAATTGACTGAAAATAACAGTGATTTAAATTCTAACCAGAAATATTTCTTAAGACTAGCAAAATATACATCTGTATTTTTATCTGCAAAAACGTATCTATAGTTCCACATTTAGAGTCAAATTTGTTACTTAATCTGTTTAAAGGATGGAATATTTCCCTAGGTAGCATAGTTTCCAAAGGAAAGAATAAATCAATTAAAAAGTATTACACACAATTTGTTCTGCCAGAAACTAGAGAGGAACTTACAATTGTAAGTTTTTGTGTGTATGAGCAAGTTTCTGGTACTAAGATAAACTCTTACCTGGGTATGAAGATTGCAGGAAAGGGAGAAAATCCACGTCTGTTTCTCAATAAATGAGGAGCCAGCCCTGTATATCTTAATTATTGAGTTCAAAATTATATTTTTTAAAAAGTTTTCTAGTTGGTAGTAGTGGCAACAGAGAAGGATGAAAAGACATGCAGGGAGCCTGTTGATTTTGTGGTTTTCAGTAAAGAGGAGATACATCCCTTGAAATAACAGAGCCATAAGAAGTGTGGTCTAACAGAGTCAGGCTGGCAGGAAGGACAATGCTGGCCTTCCAGGCAAAACCTGGATGCAAGACAATTGCCCACATGTCTACAATTGACTCAAAAACTCTTGGGAAGCAATAGTGTGTCATGACAAATTCAGCAGCAGCCTCCAGAACCGAGAGTCTCCACTCTTGTTTTCCATTTGCTAAGAGGAGCACCTCGTGACCACGATTCCACTTGCAAATAAACTCATGTTATTCTTTTCTGTCATTCTCATTTCCCTTATTTGTGTGCAAGGTAATGAAGTACCTGTCTTCTGGATTCTGCAGAGAGTCATTCATTTTACGGGCAAGAAAAAGAATCCTTTTTAGTAAAACACCAGTTTAAGGGAGGACAGAGCTCTCAGTCACAGGAGAAGTGGGTGCTCCTTGCCCAACAGTTCTCTGTTTGTGCAGCTTTAACTGAGGCTACAACACGTGACTGGCAACAGGATTTTAATCCAAATCCCTGATTTGGGGAAGAATCAAGCAAGAAGTGATTTCTAGGGCCAGCATTATTTTTGTGCAGTTCTGAAACATTACTGTATCATGTTCTTTCACAACACTACTATCCCATCACAAGACATCACCCTCTCTTGCTTGTGCCACTAGGAGCTTTCCCTTACAAGATACAGAATATCCATCCTTTTAGGTTTTTGCAAAATGGAGAATTTTAAGAGGCAGCTCAATGAATAAAAATTTGACCACTGATATATGAAGTGATATAAGTTACTACCAAACAAAGAAACAAAAAACCAACCAAACAAAAACACCAAACAAAACCCAAACCTCAAAGTATTCCACAATTATTTAGTCACAATCATTTGCTAATTACCTGTATCAGGAACAAAATAATATCTACAGGTACCTGTGGAAAGGGAAAAGGAAAAGAGAAACTATGTGTTTTTTAGTTCTGTTTTAGAATTAGAAACCAAGAGCTTTGGATATAAAAATTAAATGGGCTGAACACAAGTTGCTTGATTTTCATCTACGCCAAACGCAATTTTGGTTCCTGTTGAACTCCAAGTCAGAATTAAAGCCTCTGAAGAGTGTCAAACTGAACAAACCCCTTCTACTTGAAGCAGAAATAACTAAATTCTAGTCCTCTAAAGCTTAAAGCACACAAACAAGCATAATACTGTGGGGGTGAAGAGATATCTCAAAAAAACTACATTGTAAAAAACAGCCTACTGAGGTCTGGATTTCTGATTTCCTGTGCTAACACACATACTCTCAGTATGAATATAAAATAACATGTTTTGTTCCCTACTAGTTTTGCAAAGAGTCTGGAATATGAAAGTCAGTCTGGGTTCCTTTTATTGTGCACAGTGTCACCAATATTAGAGGTTTTCCAGTCCAACTTCAGCCTCCACCCTACCCACACTATGTTAAAATCTGCAAAATATGCCCTGACATGTCTGCAGGCTTGGAAGTGCCAATGAACTTGTACAATCCTGAGTCATCAGAGCTACAATCATCACCCTGTACACTTCACCTGCCTGTGGGATTGGGGTTTTTTTGCAGAACAAAAGTGGAGCAAAAGGAACTAAATATTTTTGTTTTGAAACACATACCACTATCTTGAACAGAGGAAAAACTCTGCTTCATTCACTCATAAAAGTAAACACATGGTTTACCATTTTCTCTACCCACATTTTTAGGATTTTTTTCACTCAAAAAATAACTTTGATAGTTCTAGCACACACTTATGTTGTCAAGGGCTGGCCTACTCAAATATGTATTCAATTAAGCATATTAAAATAATTCTCACAGTCCAAAAAACCCCATCAACCTCAAGGTGTCTCTTGCACACCTTGTCTTGGCTGACTACTAGCCCCAGTAGATAAATTACACTTCCTCCTCCATACACAATGTAAATAAACTCAGTTGTTAACCTTGACAGCTTCCAGATCACAGAAGTCAGGAAGTTCAATGACTGTAGATCTTAATTCTGCAGTGCCTCACCCAGGAAACTGCATTGCAACAGTTTCTCTCTATTTTGAAAGCATTAAAAGAGCTGACTTACTGAGATTTAAACCTATAGTTTTACTTTTAGTTCAAATAAATAGAACAGAGTTATGTCAAGGAACTATTAAGAAAGGTATCTGAGGACTTGGGAATTCTGAGATATCATCTGTCTCTCCAAATTACTCTTTTGGTTATCCACATTCTACTGAGTTGAGCTCCCATTCTTGTATCTATTGTGCAATTCCTTTCTGTCGTATTTCATTCTTCAAAATTCTATTGTCAGCCACTTCATTATCTTCATTATAATCACTGTCAAGAGTGAAAAGCATGAAAGGCTTCCACTAACATCTTCCTAAACCAAGCCCTTTAGTGCTCTGTAAGTTGGAGTGATCTCACACACCATATCTAGGCTCAAGCAGTGAAATATCAAGAGCATAATTCTTGCATATTTTTGAGTATCATAAAGTCTTACTGTGCATATCATCCAGACTGTTATGATGTTACTTCTGTCTTTTGATATGGCAATCAACAAACGTTTATATCCACATGTATAAAAGACATGAATAAAAGATGAAAGACAAATACAACTACACAGATATAAGAGTAGATCTGATACATATAAGCATTTAGAGTATAAAGTATATTTTTTCTATATCATTCTGCCTCATCCGTGCAATCAAAGACAAAATCCAGTTGAACGAGTGACTTCATCAATTTTCCCAAAGACATATTTATCATCAGAACTAAATTAAAGTAGGCCCCTTTTTTAATCTCAAGGTGATTTATGGCAATATTTCATGTTCCTAATCAAAAAGCACTCTCAAACTTTTGGGGAGACAAGACCTTTTCAGTGGAAAGGTAACGATGCTGCCACAAGCAAAGTTGTACAAGGACATTAGAATGAGAACAAGGTTCTCCTGTGCCTCCAGCCCCGCCCTCCCACTCCAGCTCAGCTTTGTCAAGTGCAGACCAAGGAAGCTGCAAAGGAGCTGTAGAGAAAGACATCCACACACATAAAAACAGCTCTGCAAACCTTCACAAAGTAAGAGGTGAAGAGCAGAGCAGGGGCTGGAGAGCGAGAGACAACAATGGAACAAGAACCCTGTCAGGAAGTACCTAACTTGACTCCAGAGAATGACAAGCTGACTTTTCAGCACTGTTATGTGCCCCTCTATTTTCAATCTGCCCTGGGAGTTCCTCAACAGTCCATGTTATTCACTTCAAAAACGCACACTGAAAGTAACAGATAGACCACAGCCTACTGGAAAGGCATCTCAGTGTTTCCTGAGCTAGGAACAAAACCCAACAGCACCACATCATCCAACAATTCTTACTAAAGAAAGCTAAATATATAAATTAAATATTTTTTAAGCTGTTTGTGTAACCGTGAAATAAAGACCCCTTTTTTCAGGAGAATGTTATATGTAAAAACTCCAAAAAATGTAATTTAAGGGATGCTATTTCTAATGAAGAATGAACTTTACATGCCACATACTAACTGCAAAGAAAAAAAATTACAAAAGTGAGGTTTGTTCCTACAGCTACCAAGGCTCTTCCTGAATAAACCAGTAAAATGTATGAATCTTAGCAAGAAAAAAAACAAACAAACCAACTCCACATATTTGAATACAGAAGGAAGCCAAGATTTTCGGTTGGGAAAAAAACAGCCCAACCAAACAAAAAAGGGAATTATGAGATTTGAATTATGAGATTATATCCATTTGTTACACTCTCATGCCAGACAAATCTGTCTTCAGACAGTTCTTGCACAATCTAAGTTGCTGAACAAAGATAAAATGGCATGAAAACTCCTCCTACAGGCATCACAACCGAAGTTCACCTTCACATTGACGACATTTTTTGTTTTCTTTTTTCAAAACCATATAAAGATAATGTCATCTATTCTGATACTGCCAATTCAAAACAGGACTTGCTGGAGAATTGCAGAGTAGAGACCTGCCAGATAACACTGATACTGGTGATTTTTCTCACAGAAATTCTTCACATGAATAAAGATTATTTTTCTCTAAATGGAGACTAGGTATAAATACTGGAAGAGTTCTGAGAGGAAAAGACAAAATAAACTCTTACATTTCTCTCATAAAAAGAACCATTTTGTCCTGATCTTCATTTTCACTCTTTGCCCTTCACGAAAAATTAGCAGAAATCCTAAGAAGTCCAGTGGATGTTGGCCTCTGATAGTCATATATGTCAGGTGAAAACTGCGACTCCCAGGTTGAAAAAATATCTAAAATCACTCTGCTTTTGACTATTCACATTCAAAATGTTGATTCTGATTAAACAGCAATATTCTTTAGGTATATACTTTTAGACACTGTGTGTTGCATTACTGATATGTAAGATGACTATCTCCAAACTTCCAAGATATCTTTTGTTTCCCTCTTCACATCCCCCTGCCCCCTACAGCACCTTGCCCTGGTTATCCATGATTCCTACACCTTTAAGAAACCTGGTTACACATCTGGGTAGGGACAACAATGGAGGGACAGACAACCCTGTTCAGAGAAGCTACTGGTCATCTCACATGGTCTTCACAAGTAATAAGAGAGAAGACCAAAAAACTTAATTAAACAGCAGGTTTAAGACAAAGAGATACCCAGGTCCAAATTCAGCTGGTCAGACCTCTCCAGTCTAGCAATTAGAATAATAAAATAAAACTAATTTTTCCAAACTCCTTAAGAAGGATTTTTTTATCTAATATAATTGGTCCTGGTCTATGAGCAGAGGCCTCAGGCACAGTAAAAACAATCACATGAACAGAACCTTAAACAACACAAGGATAGCAATTGGCATTCTTGTTAAAAAAAAGTTTATGTTATAATCAGCAGCTTTAAAATGCAACTGCCATTCCCAAAATAAAGAGGTCTCCAGGTAACCTGCAAACCAGCAGTGAAAAACATGAAACATTCTGTTTAAACAAGAACAAGGTGAATATTACAATTGAAATTAGCTCTTGCTTCACTCAGGCTGCAACTGCTGGGAGAAACTTAAAAGCTGGGAACACACATACCACTTTAAAACCTCTGTAAGAAATAACAAATTCATGTGAAAGTACCCTTGTAACAGAAATAAACTTTTTGATATAATCATTTCCTATTTTACTTATTCCAGTGAACAAAATCTGTTTAAAATGTCAGGCTTATAAATCCTCCTGGACTGGTAATGACAGGATCAAGTTTTTAGATTGCCTTTGAACTAAGATAAAGCAGCAGAATTTGTCCTTTTGTGACAGTATTCTTCATGTTTCCCTAACTGGAAATCCTTAAAGCATCTAAACTTTCATTTCTGACAGAACTATTCACTTCCTTCCCAACTCTCATCTGAACGGTGCAGCTTGACTTGGCACCAACTCTGCTTACCTTTATTCAGTTTTGCATCACCTGTGTCAGTAAAACAGGTGTGTAAAGTCCTCATTGTTGCAGTCCGTGCTTGTTTTAGGGTCCTTATTACTGGAAGAAAGATACTACACATGGTCTCCACATTTCACAAAGAAAAAACAAACAAACAAAAAACAACAACAAAACAAAACAAAAAATCTACCAAACACACAAAAAAGCATTTTCTTACTTTAAAATAATGATCCGGATTTTGAAAAACTTGTTTTACTTGGGAAAGGATGAATAATACTTTTAATTTCTTTTTGTTTTCAACAGACATGCATCTCTTTCCTAATTTACCTCCCACACTTCATTCCATCAAGGACAGATTAAAATCTCCTTCTGAGGTGAAACATATTGTTAGTTATTGCCACTTAATGGTTTCATCTGGAGTAAAATGGTCTTTCAGGACTCAAATGTGACATTTACCTGAGGAAAATATGCTTTCCTAGGGCACTGGGTAACTTTTCCCCTCAAGAACATTTCAGTGAAATCCACAGTAAAAACTGCATAAGGAGAGAATAAAAAGGAGGAGCCAAGGCGTGCACAGACAGTGACACAGGGTTATGATCTGACTTAAGAGGCTGTGTAAAGAAAAGAAACTAGAAAGGAAAAATTACACTGGCACAAGCCAGTGACATTTATCATTGCATGTTTCATTCAGTGACTCAGGTATTTTCTTCCACTGGTCTCTTTAGGAAATGGAGTAATTGATGTTATTATTTCCAGTCCTTTTTACTACAATTTCATTAAAGAAAGCTGGTTTTCAGCAACTTATTCAAACTTTCTCTATCACTGCAATGATTATGACCACAGATAATTTACTGAGACAAGTTGGAAGAAATTTTAAACAACCTCTTGGCTCCTAAGAGCCCTTTGCCCACCTCAAATCCACCTTATAATTTGCAATAAGTGTCTTTTTTATTTCAGTTCACTGCTTATACTTTTAACCATGTAAAACACTACTTCTGTTTAGTATTACACTGCTATGGTAACCTTAAGAAAGGGCATTACAAAAGAGTATCACATCTGAAGTAACAAAGTCTTACAGCTCATTTTATGGCACTTCTAGACCTAAGAATTTCTTTAAGACCCTTTCTTAAAGGGAAAAGGGGAAACAGATGTAACCACATGATTACATTATTAACTGCTATTGAAGCCAAAGATATTAATAGATTTTGAAGACTGACAAATTGCTATTTTAAGTCCAACTGTTGATGCATGTGCACCTGATTTCTGTTTTGACATTTTACTTATATTAGCCTGTTGGTCTACGCTATAATCATTGCTACTATGAAGATTCTGGCTCAAATTATATATATTTGACTAGAAGAGCACAAAGTTTCTAGCACTGGTACATTTGGAAGCACACCTTAAATAAAAACATCAAATGCACACATTTTAAAAAGAAGGTTGAGTGGAAGTGCTGCCACAAACGTGGCTTTTATCAAATTAATAGCATAATCTTCAAAGCAGGACAACAGTTTCTGTGTGAACGTGTTTTCCAAGGATAGGACTCCTAACATTACAAATTCTAGTCTAAAGGGGAAATAAGGCCAATTCATATGCCCTTAGAGCAATCTAAAGCTCTTTTAGTACTCCACAAAACTCACAGTTGTTGTGACCCGCCCCAGAAAGGGGAGGGTAACCCAGGTTCTTATTAATAAATCCCCTGGGGTGGATTAGGGCGAAAGGACACTGAATTATCTGTGTTTGTAAACATACATATGTAGGGTTTATTTTAGGACATTTCTTTTCAAAGGTAAACAGGTATGTTGCTGCTTTGGGCATTACCATTCTACAGCAATATTAAAGATAGACCCATTAGAGCATCACAATATTAGAGCATCTATAGCAACGTGGCACTGTTAAAGCGTAGCATCTCTGGCCATAAAGCGTTATTAAAGCATCTACAGCAATGTGGCATAAAGGTAACCTTTAAGAAAATGCATAAGAGAGAGAAAGGAAAGACGGGATAAGGGTAAGGGAGAGTAAGGGGAAAAAAGAATAAGGGTGGGAAAATGTACATAGTCACCACCCAGCGGGTCCCGCGATGGAACTTGGCAGTCGCAGAAGCGACGGTCTTGATCCGTGGGGGTAGGAGGAGGGGGAAGCCAGCACACTCAAAGAAATTATGAGTTATTATACACTTCCAGCTCAGGTGGGAACGCCTTGTACCTGCCCGGGGTGGAGAGTTTTACAATGGAGTGGCCCGGGCCGTGCCAGGAGCCTCCCACAGCTCCAAGGCAGTTGCAGCTGCCAGCTGTGCATCAATCACGGTCCATCATGGTCCAGCACTTGAGATGGCAGCCCAGGCTGGATGGCCGAGTTTGTGTAAAGGGAGGACATTGGCATGATAAAAGAGATTTTCCTGCCTTTCAGGACTTGCTATTCTTAGCCTCTGCCCTTCCTCAGGCAGGCATCTGCACCCACTTATCTGATCCTTTACCAGTATTGGGGGGGTGGTTGCTGGGCGAGGAGCTGCTTCTTTTCAGTTTGCTAAAGTCTTTTGGTGATCCTAGAAGGTGTAAATCGTTAACTGTTTCAGTCTCTGACAACAATTTAAATTAAACATGCACACAGAGTCATAATCCATCTTTCCTATAAATTGTCAATACTTGAAGCTTCTTACTTCTGGAATTTAAGACTTCTTGGTAATTACACTGGGTATTATCAAGGATTTGACAATTTCAGAGACCACTAAGGGAATTTTAGCTCAAGTTCTGTTTAGGTTGTTTGGTTGGGGTATTTTTAATGTCTATGCTGCCAGGAATTAAATTCAGAAAAGACACAATCCTGTTTCCATTCTGTTAATATTGTCCACATTGTGTTAACATAAAATTATTCTGATTGGATTTTTTTTTCCCCTCCACTGAGTCCAAACTATATTTAAATACTTCATGATGGAACTTCTGTCACAAGTTACACATCTTTCTCTCTGAGATCTCTTTTAACATCTCAGCAATGCTCTGTACAGGAGTACAGCAGCTTTAAGCTGAGAAACACAACCAAGGAAGCAAATTGTCACAGTCAGTGACAATGACAGTACAACAATGTTTTTCTGCATCATGTATCATGCACAAAGAGTTTTCAAAATCTGTCTACTACTGCTACAAGTTCACCTCCTTTCTCCTCAGCAATACAGTTGGAAATGCGACATTTAAAACTATGGAAGCCTTTCCTCTACTTAAAAAAATTCCAGAGGTAGTAACATGGCATATTGTGCAGTTTTTGCACATTCAGAATCCAAGGGAAAAGTCCTTGCCTTGGTGCTGTATTTGAAATCTGTTGGCATGCCCAAGACTCAACTGTGTTGATTCTATTTGCTTTTGTAGAGAAAGGGAAGGAATAGGAATAGTAGTAGTAATAATAATTAAGATTCAAGCAATCAAATGAAGGATGCTACATTTAATGAAATTTCCTTTCATCCAAATTAAAGTTCCTGCATTAACTCCTTGCACAAAAGAAGTTATCTGCTTCAGGTCAGCATACACTTATTTATACAATCTATTAATGTATACTTTTAAACCTGAAACCATTTTCAGTGCAAATATTATAGAAAATACAATTCTTCAGTTCAATGATTTTGATGCTTAATAATAATGGCCCATCTTCGCGAACGAAGATTTGGGGAAAGGTCTTTTACCTTTCCAGCCTGCGCAATGGATTTTTTAGGTGAGACACAGCCTGCGCTGAACTGAGCCCACCCTTTAATCCTAAGGTTCATCTGCCGGGGCCAAGCAAGCTTGGACAATGGCAGTGAGGTCCTCAGGACGTAGGTTTGTTTAGAGTGACCTTCTCATAGATGGATGGCCTCACAGGGCTAACGAGCTACCATCTGCCCGGGGGACTTGGGATTCGAACCCGTGGTCGCAGCAGTGAGAGTCCTGCATGACTTTCAGTCCACTCTTTTATATATATGTATTTTAAATACAGAAGAATAAATGTAGTACAGTCATCCAAAATTGCACCTAAAGGCAAATGTAACAAAGTTTAGGTACATTTGGTTTAGTTCTCCCACAAAAAAAAGTTCAGAAATATACATTCCAAGATCTATGCAAAATAATTTAATTGGATTTCTATTAGTGAGTCATAAAAATTAAACATTTTTATTTATTTATACAGGAATGTTAAAAACAGTTTGGGGTTTGTTTGTATTTTTTAAATCTTTTGGCATTATCCCCTTACCAGGTAATTGCTGGGACAGCTCTCTGGTCTCAAAGGAGTCTTTACTCCTATAAATGGCAACTAGAACTAAAAGGGTATCATTGTAGACTTGTACGTAGGCATCCACTCTAGAAAATTTACTCTATGACTATTTCAGCTATAATTCCTCATATAAACTGCCCATATTCACTGAGACTACTTAAACTAGTGCAAAATAGAAAATTACACTCTTTGACCCAAAAGTGTCAGAAAATTCAAAATCTACCAATAATTTTGCGTACAGTTCTATATCACCTAACCATAATCTTTTAATGAACATATAATACAGGTGTATTTCTTCCACAACAATTCAAATTACTTCTAATAATGTATTCTTTTCACTTAGATAAAGGATGTCATATTTTAAATATAAGGCAGATTTTTCTCTGATATTTCCATTCAGCTTTAGTTCTTCTAAACTCTGTAAAAACTGTAATCTGTGTCAAATAAGAATGAACTCATACTCATCTCTGATCTAAATCAGTATATATCATTGTCTGTTAGTAATAAAATTTGGTTTTTACATGTAAAACGTATAAAAGCAGTTCTATTCAGCATCAGCTGCTGTGACTTTATCTGCAAGTTTCATATCTTGTCACCAGAAGAAAAAGAAGGTAAAAATCTCAGAGCTAGAGCTCCAGTTCAAAGTGTTCAAGTATGCAAGTTTTCCCAAAGGTATATTTAGGTGCTTTACTGAATCCCAGCCTATAAGTTTATTTGCAAGAGGTAGTTCAAGAAAGTTTGGGAAATTTTACTGGAATTCCTATGGTATGCATTTTTAGACCCATGTGCCAAAAATTAGTCTCTATATCCATAATTAGACATCAAAACAGAGCTGTAAAATCTTCAACTGTTTAGGATACATTCAAACTGAACATTACAACCTCAGAGGAACGTAAGCTTTAGTTAAGCTTGCATTTAAATTATTGAAGTGTCAAGCTGGGGCCCTTGCTGGCTGCCCTCTAGGTTTTTAAACCCATTATGCCAAGAAAGTTTAAGGCAGCACACCCCAGCAATTCCTTACGAATGGGCCAGTGCAAGGTGGATCTCACAGTGCACTCCCCTCAGAGTTCACCACCTTCTGAATTTCACGTCACATCCATTTGTGCCTGGGAAACGTAATTTTTTTTTTTTAATCTCACCAATACTCATCTTTTTACAACTTGTCAGACGAAGAAAAACACAAAGCACTCAAGCAACAAAAAGCCCCACAAATTCTCTGAAGAGTTCTATGTGAAGTGTTAACAGCAGCTAAAATTTAGCAGTAATGCAACTACCTGTGTCTATCCAAACAACAAAGAATTCCCCGATTGAGGTGACTGGTTGGCAGTAGCAAAAAGGGAGTTTTCAGTAATCATTAAAAAGACATGTAATGGGATGCTAAAATTACCCTCCTCCTCCTCTACTACTGGCCATATAAATAGGGCTCTTTTTAATTCAGTGGGTACTCCATTAACAGAGCAATTAGCTGAAGCTGCCAGAGCAGCAGGTGTGGCAAACAACCAGGTACTTTGTAATCCTACACGGATGGCATTAATCATCAGCAGTAACCACCGTGCTTTGCCACATAGCTCTGACTTCTCTGATCTAGAGACTAGATCTAAAAATACTACTTCAGATATGAAGGATAGAATTAATCTAATTTAAGTTTTAGTTATTTTAGCATGTGAGATCCAAGTCTCAGTTAATTAGATCTCCATAGTCAGTGGAGAGCAGTGGGTGTCAGGGAAAGAGTCACCTCTCCAGACATTTGCTATAGGAAAGGCTCCTGTCTTTCCTCCTGTAACTGTTACCTGGAAGTAAAGACCTAATACAAAAGGAAATAATCTAAGTATCTATATTCTATTCTGGGTTTGAGTTATAAACCAAGCTACATTTTAATATTAAAATATTATACTTTTATTTATGCTGTTTTATTAACGCTCACCCAAATAGGTTCTGTACTCAACCCTAGTCTGATAAATTCTCATTACTCCATGTTTACACCATTATATGGGCCACTATGCCTAGAGAATGGGATAACCCATAGCCATTCCAGATACCACTCAGGCATTATTTACCTTATTTTTTCATAGTTCAGGTGGAATATCTGCATAGTTTGCATTATATGCTGTGTATTTTATCCAAAGACACATTGTGCACAGTCATTAAGTGAAATGCCACAAATGCTAATATCTAGACTACAATATATAGGGAGAAGAAAACATGCTAAACTGAAGGAAAAAATATTCCAGGCTGTGAAGTGTAACAAAAAAGGCCCATGATGACAGTTTCATCTGAAAATAGCAGACTGAGACATATTAAAATTGGTTTATTGTCTCCCTAATGAGCCAATGTATGTAAAGCCCCAAATACTCTATAATCAAAGTTACCAGCTAGTGTAAGCTTTGAAAAACGAGAAGCAAATCTATAGCTGATAATTAACAACTTCCTTCATTGTTGACTACACAGGAAAGAGAAGAGTGTTTTTGCTGCTGTTCTACTCGGCTTTACTGCTCGATGCTGCCGCTGTTGTGTGGGCTGAACCCAAGCTCAGAACACAGGAACTGCTTTATTTTTTCCCCCAAAACTCTTGTGAGCTGCAGTCAGGAAGGGCTACTTTTTGTACACTAAAATGCTGAAGTCATTCCTTTAGATAGACTGAATTAGAATAATCTGTATAATTATAACAGATCATACGCTTTCAAGGTTATCTCTAGTGTCATGAAGACACAAAGATTTTTTTCTTATCGGTGTCTGTTTTCCCAGACTAAGTATAACTCCTGCCACTGAAAACACACCCTTAAAGACTGCTCATCACACCCTAAATATCAACAACAACAAAACCCAAACAAACAAAAGAACTCCACATCACCATTGGTAGGTTACCATTGTAACCTACCACCAATGAAATCTATTCCATAACAAGAGAGTGAATCTCAGCTAAACATCTTCACCACTTCTTTCTAATTCTTCCAAATTCCAAGCAGAGGTTTAGAGCTGTATTTTTCTGACCACGCAGGAAGAAATAAAAGTAAAGATGGCTTTTTCAACAAAGCCTGCTGCCTGTACAAGCTACAATACTCAGAAAGCAGCATTATGTAATAACATGACCCAGTGAACAGAAATCATCTGCAGATA
Organism: Neopelma chrysocephalum; assembly: GCF_003984885.1. Taxonomy (NCBI): domain Eukaryota; kingdom Metazoa; phylum Chordata; class Aves; order Passeriformes; family Pipridae; genus Neopelma; species Neopelma chrysocephalum. The sequence continues at coordinate 1,900,960 of NW_020897783.1, forward strand.
TTTTATCTGAACCCCCCTGCTTCCCACTGAAAGAAAACAGAGCACAACCACTTGTACTCCAGTCTCCTCCCAAACTGCTACACCCAAACCATCCCATCATTCAAATCACCTACAAAGGTGTGAGTTTTATCAGTGTTCTCTTTGAATGTTTTCACAGCCTCCAAATAATACAAACTTACAAATTTAACCAGAACATGGGAAACAGGATGTGAGCCACTGATTAAATTAACCTCAGTGATTTTTTTTCCTCACCTAAAATCCAAGTACTTTTTTCATAAATCCAGAATTATCTCTGCCTGTATATTCCTAGCTACATGTGTTCAATACTGCGAGGGGTTTTATTCTTTGCCTTAAAACAACTCACATTTAAACTAGGTTTTCAAAAGTAGCTACATGCAAATCAAAATACTACTTACTCATTTGCCCAGGGCAATAATTACTTTTTATAAACTTGTCAAATACCCTTTGTTTCTTAATCAATCTTCAGGGCCTGTGGCAGACAAGCAGGTTTTGTGACTCCAGAAAGTAAAATTTCACAACAAATTTGCAGTGTTGATATTAAAAAAATATCCATTGAGTATTTCAAGGCTCCAATGAAAGCTCAAAAACACTAATAGATAATGCAGAAAACTTATATCCATATCTACCAAATCCAAACTTGAAAAACATTAGGTAAACCACAAAATTTTTGAATATCTACAGATGAGATCCCATCTATTCCTGATGAGAAATAATAAATTAAATTCCAGTGCAAAAGCTTATCCTTGAGAATTATCTGTGTTCAATGATGAAATAATGGCATTCTTATGCTTCTGGCACTATATAACCTATACAATTTTGAGCTTTGGAAAGCACAAACTTTAAAAAAAGTAAGCCAAATTCAAATAGAACCTACACATCTCAGTTTATACACACACACACACACACACACACACACATATTCAGTGTACTCATATGGTAGCTTTTCATAAGATTTTACTCAAATCACAAGGTAGGCATTACTTAAGAGACAAGAAGATGGCTTGAATCTGACCATCATCTCATATTAAAATAAATATTGCCTCCCATACTGTAAAACTGTGTAAGAATAGTGGCTGTTAATCCAGAGTTATGACCAAATGATACCACACTTAAAAGCTCTGTCATCACAGATCTTTAAATATTTGCATATTCTGGACACCATCTAAACGGAAATATTACCTTGTGGATCTTCTTATCTGCACTTCTACAAACAAAGCTCTCTCATATTCATAATCCTGACTCATATCCATCACCATTTGGGAGCAAGTGTGTGTCTTTCCAGGGTTTCATAATTCCATCTGTCCTGCCTGAGATTTCCTGGAGTACAGATAAATTCCACTGAATAACACTGCAATATGTGGAATGTATACATTTAGAGCAGCATATGGAAAAGCAATATTTAAAAGTACATCTTATATTAAAAATATACATGTGACTTAGAGACCGAAAAAAATAAACTAAGAAGGAGGAAAACATCACCATTAGACTACAAAAATCTACGGCAAAAGTTTAGGATTCAGATATAGACTTGGCTGAGTAGAATATTCTGCGACAATTTATTCCTTCAAGAGTATGTCCAAAGTACAAGAGGCCATCTGTACAAGAAATTTCGTATGGGATACATTAAGAAAACAAACAAAACACCCCATCCCTCCAGCTGGTCACTGTTTCTTTTCCACACAAGGTATAAAGCACTGGTTGGCAGCACAGTGTCCCCAGTGTGGTGTCAGGCAGCTGATCCACAATCAGCTAAACGGGCAGAACCTCTTCTTTACAGTTTCCTGCGCTCTCCTGCTGCCTGCACTGCACGTATCTAGCACTTGATTCTTGGGGTGGACAAACAGCTCCACAGCACAGTCCATTACTGGTTATTCTGTGATGTTTGCAGAGCTTACGACTTTCAGTTCAAATCATCCTTAGTTAATATTTGTCCTCTGTAAATGCACTTAGTTTTGCACACCCATCCTATCTACAGGATCACATTAAGATTGGAAAAGACCCCAACAATCAAGTTCAACCTGTGCCCAAACCCCACCTTGTCCCCCAGCCCAGAGCACTCAGAGCCACGTCCAGTCGTATCTTGGACGCCTCCAGGGATGGGGACTCCACCACCTTCCTTGGGCAGCCCCTTCCAAACCCTGACCACCCTTTTCCAGCAAGAAATTTCTCCTGATGTCCAACCTGACCCTCCCCTGGCACAGCTGGAGGCCGTTTCCTCTCCTCCTGTCCCTTGTTCCCTGGGAGCAGGGACCAAACCTCCCCAAGTTCCCCCATCTGTCAGGGAGTTGTAGAGAGTGAGAAGGTCCCCCCTGAGCCTCCTTTTCTCCAGGCTGAGCCCTCCCAGCTCCCTCAGCTGCTCCTCATAGGACTGACTCCCCAGACCCTTCCCCAGATCCATTGCATTTCCCTGGAGATGCTCCAGCCCCCCAAGGTCTTTCTTGCAGTGAGGGGCCCAGAACTGGACACAGGACTTGAGGTACCTCAGCAGTGCCAAGTATTTTTGGACAGAAAATATAAATAAATCATTTACATTGTTCAGTTCATTAAGTGTCTTTCCTAAATTTTTTTCTATCAACACACAGTTTTCCAGTCACCACATGAACATTGCATCTGATTGATTGTAGAGTCCGTGGAAATACTGAAGAGGACTCTCTCCCAACCTGTTTTAAATAAAGTACAAGTTGGTTGGGGATTTAAAAAAAAAAAAAAAAAAAATCTATTTCTGGTTTTAAAAAACCAAACACTTCTCAGTCATATTTTTTGCCTGGATTTTCTAAGCAGTATGATGAGAAAGCCTGATCAATAAACATTCTCTGACGAGAACCTGTAAAACTTTTTCTAAATTCATATCCTGTTGTCATGGACTCACATCCCTCAAAGAACACAGTAATTCATAGACAGTAGGGCAAAGAAATGCTCAGAAAAAAAAATGAAGCTAAAACCCACAAAAACACATCCACCCCCATTTTTATATTAGAAATCAATCCCTAGGGAATATTGCAATGAACTTGCAATATCTGAAATACAGCAACATCAGATCCCAGATAAATGACCTAAGTTCCATTTTGTCTACTCTGTTTTGATGTCACAAAAAATTAAAACTTCATACAAACTGCATGTGTAATTTATTCAACTTAAAAATAGTATGAAGTAGCCAATTTCTTTGTGCTGTTGTGTTTTTTGTGGTGATCCAGTCAGAGTTAACATTCCAGGTAGCACTGTCTCGGAAGCTATATAAACCTTTACTAGCACAAAGAAATTGCAAAGCAGGAAAAAGTTTAAATTATTGCAGAAATAAACGTAGAATATAAATGGTGCTATAAAACCCTACTTGTTTCAGCACTTTTTTTTGTACTGCACTGTCACTATCATGTGGCAATCACAAGAAATCTATTCTTCAAGAACCAGCTCTTAGCCACTGCTCAAGAGCTAAAAATGCTTTTTTTCCAGATGGCCTAATGATAATGGCTTTTCATAGATCAGCTGCAAAAGTTGGTTGTTTTGTTCTCACTTCAGTGAAGTAAAATTCCAGAAATGCCACAGTCAAGTTAATCTCAAAGAAAACAGATATAATGAATACAGAATCAGGGGACTTGTCTAAACTGCGACTTCAGTAGAAATGCTTTATTCACTTCTGCAGCTACTAAACCTCATGCTGTGAGGTCTTGTAGAGCTACAGCCTCAGCCAAAGTCAGGAGCTCTCAGGACTGGGACCAAGTCTAGACACAAACGCAAAACCCCCCATTGGCAGAAGCATTTTTGTTAAACTGACCATAACATCGGCATTTCCCCTGAATCCGAGTCCTGCCCTGCAAAGAAGGACAGAGGAAGAGGAGCATCATGGGTTTAATTACAGCTCAGTAATTCTGATATCAGTCTCTGACACTCCCAGTTTGAGCAGTGAAGGTATTTACCTACAAACCATCAGTCACAGACAGCAGCTATGGGAGTTAAACCCGGGAAAGGCCTGAGCTCTGTTGTGCTCTGAAGTTATTTTGCCCTCCCTCAGGCAGAGATTCCCAATCTGCATCTTTAGACCCAACTGCATTCTTGGAACCATTCCTCAAAATAGGATAATAGAGCTAAAAAGGGCACTGGAGGCAAGAAACCAGGATAATCAGAAGTATAAAACCATAGGTCATAAATCACCAGCTTCCAGAAACAGGGAGCACAAATTTGGGGAAATAACCATACTTTTGCTCTACCACTTCCACTCCTTCCCTGTAAATCCTTCACTGGCCAATGTCACAAAAAGGACAGTGTCCTAGAAGGCTTTTGGTCTGCTGTGGAATAGTTGTTCTTATGATTATAAATCTGGAGGCATGAGGGAGCAAAGGAGAACTAATTCCCACTTCAGGAGATGTAACTTGGCCAACACACCAAAATTAGCAAACTGAGGTCACTGGTTTACATCTGAAGCATCACACTAAGGACATGAGCTTTTAAAATACCCTCAGAGAATGTTACATGTTTTGATGGGCATTTTTAAACTCACACCTCTCTATAACAAATTAGGAATTAAAGAAACACAAAACAAAACCACAACATTTCAGAGAACCTTTGACTTCAACAGAAACACGATCAGTTCTTCCTATTAGCATCTGGATGAAAAACCTCATTCAATGACTCTATAATAACTACATCTAGACAAAATCTAAGTGAATTTTTTAAACAGGAGTAACTCCTACAGCAATAAGGGGAAATCCTCAGTACAGAGGTTTTATGCATTTAAAACACAAAACTAAAAATCCATTTTGTAAGCAAAAAGAGAATTTTCTTACGTTCCAGAAAGCTTGGGAAAAAAAAATACACATCTTATTTCCAGTTTAAAGTTTTCACTACATGTAAAAACACACTTATAGCTCAATACTTCAAATCAGACATACTAAAATTACTTATATCCAGTGCAGAATGCTTAAAAGTAATAATAGCGAGAATAACTGATTAGAATACTTTTAAAAAATAAAAATTAAAAAAAAACCCCACAGCTTGCCATTCTTATTAATTCCTTCTCTTTTGGATGCTTTTTGGAAAAAACAAAAAGCTTTTTGCTTTACAAAAATAACCTAACAGAAATACCCACTTAGCCAAATACAAATTTTATTCAATATTTTTTAAAATACTGTCTGTATAGTGTTTAATGATAACCAATCCTCTTCCCATAAAATTGAAAAAAAAGGTAATGTGATTTTTTCCTATCCAACCTGTTAATGTATGTGTATGTTTGCTTAAGTATGAAATCCTGATGAAACTGCATCACTTGTTTCTTATAATTCCATCACTAAGCACACTCTACGTGCCTGGTACGAAGCACCGTCACACACAGGAAAAAGCAGAAGTAGAAATACATTTCAGCTGGGAGATTCCCTCCCTGAAAACCAGTTTCTTTAAAAAAAGTATATAAATAAAATTCATATCTGAATGTACTTGTAATACATCAGCATTTTCAATAACAAAACATAAAGGTAACATATTATACCAGACCCTAATCAGTGACAGGCTAAAGCAGTAAAAATTCCCTGGCAAAATGAAGAAAGCAAAAATGATGCTGGAAAATGTCTTAGTTCTGTAAAAGCAAAAGTCAGTTGAGAAGGACTTTGACCAAAGCAGCCTCTTCACAATAAGAGAGAGCAGAAACATCTTCTCAGCCAACCTGTGCAGTCCAGGGGGTTGCAGCAGCAGCTCTTCTCCAAAGACAAAGCAGAAGCATCATTTTTAAATTCAGTTTCTTCCTTGCAGCACCTCACAAGTTGTCTGGTTTTGCTCTCTCTCCTCTCAGAAATGTTATTTTAACTTCTCATCATAAAAAGATATGATTCCAATGTTTATACCATGAGCTACATTTATCTTTAAGGGCAAGATGTTGAGTTTAGTTCTAGTGATGAAAAAAGCCTTTAAAAAGGAAAACTCATCACAACTCATTATGTTCTATAAAGGCCACAATTTAGGGATTCTGTAATTCCAGTGATGATCATTTTAAAGTAGATTTATAGCAGAAAATAGTTAGATACTTTTACTTCAGTTATAATTTTCCATTTTGTAATTTAACACTCCTTTAGTTTATATTTGCACATTAAAAATATAGCTCGAGAAGTCCATCATTAAATACTTTTAATAAGTGCAATAAATAAATTTTACAGTATGCATAAATCTAAGAACAAAACACAGCTTAAATTGTTAATCTTACACTTTTTCTCATTAATTGCAATACATAAACATATGTTTTATACAAAGATATTTGCTACAAAATAAGTATAATAAATACAGTTTACCACATGTATTAATCTTAATAGTTACAAGCTGTTAATCTTATATATTAGGTAATAATTTGCAATAAATAATTGTTTATTATCTTGATGTTTGCTTGTCTTGGGTTTTAGCAATATGCAATAAAGAAATGCAATTTTGAATAATTTGATTGTAAGACTGCTGGGAAAATACTGTAAGTTATAATTAGCTGAGGGAGGATTTTGTTCACTAGATGAACTATAGAGATATAGTTCAATAACAAAAACATGCATTATTGCTAACATAAATAATTTAAAAAGTTAACTTCAGTTTCAAGCAATAAGATTTTTAAAACTTAAATGCAAATAAAATTAGTAGAATATTTCACATTCTCTACTTTTTATCATTTCGTGTTCACCGAAAACAGCAGCAAAAAACAAAGAAGCATTTCAGCCTCTTAGAATTCTTTGCACATGAGTACAACCCACATATACCTGTCTCCCACCTTCAAATTTACCTGTTCAAAAGCATATCATAGTTCAGTATCAAACCATCTTCTGTCCAGTTCCAATAAAATGTGTTTTATCACATTTAATAATCTTAACATAAATTGTTTTTCTCATATATAACGGGTGATAATTCGTCATCAGTATTTGTTCATTATCTTACTATTTTCTCACTTTGGAATTTGGCAACTTGCAATAAAGAAATGCAATTTTGAATAATTCAATTGTAAGACTGCTGGGGAAAAAGGGGTAAATTCTAATTAGCTGAGCGAGGATCCATTTGCCTCAGGAAAAAACTTGCGCTTGCCTTCAGTAACTTTAAAAGTTTGCTTTTAAGCAAGTAAATGTTCTCTCAAATTAGGAAAATAGATACAATAAAAGCATTTCAAATGCACTACTTCTACAAAAACAAAAGGACAGCTACAAATAATAAATTAAATATAGGTCCTGAAACCCCAAGGTGGGCATTAAAAATAGGATATAGTGTATATTTTTATGCAACAGGATTATTTTGTACACATTGTATTATTCCTTTTATTTTACTCATATACCCTAATAGTGATAAATATAGAAGTGTAATCTCTCTATATAGAATATCTCCAAAAATAAGGTAAAGCTTTTTGTAAACTCTGAAATCTGGCTCTGCTTCCAATCTGTAAAGCACACAAGTGAAACACAGAGAAACTGCATTACAAATGCAAGCAGCACATTGGAAAGAAAATCCATCAGTGGGTCACAGTACTTCATAATTTGTTTATTACCAAAGTTATTATACACACACCTACATTTTCTCTGAAAATTTTCTGCTGATAAACATTACTACATATATCAGTATTTGCAAAGCAATGCCACTTACTGCTAAGAGTAGTACTGCATTTATGAGTTTTAAGACATGTAAGTTCCAAACACTGTAACACTGCAATACTTGTTGTCTCACCTATATTCACCTTGTACAGGTCTGTAAACAAATTACTCGTGTTTTGGTTAAACCTCATCTGAAAATTATCACTACATCACCAGACTTTGCTGACATATAGGAGATAAGGAAAGATTAATTTCTCATTTAATGATCAGAATCTGGTGTGTGTATATATATTTACTTCAATCTGCAAAACAAACAAATAATTTACACCTTTCTAGAAATTTTAACTGAATCAAATGCTATGGCATTGAGCATTATAAACCAGCTTAATAAAACTGCCATTGTTAACATCCTGTAAAACAGTTGTGAACGGAGAATTTATTTGTAGATAGATTTACACAAGTGTACTGATATGGAAAGATTTTAAGCTAACACAATTCTGAAAAATGGTGCTGAAAATCAGAAAATATTGCAGGCTTAATCATCACAGAAGTTGAAACGCATGATGAAAACAACTAAGTCACAGTTTAGGAAAAAAAAAAATCAGATTAAAACCTGACTCCCCTTGCCTTACCCACATGAATAAACCCATTGATTTTAATGGGACTATGTGAATAAGTAAAGCATGGAAAGGAACAGGATGAACAGTGTCAAATCTATGACAAAATAAATTCAGAGACTCTTTGCATAATATCCAGGAAAGATTTCCATCTAGAACTCAGCTGCAATACGACTACTTCAGGTACTTAAATGAGAGTGTAACAGAAGTAAGAAATCGGAATCCTGTGTTCACTGAGAAGAAAAGGAAAATATCCTTAAAATAAAAGTGGGGGTTTTACATCAGATGAAATGCATTTGTTAAACAAAGAGCCGAACAAGTCTGCTATTCAAATGAAACACTGTACTACCAAAAAAAAAAAAAACAAACCACAGCGAGACAAGCATTATTAGAGGCTTCACAGCAGATGGAAAAGCTACTTTGTCGTAGCCTAAAGATGTAAAACGCAATACCAGTCCCCTAAGTGGCACTGGTACAAGCGCGGAAAATCATGCAGCCAGATGAAGCACATAAATTTCCCCTATGAACAATTGTTTTCATTTCCCTCCCCCGCCGGTGGCTGCAGCGGGCGGAGGGAGCGCAGGGTACCGCAGGGTATCGCAGGGGTGGCTCGGGCGGTGACACCGCGGGGACAGCGCGGGCACCGCGCGGGGCAGCGCCGTGCGCGGGGCTCTGCCGCCACCCACCGGCCAGCGCCGGAACTGCACCCCCGGCACCGCCACCCCCGCGCGAACCCAAAACACCCCCCGGGCAAACCCAAAAACCTCGGCGGCGACAAAGGGCGGCTACAAATGTGTTCTTGTACGCGCGACTGTGCTAAATGTGCTCCCCACTCGGGTGTTCGCGCCGCTACACGGCCCCTGGAGCTGCCGGTGTCTCAGCGACAGATCCCAGCCACAAGTGCTGCTCTCTACAAACCTGAACACGCAGCAGCTCTCAAACGTGGTAAGCTAATAGGTAAAACGTCTTAAAGCTAATAGGTAAAAATCATAAACTCAAAGACCAAAAAAAACAAATTAAAAAAAATGCAACTAGAACAGATCAAGCTAGAATAGCTCTCAAACATGGTAAGTTAATAGATAAAACGTCTTAAAGCTAATAGGTAAAAATCATAAACTCAAAGATCAAAAAAAATAAAAAAAAATCCAGCTAGAACAGATCAAGCTAGAATAGCTCTCTACAAACCTAAACACGCAGCAGCTCTCAAACATGGTAAGTTAATAGGTAAAACGTCTTAAAGCTAATAGGTAAATATCATAAACTCAAACTCAAAGACCAATAAATAAATAAATAAATAAGTAAAACTAGAACAGATCAAACTAGACTAGCTCTCCACAAACCTAAACACGCAGCAGCTCTCGAATGTGGTGTTCTTAAAGTTAATAGGTAAAAATAATAAACTCATAAACTCAAAGATTAAAAAAAATTTAAAAAATCCAACTAGAACAGATCAAACTAGACTAGCTCTCTACAAACCTAAACACACAGCAGCTAACTTAGTGTTCTTAAAACTAATAACTAAAAATAATCATAAACTCCAAGACATGAAAAACCAACCTCAAATAAAATAAAAAAATATAAACTCAAAGTTCTTAAAACTAACAAATAAAGACTAATAAACTTACTGAGTAATTCACTTAAAACTAATAAATAAAAACTAATGAACTTACTGAATAATTCTATACAATCCTTGTCCATAATTACCATAGAAATATAAATAGAAGATCCCTGGTGAGGTACATTGGCCAAATTTTAGATCTGTGCTGAAATTTTTAGTCCTATAAGTAATTGCTTATCACTCAAGAGTATTGTTAACTGTAGTAGCAGAAGTGGCATTAAAAAAAAGGCATTTTTTACATCAGATAAAAGGCATTTATTAAACAAAGAGCTAAAGAAATCTGCTATTCAAATGAAAGTCAATGTCATGTTTTGGATAATTAATTTCATGTTGTGAATCCAATATTAATCATTTTACGGTAGCATATTTACTAGTGAGAAACTTTATGAACAGGATTTTTTGGAAAAAAAAAAGTTACCCATTACTATTGCATTTGTTAAAAAAGAGGGAAATGCTGTGATTAATTAACAACTGCATTGGGTGAAAATCTAAATGTAAGCAAGAATTTCAGAAACCTGAACATGCCTCTTAGAATTGCCAGGTGTTTTTAAGATTATTCATTCCTCTATTTACTTGTATGATAAAATACCTTAAAATTCTCATTCATGGTACAGGTAGAAAAATAATAAAAACCCACCAAAAAAAAAAAAAAAGACAAACACACCACAGCAACCCACACAAAACAAACATATGAGAAGGGATAAACACTAAGACCTCAAAAACCATACAAATCAGATGAAATTTTTGGAAGTGGCTAAAAATAGGATATGTTTAAATCCGAAACATGATTTGTTTCTTATCACACAATATGTCACTTGGCTACTCCTATTTACCCATCTCTACAGCTGCCTTAAACAACCATCTCAGTGACTTGGGCAGGAGTTTATATGGTCTTTATTTTCTAGGAAATAGCACAGGAAAAAAAATAAAGCAACTAATGAAAGAAAACACTTATCAACACATTCTGGATTTGGGGGAAGAAGGAGAACCACCAAAGCCATTGAGTCAAATTTTCCTCTCTCAGTGTAAACCCTGGGGCAGCAATGGAGGAGAATGAGGCCGTTCTGCAGCACAGCTGGACTTTGTGGGGATGGCAGCAGAGGAGCAGCACTTGGAGCAGACCAGGAGTGCAGGACATTTGCCACAGAAATCCCAGGCAAGAAAGAAATCAGACCCAGCAGAAACATAATTTTGTCCAAACAAAATGTACACCCTGGAAGTGGTCAAAGGCACAAGTGACAGTGAGGTACCTCCAAGTAATTTAAAAGGACATGGATGTCTAATTCTCACTTGTGTTCTTAATAACAGCCCATTTACAGTTCCTTGTGAATGACAGGCCAATGTATATATTTGTAGTTCATATGGAGCACAGACTTCTCAGGTCTGAATAATTGTCCTGGAGTCAACAATAGCAACTTCTCTATGTCCCCAGAATAACACATGAAGTTAACACCAGATAATTACAGGAACCTAAACAGAACACACATACATATAGTACCATTACCAGTGTTATATATTTTCATCTGTTTGGGTAGTTCATTGCATCATATCAAGGTCCCTCTCAAAATTTGGCAGCTATGTCAAAAAAAAAACAAAAAACCACCAAACAGATCATGTGTATTTCAGAGGTCCCAAACCTGCTTCTACATCACTCTTTTTTAAATTTCAGGCTCACAGAATACACTGGATATTTCTGGCAAGGTAGCTGACAAAAGATGCAAGCAATCTCGTGCATTCAAATTAAAATAGGAACAACTAGAAGAGGAAGGAGTACACAGATCCTTGAAAAGTGAAGAAGAGCTCTTCAATTAAGGGTGATATTCCATGAAAAGTGAATGACAACACTTGAAAAAATATGTACCACCAAAACCTCACTTCATATTATAAGAGTGAGTGCCTGTGTCCAAATTACTAATCCCTCTGGGTTTGATGAATTTAAACAAATAAAATACTTTCAAAAAGCTATCAGATCTTTTCCTTGTTCACTTCATCAAGAAAGGACAAAGAGACAAAAATCACACTACAAGACTGAAGATTCAAGAGGTCTGTTCTAACAGACATCCATTGGAGGTCATACTGGAATTTGGCCTTTCTGCCACCTTCCCTCCAGACATGCTGACTGTAGATGAGCTGCATGATGGATGGACTGCAGAGGAGGTGGAGAAGACAATTAGTAGCAGTCTTTGAAAGGGTTGTGCAGAAATGGGATTTTTTGACCACCCTCATAGCTCAGGATGCACCCCCTGAGATACAGCCTGGTCAGGTGCTGAGCTACAGTGCACAGACTACATGGGGTTCCTTTGGATTGGTTTGGGTTTGTTTCCAGAGCTAACAGCAAAAACCTTCACAGGGCTTACATATAACAATGCTTAGAGACAAGTTCTATATGTAGAAATCCCAAGAGCTCAGTTTTAGAAAAAATACCTATTTTAGCTGAGAAGTAACTCATATCAGGTCTTATGTTACATTGAGTAAGGTTGGTCCTTTGTCCCCAGTTTTCCTTTTGGAATGTACTTCATTATCTCCACTTCCTTCTCCTTCCAACTTCTTTCCCACCACCACCTTCCCTTTCCTCCCTCCCATCCACCACATCTCTTCTTGCCACTGCCTGATGCTCTCCTTGTCTTCCATCCTTTGTTCTCCTGACCCCTGCTGCTCCCTCCCTCTTCATCCAGCTGCCCAATTTGGCAGTTTCAGCACAGGGCCCAGCCTAATAAGCCTGAAAGAGCTTATTAATTTAGGCTCCATGCCATGCCTCCACACTACTGGTGTATCCCTGGTAGCTGGGAACCAAAGCACACGGCGAAACTCAAAACTTGAATGTCAAAATCAAACATTCCAGAATTAAAAACTGAATTGACAATTCCTAAGATATTGATTCTGCAGGCAGGCAAAATTTGAGTGCCAATCTCTGTCTGCATTACTCTCAGACATCTGAAGTAACAACAGTTCCTATTCCCCCAAATCATAGGAATTCAAATGCTTGATTATCCCACCCATGTTCAAGATGTTTCATCTTCACATTGTGTGGGTTTCGTGTAGCTTAATTCACCAACTCCCCAGCTATTTCAGGTCTACCTACAAAAGGATTTCTATACGTGTGAAAAGCATCACAATTTCACTGCACAGAAAAACTCCCAGGGAAGCCTTGATATGCACAAAAAAAAGGATTTTTTTGAAAGAAAGAGAAAATATTTTTCTTTTAGTGCTGTATGGACACATAAGTAAATATTTTTTCTAGACTATATGATAAAAATGGAAACCATTAATGATTTGACACCAGATATTAAGCAACAAATTAAATATCAGTTTGTACTGGCAAACCTGATACTATTTATGTATTTTATATACCTTATTTTACCAACATAATTTGCTCTTCGTCAACACTTCTTTATTAATTCTTAACATTTTGATATCCTAAAAAAAAGAAGTCACCGCTATTGGCTCTGCCAAAAATAAATATTAAATACAATGCTAATATGATACAATGGAAAATTGCTAAACAATAAGATGAACCTCTAAGAAAATTTGATATAGATTTCCTGTAGTTTCTCTGCACTATTTTCAACCTTTCTCACAAGGGATACAGCAAAATGGCAATGAAAAGTGAATTTCCTGCTGTTACAGCTACTTTGGATGCTCATGCTTCTGTTCCTGTGGAGCCAGCTTGGATCAATTTCAAGAAAATAGCCTTTATCTACACTTTTGCACAGAAAACACATTTCTGTTTTGAGGAGATGCAGTATTTGTCTGTGGTCAGTATTTTAATCTGCAGCATAACATTGCTGTAACTTGCATATAATTAAAACATCACATGTTATCAGAGAAAGATTTACAAAGCCACTGAAGAAAATTTTTCTTGCATTATATAAAAGAGGTAGAGCAATATCTAGTTCAGAATATTTAATACTGTTTATGCACTGTACATACACTGTTACTTACACCTAGTAAAGTTTTATCTGTCCAAGGAGAAGCTGAAAATTAACTGGAAATTAGTATTGTCACAATATTGGGCCTGAAGATGCTTTCACTGTCATTTGTAGATCATCCACGTCTTCTGAGCTGGTCAGGATTGAGAGACTGTTGAGTTAATCCTAATCCAGTTACCAGGTGTGACAATACTCACTCATTAGCAATATATTGGTGGTTGTGGCCCACTCTTTGTCACCAGGAAGACAATGAAAAAAATTGGTTTGTTTTGGGATGCAGCCACTCAAGCAAATTAACACATGAAGCAGCAGCACACCAATCTACTTACTAATCTTTTACTGAAGAGTTTGTAATAACTGATGGGCTATGAAGACACATGTATACATTCATGCCATAGTTAATCTTATCATGGCCTAAATTTAAATATCCTTAATAAAAAAAAATTCCCACAGATTTCAAGGGTGCCCACACATGTCAATTTAAAAAAAACCAGCAAACAAGGTACCAATGAAATTTGAATAAGACCACTTTTCATCCTGTTCAGGGGTAATCAATACATGCATTATCTGACTTTTACTACTTCAAATTTGTTGCATAAACATGGAAAGGCATTATATAAACTCTATGTTCTAAATAGGCACATCCGTTCTCTAATTAAACAAATCACAACATCTCTGCAATAAGAAACAGTCCAAAAGAATCATCAAATCAAAATTTGAGCTCAGACCTTCTTACATGACTCCAGATACTTGAGTTGCTCAACAATAGCCAAGCGAGGTCCTTGTTTCAGTGCAAATATAAATTTAAGGTGCATGTGCACAGACAGACGAATTCCTAAATTATAAGGCAGCATTTCTTATCTGTTGAACATGAGTACCAAAAGCATTGCTCCCATTTTCAATGCCAGCTCTCTGGAGCAGGAAAAGTGACCACACAACGTAGCACCATTCTCAATTCTAGAGCACGTAGCAATAGTTGTAACACAGAAACACAGCAAAACGAGCAACTTCTTCAGCTCACTTCGTACAATTTCATACAAATTTCCACATATTTAAAAGGAAAAATTGTAGCAAATAATTGCTTTTATCATTTTTAAAACTTAGATGTGGCTCCTGATAAAGAGTTCAAGTACAAAGTATAGTAGGTATAGTTTCCTCTCTATACACTCCATAAATCTGCTTCTTCAATATACAATTCAAAAAAGCCCCAAATTGCTATTGCTATCATGATAAACATTGGAAAGTTCTGCTTGACCTTTTATTAACATTTTTCTATACCAATATGGTTCTTGTGCTACAAGCACCCTAAGGAATTATGAAAAATACTTTTTTCTCTAGTTTAGCCCATGTGCACTTAATAGGCTCACAAATATAATACCATTATAAAAAAGAAAAACTGCCAACACTGCTAAAAAAATTGTCATAACACTAAATTATTATATAAATATAAAAGGAGTATGTCTGTAAAATATTCACTCAATGAACATCCCAAGGTGATGATTTTGCTATGTTGTTTTTATTCCTGGGAGATCCATAACACATTTGGATATGCCACATGTCACCACATGAATCAGGCAGTTAATGCATGTGCTTTTTAGAAGCAGAGATGTCTTCCCAATAGAATGTGCTATAAAAAAAAGAATGTTGAGATTCTGCTGCTTTGTCTGATAGGCATAATTTAATGTCTTGCTTATAATGCTGCATCTTAAGGAAAAATGTGCACTGTCCCATGTAGTTATTTACAATATATTACTAAATCTATGCAAATATATTTCCCTGAGCTTGGTATTATATAACAAAGGTCAACAATGTTTGAAATATTTTGAAACACATTCCCAATATATTTTGTATATAGCACTAATGTCCAATGTACAAGCATATATCTTAATATATTTTCAGATATTTCTATTCATTTTATTTTGCTGTAGATTATTACAATAGATATGCAGAGGGGTTGCTTTAAGACCATAGAATTTGGCCTATCAAGCTATAGCTTTTCATTAAGAATGCTAATTATACATTTGTTAACAATGTGTCATTTCAATTACCCCATGCCAGCACTACTTAAATAAATTTTAATAGTCAATGTTCAATATCATTCAATAATAAACAGATACTCATTGGAGAAAAATTGAGGGAAAAAAGTATCAGATTTCTGCTTCTCATGCAGTTTATTTCATAATTTCTTCCATTCACATTTATTTCCACTGCTACTTGAACAGAAGATCCCCAAATGCTATTTATCTGTCCCATTTTGCAATAAATACTTCTGACTTTCGTGAAAACTCCAGTCACATGATTCCATTTACATATCCTTTTGTCACTTCTACCTTTACGCCCACATTAACATTAATGAGTTTTTTCCTACAAGGGAAATTGTCTCAACAATGAGCAGATCATAAAAACTTGTGCATCTCAGAAAGCAGGAGTAGGAGTTATAAAGGGAATATGATTTTTTCCTTTTTTTTTTCCCCAATAGATATTAGGGACAGCATGCATTTTCTCTGCAGAAACATAGATTTTTTTATATTTTTTTTTTTTAAATTAAGGACTTAAAAGTTGAAATACAAAGTGTTCCTATGCACGTACAATGTACTGAAATGCTGAACAATTTGTATGTTGCCCTGTCAAGCAAATGACATATCCAAACTTTACGCATCTGTGACTTCAAAATAAAGGTTCTAAAAATTAAACATAGCCAAGTTGTGAAAAATTTCATTAATACATACATTTTTCCTGAGTGAAAGCTCTGTCATGTAATCTTAGCAGAGCACTGAATGAATTTTTATATTCGTTAGTGGTGTTACAGAGCAGCATAACTGAAAAAGATCCACAGGTTTGCAAGGCTGAAAGGAATTTTACCTTCTACCTGCTCCTACTTACTTTTGCCAAACACTTCACCAAGAAATTCCCAGATCACATCCAACAAGCTGAATCACTTTAAGCACTGAATAAAGCCAGGTTAAAACTAGCCCATGTTACTGCAGAATTGGAACAGCGTGGTTTTTTTGGTCATGTTTCCATTTCTAATGAATTTCTGGCAGTCATCTCTCTGAGAGAGCAAGACAACATCATATAAAGCACATTTCTAAGTGCAAATCATATCCTGGGTCAGCATTTACTCTTGAGTTTGGCATGGACTGGCTGCCTTACCTACTTACTCCTAACTTGCAGATCGCCTCGTTGGACCATTAAATACTAAAAACAGCACTTAGCTCAATAAACACCAAGCACAATGGAGCCACATTCAGAAATCAAACTGGGGCACCCAGCAGCATTCTCAAGCTGTTTGTACAGTCATAGAGCATGGCTGTATCTCAACTCCATCCCTAAAAGACAGGCCAGATAAAGCTCAAGTCACAGGGTCAGATCAACAGGTAATTTGGGTCCTGTGTCCAACAGTGGGTGTAAGCAGAAGGTAAGAAGGAAACAGGGCCAGTTTGAGATATTTCCCCTAATCTTCCAGCTGCCTTCAGCTTTTCTCAGGTCAGAATTTCCTGTATATCTACATTTCTACTGAAACCCTCTACTGCCACTCTGTATCTTTTCAAAGTATTGCTCGGCATCTTATAAAATATTTAAGACATGTAATGTCATTACTCTGTTGATGCTTTCATTCTGTGTGCAGTGCAAGTTATTATTAGAATTAATATTTTAATTTCTAACATGTTTCCGTCATCTCTGATGGGTTTTTACTCTACTGGTTCACATCAGTTCTTATCTATTTCATTTATTTCAGTATTAACCACTTAAAAACTACCCAGTTTTATTTTTCAACTGGTGACAAAATAATTTCAAAAATTAATTATATAGTTGAATTTTAATTCTAATTCCACCAAAGTGTAAGAACTGGAAATCTATTCAGGGCCATATTTTCCATGGAACAGTCACTTATTTTTGTGCATGTGGTAGAGTTTGCATTTGCAAATCAAATAGTATAATATGCATGTAATTACTTAATCAAAACTACATACACAGCCACTGTGCCTGGGAATACAGGAATACTTAACCCTGTTTGCAGCATAGGTATTTCTCACAATGTCTGCAAGTCTTCCCATTTTCCCTTAACGTGCTCACAAGTACTTTCCATGCTTAGGAATGCCTGTAGATCTCCTACATTTCCATTCATCTGAATTAGAAAATAACACAATCATTTGAATTGATAATACACACATAACTGTGTTTAGATCTAGAATAGTCCTGGTCAATCAAGCATTGTGATTAACTCCCACTGCATTTTTAAATATACCAAAACTGTGCATAACACTGATAAAGAAAGTTAATGTTTAAAATTGTGGTGCTATGAAGCAGTATCAATTCAGCATACTAACAAAAGAAAGCTCTCAAAAGCTAAAGTGTACTCAAAAAAAAAAAGAAAAGAAAACTAAAGCAGCAACAAGCTATGAACAATGCCTACAACTGGCAGAAATTTATGATGAAATTTTTTCTGGGAAAATATTTTTAATTGTGCCCACGATGTTTGTTTAGAAGATCAAGATCTTTGTTCAAGATTGGAGTTGGTTTTTCAGCACTACCTTTCTCTCCTGTGTACATCTACATCACCCCAAAACAGGGCTCATTGTCCCCATTTAACAAAGGCCAGTATTTTCTTTGGATGTCAGGGAGACCTGCTAACAACACTCTGTATCTCTTCACATTATTCACCTAATTCCAATAAATATTGGCAACTCTTCTATTGTACTTCACTCATCTCCCCTCATGAATACACACACAAGACTTGGGAGGAACACTTGATGCATTAAGATCACCTTTCAGAAAACATCTGCACCCCAAAAGGACTGTACCCCCAAAAACAAAGCCCTTTTGCCTTGATTTTCTCTTTGATGTCCTATTTCAGAAGAGGTGCAAGGGCAGCTGTATCTTTGAGGTTTGGGACAACTGGTTCCTTTCTCCTTCCACACCAAACCTACCCTACCTATTCTGACTCTTTCACACTGCTTTCTGTCTTTAAAGGATGCACAAAATTTGCAGATTCCAGAAGTCCATTCAATAAAGATAACCAACAAACCTAAACATTGGATGTTTTTGTAGGGGGGTTTAACCAACATCATCACAAGCAACAGATTGCCTTAACATAGGAAAGTATAATTTTCATACTCTAAGCATAAATCTGCTAAATATTAACTTTATGTTGCAACATTTGTTGGTGAAGGTATGGTGACCAGATCCTATTGGTATATTTAAATAGTGAGTCACTTTAATATTATACTTCAAGAGTAAACTAATTTAGTCAACTAATCTTGTTTATTTCCCAAATATTGTTAGTTTCTATCAGTCAGATGATTTTTCCAGACACTTACATAACAAGCATTAAAAAGATACATTTAGCAGCTACAATTGTTAACATAACAAAGGCTACAGAATCCAGAGGTTATTGCATTCTCCCAAAAGTACTTAAATAATAGCCTAAAATCTGAAGAATTACTTTAATACTTCAATAAAAATAACCCAATTCAAAACATTTTCAAGGAAACAGAGCTCCTTGCTCTAGGCTACCGAATAATGGCTGAAAGAAAGTATATAGCTTGTCACTTCTGATTAGAGAACTGTGCCTCTGTGCTTTGAATGAGAGGCATGTCTGGTAATAGGAAGTGCAGATATTAAATTTAATAAAATAACGTGGAATACGATATATATGAAACTTGACCAAGTATAGCACAAAATGTAACATACATTACCCTGCTCAGTCAACTACTGTGGCCTAGCATCTAATGACTGACTTAATTTCTATTTTCCAAGGAGAGTACTACAAAAAAATATAATTTTCAGATTATACAAATATTTTATCAGACTACACAAAAAATGTAACCAAAATTGCCTTACAAATCTCTGTGAATACATAACAGCAGCAAAAATCTGTTAAGATTACAAAATGTTCAGCCTTAAAAGTCCACAGAAAGGCATTAGGTCTTGTAAATAATTAGATACAAAGACCCTGATGATAATACATTACGGCATCATATGACCCACAGCATATTTATTCCTTCCCAGGTTTAAGGATTCGTTCTGTTTTGGGGTTTATTGGCTGGGTCTTTTTTTGTTGGTTTTTTTTTTAATGCACAATCAGGATATAGCATTTCCATACTACTTTTGAAGAAGGAAGTGCCTTTTCTCTGTTTATGTCTTAATTCTGGCATTCCAATGCAAATCCAAACAGCTTTGTCTTTCAATACATTAACCCTCAGCATGTTTTTTCACAATTAAATAACAAGCTCCACACAGTATTTTCCATTCCCTTTCTAACACAGAACTAGGCTACCTGTGATATGACACATAAGGGATTTTAAAGCAATTCCAAGAGCTAATCCCAGTAAACCCAGAATTAAAGTTCTTGTTTTCATATTTCACTTTCAAAATATTTAGAACTTTGACAGATATGACATTATGTTTTCATTAAAACAGTTGATTTCAAAATGCTGCACTGTGCAAAAACACCATAAACAGTTTATGATGAACTGCCACACTCTTAATTAAAACAATAAATCCAGTGCACAATATTTGTGCAGCCTCTGGTTTGACCTTTGCCTCTTGCTATCCACTACCAAAGCTGCTGCCTCATTCTGTGCACCAGATGTAGAAGGTTTTAAACCATGATCTGAAAGGCAGTAAAGATAAAATAAGAGAAAATGTGCCATTACTCTTTGCAGTTATGATTAATTCAGTTCATATTTTACAATCTGGTTATGGAGTAAAACTGCAGACTTTACATCAAGCATTTGCCATTCAATACACCAAATGTATAAAAATGCCTGATACTTTAGAAAATGGCACAAAGCTAATTCACAACCACCACATGAAGGACAGAAATAGGAATAATAAAAAAAGGACAGTAATTAGCTATCCATCTAAAATAATGAAGCTATCTCAGCCACTTGGTCAGTCTTGGCAAGAAATGCATCTGTTACAACAAAAACTAATGCTCTCCCTTATCTCTCTACTACTTGATTTTAGATTAAAATATCCTTTAAAACTCTCAGGTCTGCTCCACAAAGAGAAATCAAAGGTTATTAATTACTGTGACATGCTGTAATGATCACACATTTGTTGTGTGTTCCTGGAAACAAAATCAAATGCAGAAACAACTCAAAGACCCAAGTACAGGAAATGAGCTTGGATCCTGGAGTACAAGCTGGTGTAGGCAGAAATCTTACAGAAAAGAAGATGAATTTGAAAGTCCTCCTTCAGCAAACCCTTGTGGACTTATCAGTTCGTTACTGGAATCCACTGGCTTTGTGTACAGCAAAGCCTGCAGGAGTAAACCTCTGCCTGGTAGATTCATATGTGACATTATTCATTGCATACTTAATATTTTCCTTTTCTGACAAAAGAAATCAATTGACCAAATGAAGGTAATATAGTTCATGACCACATTATGGGAAATTGGCATGAAAAGCATTTTTTCCTTAGGATGAAAGAGGAAAAACACTGTATGTTGCCAAATTAACAAATTCCGGATTCATGCCCTAAGTAGTTAAGGTCTCTTTTCTCCTAATTCCCCACATAGTGCTCTAGAGAATGAGAATCTTTTTTTGCTAGTTCTTTGATTTGTTCACAGTCAGAAAAAAAATCTCTCCCCATGGTTAACTTACAGAGACAGTCATTCTGCAGTTGACAAGACACTGGGTGTTTGAGGAGGTGGTGGAGGAGTGATCAGGAGTTTGGGTTTGTTCTGAATATTTATTTTTTTTTACTCCTCGATTTAATTTACAAATCAAGAAAGAAAAAAAATCTTGAAAAAAAAACTTTCCCTGGATTTGTTTCCTTACACACTATTCATTATGCATTCAAAATCCAAGTGCATTTGTGTATAAAGCAACATACCACTTTCCTGCATCATTCAAAAACAACACAAAAGCTCAACTCCAATGAATGATTTCTACCAGGACACAGAAGTGAAACACTCGTGTATCTAGTTTCCTGCCCACTGAGAAACTGGAAAGTATATTTAAAAAGGCAAGACATACAAAAAAACCCCATTGCCTTAAGAACTCCAATATCTTTG
Organism: Neopelma chrysocephalum; assembly: GCF_003984885.1. Taxonomy (NCBI): domain Eukaryota; kingdom Metazoa; phylum Chordata; class Aves; order Passeriformes; family Pipridae; genus Neopelma; species Neopelma chrysocephalum. The sequence continues at coordinate 1,922,706 of NW_020897783.1, forward strand.
TTAGTGTTGGTAACTATTCCTTGGATTAATTTTTTTTTAAAAGGAAACACAAAATAATTAGATATAATCAATGAGAATTAAAGTGAGCAGAGGAAAAAAACCAAACAAGACCAACACAAATTTCAATTCCTCAAAAATAGCATCCAAACATTTTTTTTAGGGAAAAAAATAGGAAATATGAGCTAATGCAGACATTAATATTTATGTCTTTATGTGAATCTTCCCACCTACACTCGGGCAGAAGACTATAAAAAGAGTTCACAATGAATGAGAGCTTTTAAACTAAAAGTGAATTAAGCTTAGAAAGAGGTATTTTACTTTCAGAGCTTCACTTATTTTACTTGTGTTATCAGAGGTCCCACAAAAATGATTCTAAAACATAAGTAAAAAACTATTAACATGAATTAAAAAAAGATGAGAGAATCTTTGAATTTTAAACCTAACTCAAGCAAGTTATTCTTTCAGCAACTTTTCCAGACCAAAATTTTCATGCTTTCCATATTTTTATAGAGACAGTGGAGGAAGCTATGATGTTTGAAGTTGTTAGCTAATTTCTGCAGAGCATGAAATATTCTCCCAGACTAAGTATGCAACAGGGAAAGTGTCACTAACATCCTTTTGTGATACACACAATGCTGTATTTCTCAAAAATAGCAACCAAGGAGGGAAGTATTTGCACACTTTTACATTTACCTGAATTCTACTGCATAAATGTGCAGTCTACTTTAAAGTGCTGCAAATTCCTCTTCCCTTTTCTTTGGTTGCTTTGTATGAATATATAACGTGTTTTAATCAGGCATTACTAGCAAAAGACTTGACATTCTTGCCTGTTCATTGCTTTAAAAATACACATATTCTGAGTGCTGCAGATCCCTCATGGAAACTTTCAAAGATAAGCAAAAGTCTAACTCATCACCAAATAACCACTATTGCATTAAAGAACCCTTTCTAAACCTCTCACACAAAACACATGAATTTTACACCAGCTATACATAGTCATATACCCTGCACACATACCTCTTCTGTTAGAAAGGACTGGATGTTTTCCACATGCAGGCAGAAAGGCAGGAACACAGAGAACTCCCCAGAACTGCTACAACTGCAGGACTGAGACACGCCCTTATAAATAATTCCCCCAGGTGCTCTCACTCAGCCTAACAAGGTTCTGTAGCAGGTGTTGGGATGGGTGGGGAAGGGAGAAATGTTGGGCAAGGGGGAGTTGATGTAAGTGAAGGTTCAGGCCTTTGGCTTAGTGTTAAACAAACAAACATCAAACAAAACGAACAAACAAAAAAACCCAACAAAAAACCCGCCAAAGGCATCACAGAGTCGGTGTTCTCTTCAAAGTAAGAAAGACTCGATGGGTGTGTGTTGGACCTGGATAACTGTTATTTCACCTGGACCATCCCAACTGCCCCATCTGACACAGCAGGATCCCATCAACCACCTTGGCTACACAAACCCATGGCAGAGGAGCAGAGCTCCTGCAATCATTGAGCCAATAAGGAACCTGGAGCCAGAGTAATACACAGATGCTGGGACAACTTCCAAATAACTAATTAATCCTTAATGCTTTCACAATCCTGGAATTATTCCTGCCGTTGTATCAACCACGATGCTTCATGAACAAACATTAAACTTGCAGGACAGCACTTTCAAGATGTAATTACTTTCTAATGTAGCATTTTCCAAAGCAGAAATCTTGAGCCTGACAAACTTATCTGCCGACTTAAAACTTTCTAATTAACACCTATAAACGTGACCAAGTCACATTTTTTCTAATATGGTCACTAAAATGCAAAACAAACAAATGTGTCCTCCTGCTATAGATCTATTGCACAGAAAATAAAGGTTAAAACTTCCAAAAAACAGGTGCAAGAGATTTAAATGTTAGCCAATAGCACATTTCCTCTAATCTAGTTCTCAAACCCGCTTAAGTTGAAAACTAAAACATTTTAGTTGAAACACACAAATTTCAGGAACTTTTAAGTTTTAGGTACAAAAATAGGTGACATTTAACAAAGTTTCAAGACACTGAAAACAATTTTGTTTACCTAGAAAGGCTGGGCAAACTCAAATTTAGGGTGATGCATAGGTTGCTATAACAATATTTGCATGCCTACAGCAGAAGAGTTCATCCTTTTAGAAAACATTGTTCTAGAGAGTACATCACATAGGGCAAAAAATTAAATAAGCTTTAAATAGGAATTTTGCCTCAAGATCCATTCCAATCCAGCCTCTGGTAGATGCTTTTCCGAAGCATTTTTTTTTTTTATTCTGTGCAACAATTAATTTGTCTTCCTTTTCCTTCCTGGAGGAAGGAGTTGGTCAATTGTGATAAGATTCCCAGTGTAGGCACCCTCACATGAAACACCTTTGTACTGCCAATTAAAGTTGTGGAGCTCTGATTTGGAAGGAGCGCTGAATACATAACAGAAATTAATCCTGGCACATCTATATACAGCATACAGATTAACATAGGAAAGTAAAAAAGCAGGCAGCAAAACCTCCTTTTCAACCATGAAATATCTGCATTAGTTGTCTCCTGCTGGATCACATTAGCAGTGCATACATGTGCAAAGAAAAGTCATGCCCAGAAGGATAAAAGAAACAAGACCAGCCCTTGGCAGCCCAGCTGTAGGACAAACACAGACCCAACCATGACTGCTCCAAACTTGCAGCCCAACCACCTGAAAAGCTGGATGAAGTCAGGCAAGGGGCATAAAGTAACATCAGTCAGTACAGGGAATTTCCATTAGGTCAACTGACAGTCAGCCAGCTGGAAATGATAGTTATAGATTCAGCATGATGCAAGACCAGATTCTTGCAACTCTTGTAATGATCCTTTAAAAAGAAGAAGGAAATGCATGGAAAGAAAAATGCAAAATCACTTTCCTGTTCAAAATACTCACCTTACTTTTCTCCCCAGTATTATCTTTCCCAGGGAACATTATTCTAACACTGCAATTAAGAGAAGTTACATTTCATTCTAAACCAAACCGTCAGGAATTCACACCAACAAAGGAATCGGTGAACTGCCCGAAATATTTAAAGTTTCAATTTTCATAACTGTCCATCTCTTCAGTGGAACCTGCAGATGCTCAGAGCCCTAAAACAAACATGCTTCTTTCTCCATGTGACATTGGAATTAGAGGTGTAGTTTGGACTCCAGTGCCTGACTTTGCCTCTAAATGGAGAAGCCTTTAAAGTTATCACTCACAGATGACTAAATTTAGAATAGTCATGGCCCCAACTGGCTGAATAAAACAGTTCACAAATGTTACTTCAGCCCATAGATTCAGAAAGATGACATCTGTTGGTCTTCAGCAGAGAGACATTCTGTGCTTTAAAAGGACAATATATACAGTGTACTATTAACACTGCCAGAAACAAATCAAGAACAACAGGTCTATGTTTTCAAAGTTCTCCTGCAACTAAAAAGATTAGGCATTTTTCTTTAAAATCATTTCTGGGGGTAAAACATATTAGCAATCATATAAAACTAGTGGACAGATATTAAATGTGCTCGATAGCATAAAAATTCTGAATTATGTATTTCCAAAGTTCTTCTATGAGCCAAACTTTCCTATTACCTTCTTTATCCTGACTTAAATAGCAAAGATTTCAAGAATTGGAGAAGAGAAGATTAAGAAAGGTAAAATATAAGCTTGAGTCACAATATTCTTTAACCTTTGATCAGAGACCCTGCAAGAAAACTGGGCCTGTGAAGATCAGCATGTGAAAGATAGCACCCATTAAGGTTTATGCTGCAAGGGCTTTAGGGTTCATGAATAACAAAAAATGAGCTCAGGGATGAAAAGTGGTGGAATAAAACTGAGAAGAAATACAGTATCCACACAAGGCGTAAGAAGTCCACCTTCCTGTGAACTCAGTTAATGCTGTTTTCCTATTACAAAAGTAAGAAAGTAGTATTTGCTTTATTTTAAAGCAGATGAGTGAGGGAAATGTACGTTTTCCAGACTATTATAGTGAGGTAACAAGCCTTTTCTTACTGAGAAATGTATTTCAGGCATGGAATGGAGGAAATTCAACGAATTCTAGCTCAGTAAACACACAAATATCTGTAGAGTTATGAAATATGTAGAGTTATGAAATATGTATTCCAACAAATGAATAGGAAGGAATAAAGCTGAGATTTTTCACAGTCTATATAACCAAGTGTTTCTTTTACACTCAACAGACGAACCCCAACATCTAATGAATGTAAAAAGCATAAACGTTCCCTGAAGAGCTGGCAATCCAAAATAGTAGGTAATAAATGAGTAGTCTAACCCTCTCTGCCTCCCTGCTCAATTGTCAGCTTTAGGAATACTCCTGGATCAACTAAGACTTGCCGAGTACATCTGCAGACCTGTGGGAAATCTTCAGGGGTCCCAACCATCAAATCTACACTTGGATTCATAGTAGGTGGTGGGTGATTACTTGGTAGATGTAGGTGACTGATTTAAAAACCCAGCTCTGAGGAGACCATCTGAATAACCTTGAGTTACATCACATAACAGCCACCAGCCTTTGTAAAAGAAAAAGATATGCTTTTCTGATAATGTCAGAATGTAATCTTCCTTTTTAAGTCTATGGAAAAGGACTCCTGCTTGCCAAGATGACTAAACAAATAATGAACTTTTTTCCCAGTGTTTTTATAATTTTTGTTTGAAAATATACATCACACGCTGAAGCTACAGCAGTTACACATTAAAAGACAAGAATCTTGCAATAAGATTGTGACTAAAATTCTCCCTGAATGAACAATCAATATCTTTATGATGCCGACCCAGGAAATCCCAAATGCCACACTCGGAACTACAGAAAACCATTAATAAGATCATTCTCTTTGTAGGTTAAAGGAAACACTTTCTGTACCTCATGTGGAAGGGGTTGATCCCACTCAATATTTATATGTCATCATAGAGAATCACAATGAAGTAAATAAATTTCACTCTGAATCCTGTTATTTTCTTCTTTAACAGCTCGATTTTTTCAACCTGATTTGAAATTCTTTGCATCAATTTGTAAAGTGGAAATGCAGAGCTTTCACCCAAAAGAACTACACAGAAACTGTTTAGAACAAAGACAATTGGTAAAGGAAACCTGAGACACTGAATGACTTTGATTGGGAATCTTAATTTGTACTGCAGCACACATGAGCAGTGCCAAATGTGAACAATTCAATAATACAAGGCACACTCAGCTTCTGAAAATTTTGAATTCTGGTCTGAATTCTGTGGGCATTATTCAAGAAGAAAGATCCATTTTTCTTGAGTCATCCCTGAAAATAAAAAGTCTTTTTTTTTTTTTTTTAATTAACAGAGGCTCTAAGACTTTTCTCCTAGAGTAAATATCCTGAAAAATCAGTGCCCCTACACATGGAAAAACTATGTTTTTAAAAATCACAGAAAATGAGCTGTATTTCATCTTTATAAGTGTGTCTTACTAAGTTCCACCACTGGGACAGTAGGAAAAAATAATAGTGATACATCTCCATCTAATTTTTTATGTCTTTCTCAGTGCCATTATAGTACTAACATATTCTCCCTCCCAACTTTCTTTTTTTTTAAATTGTGGTAGCACCGCTGGGAGCAGGTGCCTTGAAGTGGGGGCACATACCAAGCCTGACCTCCCTATGAACAGCTCTGAATTCCCTGATCTTGTTATGAATATTTTTTCTTCAAATGCAAAGCTGCAAAATGCATGAAAGCTAAAGTAATTCAATTAAGTATCTATTCTGAGCTGGAAAAGACCATTTTGTTAGAACCAGTGGAGCACTAGTTTAACCCTGGTGCTCAGAATTCCCAAGCAAGTCAGCACATTAAGCCAGCTCTTCAACTTAAGAACAATTACTGTCATTTATCAGCCTGAATAGCAATAATGCACAAATCGACAGCTTTCAAGAGGCAAAGACCGAGGTAGGTGTAATGATATGCAAAGCCACAGCACTCTACATTTTGAACTGTCTTCAGCCCATCAATACATCTCCAAGTACCTACAATTTATCAATACAAACGTGGTACCCGACGAAGGCAGGACCAAAAAGATAAATATGAACAGGGTGGAATAAAAGGTTCAAGAATGTTTGAATTTTATAATGATGAAGTGCAGATCACATTCTCACAGCATTTTACATGCAGTGACCTGATCACATCACATTTCCTTCAGCAAGAGGAAACTAGTATAAGAGATAATCTTTCTTTCAGGTAGTTGTAAGCAGCAGCTTTGCTGCCTTTTTTTTTTCTTTTCTTTTTTTGTTCTTTCTCCTTTTCTTTCTATTCTTCTTTTTTCCCCTCACCATTTCTATTTCAATCATGCCTCTATGCAATCGTTACACCGATATGGTTACTTCTATTGAAATATATAATTAACATATCATTATTTTTATCTTAAGAAAGCACAATATAAACAGAAGGCATCATTTGAGTCTCATTAGCTTATAAACTGAATTTAGTAGCAACTGAAGGATTGAAAGAATGCTTGAAATTATCTAATAGCATATATACCAAATGACATTCGGTTCATGAAAGACTCAAGACTATAGAACTGAATTCCTCTGTACCTGATCTAATTGGGGGGGGGTGTTCTTTTTGACTTTTTTGGCATTTTTAACATGCACAGCTTCTTTGTGAATGGAACCTTTCAAACTACGAAAGCTATTGTAATGGTCAGGCATTCAGATTCCCTTTGTCATGCAGGCAGGTATGAGCATTTGGATTAGCATCTCACACATAAAGAGAATAAAGACATTTCTATGTTTTACCATGAGAAAAAAAAATCAAGATTATAATTATTTGACTTGCAAGTCTGGCAGTTCTACCTGAAATGCCTGGTTTTGTAATATCTTTTAATTTCCTAGTCCTTACCTTCCAATTTATACAGCATGCAAACTGTTTTATGTAGTCCTATCTTAATTCAAGATTTCAAGGTGTTCACTTGAGTTAAAAGTCTGCTTTGAAATGTCTTTTGCGCAGGGGATCTCACTATGCAAGCTATTTTTCCTAAACTACTTCTGTGTTACAGACAGTACTAACATGTCCAGATGGATAAAGTGAGGTATGAGCAGAACTGAAAGAGGGCTTTGCCACAGAGAAAACAGTACAAAAAAGTCTTATAGGTAAAGAACAGAGTTCAGGAGCTCTGAGGTTTACTCCAAGCTCTGCTACAAACTTCTCATGTAATCTTGAACACATCACTAAAACCTGTGCTTCCTCAGTTCCCCCAGAGACAGGGCAGAGCTTTTCTAAACACAGGGTAGAGCTTCTTCAGGGGACAGATGACAGTTATTGATCAGTGGAAAACACAGGATCATGATCCATGAACATCTGTGTGGTATTCCTCAGCAGAGGTCTGGAGCAATATTGTCTTCAGCCTTCATGAGTCAGAATTTGCTCAGAGATACAATTCATCATATGATAAAGCTCAAAGTTGAGAGGATTTAACAGGAGCTTTCATATTATTTAAAATACAAATTTTAAAAGCAATACAATTTCCTCATAGTTTACTCTCTTTCTAGAATTCATTCATCTTCCTCTGACTATTGGGGGCAGGGTATATTCAAATGCTTTGAGTTTATTTTTCACATCCCTTTTTGCTCCTGACAACTTCTTTCACCTACTTTTACCTTCTCACTAAGTGGGCTCATTACATGTTCCTAAGCACAGGAGTCTTTCAGACAGCCCAGACTGCCAACAGCTGGAAAGGGGGCAGATGGAGAGGACATCAACTCCTTGGGAATGCCTTAGAGACCACCAAGATGTCTCAAATGGCAGAATATGCCAAAGTGTGGGATGAATTGAGCCTAAGACATCTTTTTCTTGTAGCCCTTTCTCATACTGCTGATTGCAGTTTACCTGTTTAGTAGACTTATCAGTTAGTAATAGGAATATACACTCAGAAGTAATTCACTATCAAAAAGTCCAATGAACAAAAAAAATAAAATAATATGTAGGGTCATCTCATCTCAAGGCAAAACCAGAACAGAAACCTACCACTGATTAGGACAGCACAGCTTTGAGAACTTAAGAACTGCTGTTCTGTAGCAAATGACTTCTGTATTTGCTCTCGTATTCTGCTTTCAGCTCAGTTAGCAATGCACATGGAAGGATCCACCAGAATGGAAACATAACAGTATTACTTTCCAAGAGGGTGAATGGGAAACTGTCCAAACACAACACAATGAATGCTTATTTTGATTTATATCTCTCTTAGTTGTTACTGCATTGGCAATACTCATGATTTTTCATGAGTCTCCTGTTACTTGGTATCCCTTCTCATCTAACCACTCCCACGGCTGCATTATTATATTTTAAAAACCTCATTTCTTTTTTTAAATTATGTTTCTACCATTCTGTAATTCTGAGAAAACGCTGCAAGTTCACAGCCAAAAGTTTCAGAATACTAAAGGAAAGGAAACAATCAGAACTTGAAGCAAATAGTTTTAAAAATTGTTTAAACCAATGTCACTTTTTATCTGAAATGCAGTGGTTGTTGGTCTGGAATATTCCTGTAAGTAATGGCTCTAAAGCTACAGTGATAGAGAACTTTCATCCCTGGAACTTTTCCTTCTAACACATCTGTGTCCAACCTTGCAACTGTTATCAAGCTCTATTGCTCTGGTCTAATAGCAGCATCAGAAATGCAAATTTACTACAAAAATCCAAGGCATAAAACATTACATTGATAAAAAAATAAATTATTCAGAAGAAGAGGAGAATATTCTCAAATAAATGTGTAACCTGAACAACCTAAATGACATGTTATTGTGTCAAATCCCTTTGTTCATTCCTTATGTCTAAACTGACTGAGAGTTTGATCTTGCTTCCTCTGAATTCAAAACAAAACTTCCATCTTTTTTTTTGAAAAAGCACAGAAAGATCTTCTGGAGTGAGATGATATTTTCTGTTGAAAAACTTCAGATTTATCTATTCCTTGGCTGAACTAATAAGCAGAAACAAAATAGTGAGGAAAAAACACTAATAGTTCCAGTTTTAAAGACCAATTAACTTAAAAACCACAGTGTACTCGCAGGGTTCTGCTTAAAAAAGTTAAGTATCACATTTTGGCTAATTATCTAATTAAAATACAGGTTACTCTGAATTATCAGAACTCGTAATGGTTTGAAGGGACCTGGAGGTCTGGGAACTTTCAAGGCTTCTGACACTACTGTAGAAATAAGAAGAGGGGACAAGGATCTACCACACCTGCTTTCTTCCTCCTTTCACTGAGATCTCTGAAAAATTTACACTCAAAAACTGAGGAGCCAAACAGGGGCTCCTCAACACAGAGGAGACATGGAGCCAAAATTCCTCACTGCACAGCCCACAGCTACAAGGGATCCCTTTTAAAGTCACCAAACATGATTTGCCACACAGAGAAGCAATAACCTCTACACCCATTTTCTCTGTAGGCACAGCAATGTACTGACAGATCAGCAGCTGCTTTGCAGACCCAAAACCACGATGAAAAAGATGCAGGTTGGCACCCAATTTGTAACAAAAAAGAGAATGAGCTCTGAGAATTATTTGAGGATCAATGGGAATTAGGCATGTCTGTACTTTTAGAAGATGCCTATCCACACCTTTATACAAAAGTGCATTATTAAAAATCTGGTCCCAGCTGTGGTTTACTACTCACCAACTTAATTAAAATGTGAATTATGGGGAACATTATCTACCAGTTTTTTAGTAAAATCAAATGAAATACTAACATTAGTGACTGGTTAATGATCACAAGTCTGTAGATAAATGTATTAAGTACTTAGTACATGACAAAGACAGTAGGGAAGCCCTGGACATGACAAGACCTATGCTCTGTCTATTCACAGGACAGAGCTGAGAGTACTTGGGGTCACACTAAGGTGTAGTACAGAGCCTGAAGGGTACCTGGTTCTTTTTGACAGAGTCGGGGTTTCTTATTTGTTTCAAAGTTTTTAAAAATCAATAAAGCTACAGGATACTCAAGGAACCAGAGGAAGAATACCTCTAAACACTAATTCCAGCTCATCCATGTTCTGGTTGCCTTGAAGACAACATGGAGAAAACCTGGCCATCAGCATGGCTTGAGTTCTTAAAGATGGTTTAACCACACTCTTAATTCCCTCAGTAGCACAGAGGAAGTATGTCAGGAGTAAGGCAGAAATGAGGAATTTTGTCAGCAGAAGTCCAGCCAATCTCCTCCCAAATAATGGCCACAAAGGACACAATCAGTCAAACACAGCTGGATCATCCTTGGAGTTACCTTAATTTATGCTAAAATTTGATGCCAACCTATTGCAGAATTTGTCAAAAGGGGATTGCAGCATCAACTGTTTCAAAGTACCATAAAGACTGATTTTATTTAATAAAAAAGAGCTCAGCTAACCATTGTCATTTCTAATGGGCCTTCTAGCACAAAGCTCTTCATCGGAAATGTGGATATTCTTTTAAAAGGAAGTATTCCAAAATATGGAGATTTAATATAAAGTCTCATACTGACATCGGGGCTTAAACTGGCAGGAAAGATGTTACAGCCATTTTATCCTTTTTTTTTCCTATTAACTTTATAACAAGTACGAAATATATACAGATGACATGGAAGAAAAAGCAAGGAATAAAATGGGAGTCAAACACTCTCAACCTGAAGAAAAACTTCTTGACTCTTGTTACTCTTCTCTTTGAAGTATCCACGCAGTAATTTAGAAAACAGTGCAAACTCACAGACTGAAAAGAATAGAGGGCAAATCAGGGCTAATTCAAGGATTCAGATCCAGTGTTGATATATTTAAACATGCTATAACCCAAAGAGGAGGGTTTTCTTCAATGTCATCTTATTACACTGCAAGGGAGGAAAACAGACAGTTCAATCACAAAATCATAATGCTTAAGCAGCATGAAATCATAAAGCTAGCAACAAAACAGGTGAAGCATGCTACATTTATGATTCATATGCTTCCTTTCACCCTAGCACAGTATTGGTTTACTGATAGCCCTAAATGGCCAGTCCCTGCTGGTCTCCCCAGCACAAGAGGAGGGAGCAGTATTATCCTTTTGGGTGTACTTACTGTACTGCACTCCATCATATAAAAATAATGCACATGAATACTTAAACTGTTTATCCAACTGCACACATAGGTTACAAGATCCCATAAATAGGATTGTTGTTTAGACATGTACATAAAGCTCAATGCATACAAATAATCTTTACTGTCACATTCTAGATCCACTGAAATTGGTATACTGCTATAATATAATTTGGTGGGTTTACTTTGCTACAGACATCCAAATTCCCTTAAAAATTGATGTGAAATAAAATTTAAAAAAATTTGCAAAATCATATCTATAAAAGAAAGTCTAAGTGGGAACTCTCTTTGATCATTTACTTGTCTCATAATTGTTTAAAATCTTGTGTGATTTTGAGATCATCAGTGTTGATATTCTCAAGAATTTGGAGAGAAAGCACAGCTTGCAAGAGGTGTCTCCTTCAGATTTACCTGAGTATAACTCCAGAGTAGAAAACAACTTTATCTTGTGCCCCCACATGGGGGCATTTCCAGCCAAGATACTAAACTGAAATTAGATCACAAAATAAACTGGGACATTTCCTCTCTGCACTAAAGCTGGACTCAACACAGAGATGAGGGAAGGGAAAGGACAGCTCTGATGGGCTGGAAGCTCCTTCAGTCTCTGCAGCAACTCATGCGAGTGAGTTAGGAATTAACTTGCAGAATTCAGTCTACCTTTTATTAACCCACATCTTCCTGATATGAGTCAATTCCTAAAAAAAGGATAGTATTTTCTGGAATGATTAATAAAATAACTTGAACTGGGCTCCCAAATGCCTTTTTACAAATTTTAACCATGTCTCATATACTGACATTTGTTCATTACCAGGCAAATACACTTGCTATACTGCCATCTGTTGTCAATCAATAATCCATAGCGTCAATGAAACTTCAAGATAAGACCATTGTTCTCAAAAATTATTTGAACCAACTTTTCCTATTTAAGATGAATGTAATAAAGAAGTTTTTTGAGAGGTACTTACAATATACTTTGGTATATGAAAATTGTTGCAGTCAAAAAGTAAAATAAATAATAGAGGAACTAATGAAATACTTATTTTCTACTGGCATTTGCATATCATTTCAGTACTAATTCTGAGACACCTTTCAGTATTTTCTACCTTTGTCCTCAAGTAAAAGTCAATCAAAAATTCTTCAATTTCTCTTTTCAGCCAGAAGATAGAGTCACTGATCCTTAGAAAGGTCCTTCTCACACATACTGCTATCCCGCTTTCCCAGAGCTATGTCAGCTTCCAAGTAAATGTTAATAACCAAGATAAAAGTTAGTTATTCAGAATTTCAAGACATTGATTCTGCACAGTACAATGCTGTTGTCTCAGTTGAAAGTCTACTCCATAAGCTTATGACAAATCTTTCTAGAATATATCGAGAGTGGAGAGTTTATGAATTACTTCTGTCATTGCAGTCAGTATCTTCCCAGTCACAATCTTCACCTCAGTGAAACTTCCACAGAAACAGGGGCAGTCTTCACATCCAGTTTACTGATCACTCTTCCTGAGAAGTGATTTCACCACAGTGCATCAGAGAACTGGCAATTCTGGAATAGGGGCTTGCTTACTAATGTGAGACCTATTGCAAATTCACAGCAAAGAGTACATCACACAAGAAGCAGTGTTAAAAAAAGCAGATAACTCATGGTTACATGTTCTCCACCTACAGGTGTTCCAAGGAAATGAACGTGCTCCTATCAAACAGCTTGAAAACAAGACTAAAGATCAACATGAGAGTCACCAGCTAGGATTATAATTAAGCCATCAATTAGCAACATACTACTGTGCTTCCTGAAATGACTGAACAGTAGTAAAAATCTGGCTCACGGACTACAGATACCACAAAAAGACAAACTGAAGAGGCAAATGCAATAAAGATTATGAGTAGCTGACACTCCTGGAGTTCTGCACATACCACAGTGACCTAAAAGTTGTGGTTTAAAAGGTTTAACGTGAAAAGCAACTTATCAACCACACCACTAAATTTGTCTTCCACAGCACTCTATGCAGATTACAGGTATTCTAAAATTAATCACAAGCAAGTAGTCCTATCTGACTACACCTGTAGCTGACATAACAGCATTCCTTGGCTATCTACTCATGAAATTTGGGCCCTGTCTGGCATCTACAAAATAGAGAAATCTAAAAAATCAGGGTTATCTTTCCCTTCTGGATTAGCTGCAAAGGTGGAACATAGCTTTTATTCTTGCTTTAAAGCACAGAAAGCAAATCACCACCCAGAATTCAAACAAATGTGTCAGTGAGCACAGACACCCATGTTGCCAATATGAGAAAGTTGTTTTGCACTTACCCTGTGAATAAGTCTGATCACTTGTAAGTTCCAAAAGGTAGATGTAAGGGAAAAATTATTATATTTCATTTCATCAAGATTTTAATTTAGACATGTCTACAGAACATTTTTACATAATAAGACATAAAATCCTGTATCTGAATACATTCTGCTCTCTCAATTTTTTTCTTAATAATACAATACAATAACCTCTTACATACATAACAAAATGTATTTTCTCAGTTATCAGGTATTTGTTTATAAAATTTTCACAGTTGCCTAACAGGCACAAGTTTCATTCACAAAACGTTAATAATTTAGCTTCCAAAACTTTGTGTTACTTCCCATAAAAGACATTCATCCACATTTACAGTTCAAAAGGTTTAATCTGTTATTGCAGCATTACCAAGGTTTGTGATGGTAACTCCAGACAAGTTAGGAAAACTGCACTACTATTAGTTATTACTTACAGGACATAGTAATAAATTAATTGGGTAATAAAAGGTACTGCTATGATTTATCAGAGTATTAAAGACTCATTCAATGCATTTCTTTCCTACTGAACTACTGAATTCAGTATTATAAAGCAAGGATTTTACCTTTTGATTTTAATTAGGTGATCCAGTTTTGGAGAAAGTTAAATGGAATTCTTGTTATGTTATCATCAGAAAAACAAAAATTGAGGGTAAATATGTTAAAAGGATATCCTCATTTTAAATTTATGCAGCTTCAGAAAATGCACCAAAAAAAAAGATTCTTCAGGAAGTCCAGCATCTCAGAAACTCAAAAAATCCTGGACAAATGACAAAAAATATGAAGTCCAGCTTTAATGAAAGGAAAACAACTGGTAACCAGATAGGTTTTTCTCACCATAATTTTTCATAATTTATGAAAAAGTCTTAACTAACCATGCTATTGCATTTGAGTGTCAAAAATCAAGCTTATTTGTGCTTCATCGCCACTCTTTAAGAGATTTTTTTCAGACATAAGCCATCTCTATTAAAATACAAAAATGTAACTAATATTTGCAAACTTTTAGGTAGTAACATGCTCACTATTGTTATACAAAAAATTAATGAACTATTTTCCATTTCTTATCATTAATACTGGTTTTGAAACTACTACTTTTGTGCTAAAACTGCAAAAGCAGCCAATATGGTACAGAGATGTAAAGACCTGAAATACTGAGCTCAGCACTTTTGCCTGCCTGTATAATGCTCACAAATACATTATGTGTAAGAAAAACAATGTATTATTGCATAACATACTTAATTGCATCTCTCCCTGCAGGATTCCATCGAAACACGGCATGTTGTATCTTAATAAAAAATATTTTGTAGAAGGAATTTGGAAAAGCAGAGAGCTAGTAAACAGATAGCCATTGCACATAAAGTTACAATGCATTATGTATTTAATAACCTAAATTTTTCAGTTGACAGTGCAGATTTTTAGCCAACCTGAATGGACAGTAATTCCACATGCTTATTTGTAGTGCTATCTTTACCTGCTCCTATAAAGAGGATAAGCTATTAACCCAAATGGCAAGATACTGTTTCCATGCTCACAGATACTGTCTAAATATTTCTTCACTTAAAGACACATTTAGAGTTCATTGCTTTCCAGATTTGAATTTGTATAAAAGTTGGAGGAGAGGGAGGTTTTCTGCACTAGACTTTCGGGGGAAGTTGGTGAGTTTGTTCTCCAAAAGCACATCATCAGTGGGGAGGAGAGGAACAAAAGAACATGGCATGTGAGGGCATCTCGAGTGGTTTCCCAAGGCTGTGGGGACAGCATCTCTCGTTCTGATAATTTGCTAACAGTCTGTGCTATTTACATCTGCACCCTTTAGAACATGCATGTGTAGGAGGAGAAACAATTCTGACTTCTGCAGAATTGTCTTCAGAGACAGACAAACTTTTCTATCCCCTACTGTCTACCAGAAAAACTGTGAAGTTTTCCTTTAATTTCCATGACAGCAATTGGGAACTAGCTCTTGTTCAATGGTACAGGAGGATTACCTCCCAGTTTTCCTGTCATCACTTTCTTCATTACTTGAAATGGGTAGGGACCATCCAAACAGCACCTTTGCAGTGTTCAAAATGGTATGCTGTGAACCTTGGACTGCTGTGAACCTTGGACTGCTGTGAACCTTGGACTGCTGTGAACAGTTCCTTCAAGCATTATAATATCAAATACTATCGAAGCTAGTTTCCCTTTGAACACCCCAGCTTGGACAGAAGGGCAAGCAAAGGAGGTGGGGAAGAAGAGACCAGAGCAGAGATGCTGGTGGGTTGGATTTGTATTGGTCCTCCCAAGGTTTCTACTCAGTGGAAGCCTTTCCACCATACTGGGTACTTACTCATCTGCTGTCCTTAATACAGGGTATTTCTGCAGTATTTCAGAGGGAGAGAGCTTGTGAAAGCATCTGATGTTGTCACAGTCAATGCAGAAAAAAGCCCTCACTCTCACTGTGCTTATCTAGAACAAAGTATGTCAGTCTTGTTAAGAATCTTATAGAATCTTTAAAAAGTCACTGCATCCTTACAGACAAAGCCCAAGCTCATTAACATTGGCAGCATTCTTACACAAATAAATAAATTAAGAGATGATAAGCTGAAGGCTAATCAGTGCACTGTGTTGGGTGTCCATGCCCAGGGGTCAGCACTGGGGGTGCAGGGGGGTCTCTGTGAGGAGAGGACAGGGAAAGTTCCAGACAGGTCCTGATGGTTCCGCAGCCACCCCAGCCCAGGGCACGGCTGAGGCCCTCAGTGACGCTGGTGGCACCTCTCTGGGAACAAGTTTGAGAAAGGGAAACACTGCCCAGAAGTGATGGGGAGGTGTGAGGAAAAGCGTGAGGGAAAGTGGGAGGAAAAGCAGGAGGAAAAGCAGGAGGAGCAGCCCTGCAAGCACCGAGCTTGGAAGAGTCCCTGGCTGGGGCTGGAGTGGGTAGAGGAGTTGAGAAGGAAAGAGTGAAATTGCACCTCGGAAGAAGAGGAGGGGAGGGGAGGAAGGTGTTGTTTTAATTTTGTCTCTGTTTCTTACCATCCAAATCTATTTTATTTGGCAATAAATTAAATTAATTTTCCCCAAATCAGGTCTAATTTGCCCACGCCAGTAACTGGTGATCTCCCAGATCTCCCAGAGATCTCCCAGTCCTTACCCTGACCCATCTCATTTTCTCCCCGTCCCGTGGAGGAGAGAAATGAGAGAGCATTTGGGTGCACAACTGGCTGCAGGACAAGGTCAACCCACCACACCCCCAAGCTGATGAACACCACCACTGACTGCCAGTTGAGGGGGCAATATGACAAAAAACGAGGGAAAGTTAATGGTGGTAAATGTAAAGTAAAGGGAATACTAGATTTATTTGAAATCTTATCCCTACCTGGGTTATTACTGACTGTAAGTTCTGCAGTTGGTCTCTGATATATTTGGATATTTGATCACACATCCATACTGCCAATATTTATTTCAGTGACACATTTAGGCCTCTGTACTCATTTAGTTCTATTCTCAGCACACAACTAGAACCCTAAATATAGTCCTAGTCTGTCTGTGGGTATCATGCTGTGTAGCTACAACAAGAACACTTTACTGTAGTAACCCTTTCTTCTACCCCTGAATTGTGTAAGCACTTGGAAGGATGTATGTCTAAAAATGCTCAATTTCTTTTATTGTGTCAAATCCTATATATATTTATTTGGAGGGAAAGACATGAATAAAACCATATGGATATACACAAAGAAACAAGCTTTTAATTAATATTGTATTAATCTGACAGGGATTGTATATAAAAGGAACAAAAAAAAATTTTATAAAATGTATTTTCAGGAGATATATGCTGAATACACATTATGACACCTTCACTATGCTATACTTTTACATATATTTTTTCCTGAAATGCATTGAGTATTCTTGAAATCTATTATCAGTTAGCCTCCATTTCCACTAAATTTCTTTCTGTACCATACAGTTAATTTCTGGTTGCAAACTCTGCCGATGCTGCCTTTGCTGCCAAACCCACCATCTTCCCTCACATATCAAAAAGTGATTTTTTTTTCTCCCTAGTTTCCTCCCTTCCCCACCAATTTCACACTTCGATGTCTCCTTTCCTTAAGAAACCATAAAATTCCACCAAGCATGTTCAGGAAAATTCTTGTCTTGCAGTGACCCTCCTGGCTCCTGAAGAGCACCAGTCTCATTCTTACACACTCCAATTGTGTAGCAGTTGTGATACTGATCTAACAGTCCATGAAAACACGGCTCTCGATGGTTAACATAATTGAGCAAAACACGTCCATTCTGAAATTATTAATACTATCACAGGGAGATTAATTTCCTTTTGATGTTCTTCTATCAGGAACTCTACTTTGATTCATTGATGTCACAGAACAAATTAGTGCAGTACATAGCCAACAGTATGATATTAAAATCGGACATTATTCTGCCGCTGATATCAAACAATAAAGTAGCAGATGGCTTTTTTTCCAGAAATGGCTTTCATGGCAGAGTAAAAGGCCGCACAAACCAAAATGATTTTTTTCTAGAAGTTGTTCTTGTTTGGTTGCGTACCTGGATCAAAATCTTCAACGTATGAAAAGACTACATTATATGATAAAAGGTCAAACATTCAATGGTGTAGAGAAGATAAGAGATGTCGTAACCTTCTATGTTTTGGCTCTTTAGCTTCAAAACGGCAACAAATCACTACACTTGGTGAAAAAACCAAACACTGAACAACTTGTGTTTACTTTTGGACAAAATATTTGCCAAATATTCGATTTTAATAACATTGCCTTTTTATACACAAAACTTATTTATAGCACATGCTACGCTTGTTCTGAAAGAACTTATTCCTTCATAATTAATTGAAAGCAATTATATTTACACTACCATCAAAACTGGATTTGTAAGTGCAAGCATTACTGTTCCAATGTTCTTCATTTCTACACTAAACCTGACCTTGCATATCTAGTGAATTAAAGACATTTGTTTCAATGTAAGGTAAATGTGATTCAGAGTCTTCCTTCAAACATGGTGTATGGTGCTACCAGTGTCATAAGGACACGTGCTACCTCTCTCTTCAGAACTTGAGTCACAGTATTTGAACACCCAAGCTGAGGGAGAAGTTTCTTTGTCGAGGAACAGACCAACCTGTAGCTGATGCATTTCCTCCTACTGACTGCAGTGAGCACATACACTGCAAGAAGGAGTAGATGCCTATGACTGCTTTTCAGTGAATGAATTAAACAAAACACAAAGCACAAAAGTTTGTTTCATGTTGTGTTTAACACTGAAAATGACAGGTAACTAAATGCAGGGTTTGTGCAGCTATTCCTGCTCACCAGCAGATGGACAGAACATCAGATACAGCAGAATCTTGGAATGTCATTTGCACGGACAAGGACAGAATATGTAACACATTTACTGTATGTCAAGAGGTTAATTCTATAGCTTCGTACAGTTTCCAGGGGCTTAGGAAAATGAACAAAATAGAGCCACTTACTTTGACTTCAGAGCATAGGACTGGCAAAAAAGAGCAGGCAAACATACTTACATATTGAGTAAAAACAGAAGAGTCAAAATATAGAATCTAAATAAATCTATTGAATCTTTAGAAAGGAATAATACTTCAAAACTTCCTTAAAAACCACCTCAACAGAGGAACATGCTGCTAAGTGGATTAGCTGCACTACAAATCCTATTGAACAAAACAGGCCTTCTAACAACTTGCAATTTGCATTTCTCCATGGAAGACTGGAGATTAATTTTGCATTAATTGCAACAACATCTTAATACTATCCCAGTCAGGTTTTGCTGGGAATCAGAATCACCTTTTTTCATTATCAATTCTTATTATTTGTGTATGTATCTAATACTAACATATGAGTCCAATTGAGTTTTCCCGTTATTCTCATTAATATAGCATCTTTTGAAAGTTTGAACTACTTACAAAAGAAGTTGGAGGGAAAGCTGGAGAGGATTAGCCCTAGTTTGTATTATCTGTTATACAGAAAGTATCTGTACTTGGGTTTTTTCAGTCTTGTAAACTCTGTGCCCTCATGTCACCCTTTAATATCCCCACTTGTCAAAAAGTAGACACTTAAATTCATTTAGAAGAATGACAACATTACCGGTAAGCCAATAACACTAAACCAGATATTTTTAGAAAGTTCTGTATAGCCAAAGATTTTCTTTTTTGAGCAAAATGTTTAACAAGTTGATAGCACTTTTCAAATACTCATTTCCAATTTTAGCAAAATCCTTTAAAGAAATAAGTATCCAGACATGCACAAACAGGGGATAAACTTTCAAACTATTTTTCTGAGTTATTGTTCCTCTTTCTCTTCCACTCCACAAAACACCCTGAAAACTGTATTCACCATCCTTTTTAACATAAATCATGTCAAGAACATATGTTTAATACAGTGAAAGCATCTAATAAAAGTAAACTAACAAAGATTCACAGTTTTCAGGGTTAAAGGTCTTTCTATCAAATTAAATGAGTGGCCAGTAAGATTTTAGGCACTGAAAATGCATTCTGTACTCACTGCAGTAGTGAAATATTTGGCTTTGCCAGCAACAGACCAAGTACTCTATTTTATGTAGAACATGATGTGGTTTGCTTAGCTTGGAAACAGAGTCAGTGAAAAGGAGTGGGAGCTTTCAAAACACAGAGAAGTACAACTTAGTGCTCTTTCCCCATAAAGCTGCAGAATGCAGGTCCCTTTCAGCTGTTAAAAGATTGAAGAATGACTTGGAGTAGAACAATAAAGTCAGAAGAACAGTGAAGTGCACACCAGACAGCCATAAGAACTTCATTTGACTTGTATTGGCAATTGATTTAAATGGAATTGCAACTACCCATCAAGGTCAAGAGTGTTTTCTTGACATTAGGGACCTCTGTGTCAACTGTAAATGTCCAATGGTCATCTATTTTTTACAAGCATGTTCAAATCATTAGAAATCATGTTTTGGAATGATTGTTTGATGCTCTAGGTAATGTGATTTTGCCAAACAGAAGTATTGCAGGCTGAACGGTTTGCAATGTGTTATATGCTATACAAATTATTCCACAAAACAAAATATCCTTTTATCAGATACTACACAGCTTAGCCAAAAGAGATGGATCACACCAGGTGCTTTCCATTTCAGTTTAACAAAAGTTCTTTTAAGACAGCAATGTTCTGATTTCAGGACAACAAGGTCTTGCTTAACATTAGTGCAGAACATTAGGAAAACGTTACACTAACACTTGAATAAATCCTAAAATACAGGCTCCAAGTCAGAATCCCTGGAATATCCTGCAACATCTACAGTAGATTGTCCTCCCACTGAACTTGAGGACAACCTGTGCCAGGGCCTCACCACTCTCACAGGGAAGAATGTTCCCAATATCTAATCTAAACCTACTCTCTGTCGGTTTAAAACCATTCCCCCTTGTCCTGTCACTACATGCCATTGTAAAAAGTCACTCTCCATCTTTCTTCAGGTACTGGAATCATATAAATTAGTTCAAGAAGCAGTGAAGTGTGACAAAGAGAAAATGACAGTACAGATCAGAAGTAAAAGACCAGATCTATGTCTTAGTGAAGTAATAGTATTTGTATTGGCTTCAGTAACCACTGGCACAGCCCAAACAGCATTTGTGAGTTGTAGTCTCTGTTGGCTTGTGGTTTGTGATTCTCTATCTATTTTTTAAACCTAATAACACGTCATTCTGGAGCTATAATTCAACTTGTATTTTTGTTTATATACTTCTATACTTGTTTATATTTAATATTTCTATGTCATGCCTTGAAAAAGTTGCCAACAAGCAAAACAAGTGAAACATGGGTAAAGAATATGAGGTTAAATAGGTCCAAATGTCATATCTTAGACAAACATAAAACTCTAAAGACTGAATAAACCCAAAATTTAAATAATCAATATAATCTTATTTTTCATTGAATTACACTGATTTATTCTAACTATTACATAAGCAATCTTTAAGCAGTTATTGTGACTGCTTTAGCATCAGCCACATAAAGGGATCCCTTCAAACCATTTTTTAACTGATGTATAAACACATCATTAACATTATTTTTCTGCATTTGTTAGGGAAACTGCTTTTGAATGTTGCTGCTTCACCATCATTACACAGGATAACAGACACCTCTTTTGACTTCAAGCCCAGACTCGGGTTAGTCTTGCAGAACAGCAGCTCCTGAGCAGCAATGCAACCCACACAGCAGGATCATTGTGGAGTATCCCAAAAAGACAGGCTTCCCAGCTAGAAGTTGTTTTAGAAGTTTGCAAAAACCTTTTCTTCTAGTGCCTCCCATTTGGACTAATTAGCTAATAACAATTTGGTAACCTAATAGTAATTGACAACATAGAAATGCATAATAACCATGTCCTGCAAACTGACATGAGCTGCACTACATCACCCAGCACACTGGCTTTCATACAACTATTTCATTACCTGGAAGCCTCTCGGTAATGAATATGCTATTAAAAGGGTTTTTTAATTTTCATGTTTCTCATGTTGTAATACTCCAATAAATTTCTCTGACTTCCAACATAAATAAGTTTCATTATTCCTCATTATTAAAAGAAACAAACACAGTCTCCTTCACTGAAAGGGTGTCATATAATTAGATGACCTTCTTACATAAAATCATAAATGAAAAAGGACCTGACAACTTGCATGAAAATATTTAATCAGACATTAGGACATTAAATATAGTTAGTCAAAACACAAGACATTATTGTACTAACAAATGCTTTCAGAAGCAGCCTTTTACAATACAAGAGATCAAAACAGATTTTAGTTTTACTACACCATTAGACAAGTTCCAGATTTTCAGCAATTTATCACCAATTTCTTCATTTGGTTCCTTAAAACATGCTTTTAAAACATATTTGATAACTAGTAAAAATTGTATACAATGCAAATGACATTTCAGATAAGTTTTATTGACTTAATGCTCTGGTAATAAAATTATAACAATCAGTATTATTTTGATTTATTGTAAATTTTACTTTCACCTTTAATGGACTTGGTGCGTGGCAGAATTGAATGTAATGCTGCTGCCACCTCAAGGTCACTACAGAAAATTGTGATGGTGCTTTTCGGTCTACTTGTATCTAACAAACAGAAGCAAGATTTAATAATTAAGAATGAACAGACTCCTTTGTTTTCATCGAGTTGTTTGATGCTCACTGTATGCAGGTTGCACACACATATTTGCAATGAAAAAGTTAATTTGCTGCCTCTGTACATGTAAGTGCACACACACACACACACACACACACACACAGGCACCTGCAGGCACACACAGTGCTAACAGTTGGAGAAAGAAATCTTTGGATGTCAAGTAATGTTCATAAAGTGAGCCAAACCATGCAGTCCTCATTTTACACAAACTCCTCGACAAGAATTTGGCTTAGAAAAATTGAAAGGGAATTAAAAATTCAGTCCGTTACTTTTCCAGGGTGTTTGTTTGTTTGCTTGTTGCTTTTTTAAGCTTTCAGGTGAAAATCACAATAGGATGGACCACTCCAGTTTGTCACACTTATGTCAGCATTTTAATACAGATTCTGAGGGGACAAGTGCACACTAAGTTCTGCAGCACAGAGAGGAAAGTTGTATCAATTTTCTTATTTAAGATTCATCAGGGCAAATAAATATTTTAACGAAGAAAATGGGAGCCATGTATTTACTATGAAATACCTGCAGTATTGTTTTTATGGATGCTCAGAAATGATAAAAGTTTGTACTCCTAAAAGTTCTACAGGAACATAACAAAAGCCTCACACCATCATACACATGACAAATATGTGGTCATTTATACACATTTTGCAAAATTTATCAAGGTTAGGTTAACATGACTGCTACACTGAAAAATGTCACACACTAAAATTACAATCTACTGCTTAAAACCCACCTCAAGCACCTCTGTGCTTGATTAAAAAATCCTCTCTAATCCCATTTGACAAAAAAAAAATTGCAATTCAAGTGAAAAAGTCTGCAAGAGATCAATCTATGGAATTTAAGGAAAGTTGTCAGGACTAGCCAAGGCCATTCACTGAAGGATAGGCCCATGACTCCCTCTAATGATATGAGAAGTACCCAAAGGCACTTCTTACTTTTTGATTTAGGTTATCCAGTTGCCATGCTGAGCAGAAAGTCTTAATACCTTTATTATGGCCTACACTTTTAACTAATACTGAAACTAAGCCATGGATATACCAGAGTTTCACACCTGACAAATTTTTGGAGGTATTTTATCCTAGCATGCAATTCCATTTTGGAAGTTCTTTCTTACACCAGAAATTAGTGTATTTTAGTCTACGCTGCCTGTTTTAACAAGGAGGAAAAGTAATGTGTTTTAACTACAAATGTAAAAAAAAAAAAATTAGCAATTAAATCAATTTTAGGAATATTAGCTATATTGGAACTCCAGGGAGTCCAATTCTTTTTAGAGGATCTCCTTTTACACATGAAATATTAATTTATGTAATGTGTGATCTGATTCCAGGCTTACTGTAGCTTATCATTCACAAATGAATTCTCTTGAATGTGTAAATACACACTGAGGACAGTCACTGGGGCACATATGAATGGCAAATGTAGCAACTGGGATCAGTATGTACCTGCTGTAATGCAACACTTCACATACAATAATTTCTCTTAAGAATGCAAAGGACACTTCTGTATTTCCACTGTCTGTAACAAAAAAGAAAGACTGGTAGTTTGCTGTCGTTGTTGCTGGAGTCTTTTGTGCATATGACTCCCCTTGCTACAACTACTGGTAATAAATCACCTTCTGCACTCCCTTAGCTGGATTATATACCTAAGAAAGCACTATTTGGAGTAAGAGTTGGCAAAAATATCGGTATCAATCCAAAGTTAACAAAAAGGGAAAATAATAATGGCCACTACAACACAGTACATCATGGGGCAAGTCTCTATGAACTGCCTTGATATTTTCTGTATAGTTAAATAATTTTTGTCCCTATTTTAAGCAGAGTTCCATGGCCAATTCAGCAGCAAACTCCAGTCCAAAATTTCCTTAGATTTTCACTGATTTAAAACATATCTGTCCTCTGTACATGCACACAGACCACACCGTATATTAAGAGATGTAAGAAAACTGCATATTCTGAGGGCTCTGGAGAAACGCCTCTTCAGAATCACACCTGCAAATTTATCATTTTGCACAAAAAAAGACAAAGATGGCAGGAAGGTCCTTCCTCCTTCACACTCAACTACAGCCCAGGTTTATCCTCTTCTGCTTTACACTCACTGCAGACCTTGCAACAAGAGACAAATGTGCCCATTGCAGCACTTTGGCCGAGTCAGTAAAAATCATCTGCTAACATACTAATAGTAGTTAGGGATGTGATTTTGGGTGACATTTTTATGTAAGATTTAATATAGAATGCAGTTCTAATTATGTTTTGCCAATATCACTGACAGAAATAAGCTTTCACTTACTTCACAGAAGAAACCAGCAGATACAGCAGTTGTGAAAAGCATTTCTGTGCCAGTGTAACTTCTATATAAATTATAAGTTATGGAAGTTGCTGTTGGTATAGCTGTATCAGAGAAATAGTTTTATTTATTGCAGAGAACATTTCAGCCCCCTTGATTTGAGCCAATGTGAAGTTTTCCTTAATGTCTCACTGTTTTCAGCTCATCTGGTTCTCTTCTCCTCAATACCAAGAGAAGTCAGTATGCTGAAGATAGTACAACATATTCCACAGAATGGCACGAGGAGAATTTTGCAAAAAAATTATATTCTCTTATTCCTGAGAAAAAGTTGTAAATACAAGTGAAGAAGCCCATGAGAAAGAAATATAGAAATTTTTTTCCGTAAAAAGCAATTCCAAATAAGTGACTTATGGTCAAATAACTAAGATTCAAGGGAATGAAAGTAAGTTTGCAAATAATAGGACAGATGCTGTTAAATCATCTCTAAATTGCAATTACGTATTTTACGTATACACTTACTTGCACACATAAAGTTAGATTTACGTAGAGCTTAGAGGTGGCCCTGAATCACAGGGTTTAAATCTGGAGTCAAGCCTATGTCTACACTCCCATAAAGCTGGGGGAAGCAGGGGATTGAATATAGGGATTTTAGGTCTCATTTCCTGTACAAAATAAAGTAGATGTGATTCTAGGAGACAGAGTAAGTCATATAAGAAAGCAGAGGCAAAGAGATTTCCCTTTAATTCACAGAAAAGTATACCTAAAGTACAGAGTGAAAAAAATCTCATCGTTTGATAGCATGGCATGAAAAAATACAACGTCCAAAGGAATGAGAGATTTGCTGATTTGCAGTGTTAGCAGTACTAAAATAATTAAAAGACAGATCAAAGGGAAACAAAAGATAAAAAAAAGAAGTTAAAAATGTCATGGCTATTCTCTGAATATATGACATATATCAGATTCACAGCTTTTTAGCAAATAATAATAATTTAGATTTAGTAAACATATTAGTAACCATCTTCTCAAAAATAGGAGATTCGTATCTAAATTAAATTAATATAAATCAGCCCCTAGATGTCATTGTTGCAGCTGAAATATCACTTAATACAGAACTTTCCTAATTCTCTAGCAGAAAAGGCTATGTAAAGCAAAATAAGCCATCTAAGTAATATAAATTCTGCTGGGTTTTAACGCCTCAATGCCAAAGCACAAAGAGCTCTGAGGCTACAACAAAGAAGATAACTAACTCTAACTACACAAAAGGATTGCATACCAGATTTGGGTTCTGGCAGCAGGTGAGCAAAATCACCCCAAAGGACATTGCACTCTCAACCTCAGAGTAAAACCTCACATACCCCTTCCACAAGGGAAGATTCTTTGTAACTCCAATCAGTGCTTGTCTCATTGCTGAAAACTGTCATTTCATATAGTTAACACATCTCTGATGGTATCTGGAACAGCTGTACATGTTCTCTCTCTCTATATAAAAACCTGTTTTTTCTAAAAAATGTTTTTTAAATCTTGAATAGTTTAGTTACACATATACCAAAAAAAAAAAAAGAAACCTAAAACTTCCTGTACCTGTTTTGAAAGTGCGACCATTTGAGTTCACTGAATATCTAATTAGTCTAATAATAGGAGAAGCATATTTAAAGTGTAATTTATTTTCTCTATACTATTTATTATCTTTATATACCCATCATGCTCTATTGTATTGTCTCTCTAAATTAAGTGATGCAAAGTTCATTCTTCCCTGCACAACTTCTCAGCACTAACAATTCTCAATTCACCTGCAATATTTTCTCTCAGAATACAATGTAGTCCTATTTCATAAACAAATAACACAATATCATTTTACTTATTCAGTGTTCTTCCCACTCTTTTCTCACTCTCTGCATTTTCCTAGATTATACATCACATTTGCAAACTTCTGTATTTAGAGAGTCAAAATGTCCTGTGTCAGGCTCCATTTCAGAGTAAAGGCTCCCACGATGCCAGTCTGATAAATCAAAGTAGCCAATATATGTACAAGTTTGTAAATATGTGCAAATTGTTCCACCATTTTCTGAGAAACCAAACATTTCATTTTTCATGTGATAATGAACTGTATTTTATGCACTCTAAATGTTTTTTTTCCAGAAACAGGACGGCTATGAGCAGATAAACCTAGAATGCAGATACAGACAACATAAAACACATTCTGCCGTCCAAAAAGAATGAAAAAAACCCCCAAATCTAGGGTTATGAGTTGCAACTAGTCTACTAAAAAAGCAGAAAAATTCCCAGTTGCCAACAGTGTTGCAATGCCACTGCAAATTTCACCTTTTTATGGCGGATCTACCTCATAATAAGGTCACCCCCAGGTTGCCTGAAACTGTAGTGAAATATCAATATAAAAACCTACTTCTCTAAGTGCCACTCCAAGTGCTCACACAATACTCATGGTACTGCTCACCCAGGAAGGGATGTACAAGGCAAAGCCTCTGTTCCAGCCAGTGCTCCATGCAAGATTCACTTCTGTTGTACAGAGAGCTATGAAACACTTTATTTAATGTCCACTCAATAAATTCAGGGACCCCATTTATATACTACATTATAATAATATGAAAATTATAAAGCTTTTGGAATGGTTTTGGAACAGCCAGGCATGAAAGTGTAGAAAACTCACAGGCTAAATTGAATTTTTCATTGACAACTATATAACTCATTGCTGGTACAAGTCATTAATGAAAATAAGCCTAATTGTTAATCTTGATGATTGAAAAGAGTTTAAGATTGAGGAGATAAGGAATAAACAGGCACTGTACAGGTAAGTCTCTATATCTAGATTTCTCTTATTGTAAAAATGCACACAAAAACCTGTGTACACTTTGCATGGATTTACTTCAAGATTGTATCTTTGCTGATGTAGCTCAAAATCCACTTGGTGTTTCTGGACTGTGTGTTACTATTTTAAATTAAGCTTATAATGTTTACCATAAAGCTCACACCACTGACAGTCTGTACATATTTACAGTACTTAGGAAGCAATTTTGTATAAACTTTTACAAAAAAAATCAACATTTTGAAGGTATTATACTCAACCCAAGAGTTTCATCTCTATTGCTCAGGGAGAGTTGCCTTATTCAAATTTCATTTGGTTTCAAGTCTCCTTCAGCTTGAATGCAATGAAAATGAAAAATAGGAAAATAACTTTGTGAATTAAGAAGCCTTTCAAATTAATGTAAAAGTGCAAAACCTAAATCTGTCTTTTTGTACAATCATACCTATACAGAGAATGAAATCTTTAACTTAGTCCAGGTTTAATTATAACAGAGAAGAATAACAGAGCGTATGGAGACGATTACTCATTATCAACCCAGTATTTTTAATCCAGACATATCAGATCCTAGCATATTCTGATTGGAAAAAGGAGGGTGAGGGTTCTGTATCTACAAGAGTGATTCAATTCAGGTAACTGGTTAATTAAACTATGACAAATACAGAAGTGGAAACAAAGCTTTTAAAGGAGCAAGGTCCATTAAAAATAATCACTTTTCCATGAAAAGGCTCTACTTACTACAGCAGAAAAAGCTGAAACAAGCTGCCATTATTATTACTACTGCCCTTGACATGGTGAATACTATACAGCTTTAATTTTTTTTCCCTTTAATTAAATGCACATAATAGGTGTTAAGAAGATAGGTTGTATACTTGCATTTTCCTCACAGCAATTTATTTTTTAAAAAGTCTTATCAAAATCTTACCATAGTTATCTTACCAAGTCAGAGATTGGAGGATAATGCTTGAAATGTCTTAAAACTTCACATAATTAAACAGAGCTTCATAATTCAAAGAATCAAAGAAGTCAAGTAAAATTAGGGATACCTATTGAAAGTATGGCCAAATCCATCTCTTGAATAATACCTGATTTGCCAATATTTCAAAAAGATCATATCTCTATGAAACAATATACAACCATTAATAAGATTTCAGATGTGTGAAGAAGTGAACTTTCTACAAATTCCTGCAATTTTACCAGATCCCTCCAAATCCAAGGGCAGACCCATCCAGATTAATGCACTTTGAGCCCCTTTCTGGAAATGATAATTTGATTTTACTTGCCATCACCCCACCATAAGTCACTTTTGAAACTCATTATTCTCCTGACTTTTCAGTTTATATGCAGTATCTCGAAAACCCACAGCAAATAACGTTTTTGGTACGTAGCTTCCAAGGTTGCCCCTGACATGCAGGGTGTGCTTAAAACTCTGTTTTTCTGTGCACTTTAAAGTACTGAACCTTCTCAACAGTTTTCCGCAATTTGCGTTTGGAAACATTTGCATTGATTCACCATTTTAGAACCAAAATGTGGGGGTTGTTGTTTTTTTTAACTACAGGTGTTGACCATCCAAAGCTGTGCTGAAAGAAAACACCTTTTGGGAGACTATACCATTTCTTGAGCGGCATCGTGCTGCCCGACTTGGCCCTGGATACGGGAACGTCATGGGACTGTTGGCCAAGGAAAGCCAGGAGATCACCTAAGCACTGGGGCTGCAGGGTGAGCACCAGTCACCTTGAGACTGCCTAAAGTCTGAGTGGCTCTGCCACTGCTGGCAATGTCACTGGCACTGTGTCACACACCAGCTCTGTCACACACCAGGGCTGTGTGGTGGTGTCACACTCTGGCAATGTCACACACACCAGGGCTGTCACATACACCAGCTCTGTGTCACACACAGGCACTGCATGTCAGACCCTGGCACTGTGTCACACTGTCACACACACAGGCATGGGGTGTCACACACGGGCACTGCCACACACACCAGGGTTGTGACACTCCAGTGACTGCATCACACTCTGGCAGTGTCACACACAGCAGGGCTGTCACATACACCAGCATTGTGTCACATACTGGCTCTGTGTGTCACACACTGGCTCTGTGTCACAGTGTCACACACATGGGCATGGTGTATCACACACGGGCACAGTCACACACACCAGGGCTGTGACACTCCGGTGGCTGGCAGTGACACTCTGGTAGTGTCTCACACACCAGGGCTGTTGCACACACCGGCATCGTGTCACACAGTGTCACACAGCGCCCCTGTCACCCACGCCGGGGCTGTGACAAACCCCCCGTCTCCATGGCAACGGGAGGCGGTGCTGACGCGGCGGCAGCGCCCACCCGGCGGTCACCTGACGCGGGCCCGCGGGTCACGTGATCCGGTCTCCATCGTCGCCATCTTGAAGCGGTGGCCGGAGGTGAGGAAAAGCGGGATTTTTCCCCATTAATCCCGGTCAAAGCCGGGCGGGACTGGCCCGGTCCGGCGGGCAGCGGCGGCGGGCGGGCAGCGGCGAGCGGGTGGCAGCCAGGGCGCGATGCGCGGCGGCGGGCGAGCCGGCCCCGGGACGACGCGGCGCTGCCCATGTGCGAAGCCGCGGGCGGCAGCGGCTCCCGGCGGAGCTTCCCCGGGCCGGGGTCGCCTCCGTTCCCTCCCCTCCCTTCCTTTCCCTCCTCACCGCCTCGCCTTTCCTGTGGCAGGACCAGCTCCCCGCTGCAGCGGTGGCCGCTGCTCCGCCGATGGAGCCGCGGCGGCGGCACCTGCGCGATGTAACGCGGGGCCGCTTTATACAGATGTTCCCGGAGGGGAGGGCGGCGATCGGGCCCGGCCGGCCCGCGGGAGGGTGGCCCGGCCGGTGCAGTTTCCCTGCCCTCGGGAGCCGCGATGCGATCGGAGAGACCTCTCCGGGTCAGGTGGTTGTGCAAAGCGTGGTTTGGCTTTTCCAGACCCGGAGGCGCTTTGCCCTGGCTGGGTCCTGCTGCCCGAGTGGGCGTTTTCCTCTGGTCTGGATCTTCCCCTCCAGGCCCCTTTACCAGCCCCAGACCCCCTGTTTTAAGTCCTGTGTAGGTCGTGTCAAGGGTACGTGCTGGCACAGGCACTTGCCAGGTTGAAGTTTTATGCCCTGGGAGATTGAATCATCTGTACTGAAAACACTAAATTCCACATAATTTGTGTACAGATCCTATAGTCCCTCTAAAAAAAAAGTCTGCAGCAGTAAGCATTAAACTCAGTCCAAACAAATAGTGATGTAACACACATATATATGTGGTATATATACATATATACCATAGTTATGCATCTGATAACTTTGATTAGCTGAGAGCATCCCAAATCAATGCATCTCTCTCTTTTTAACATAGCAACACTATATGGCAGCATATTCCTTTTATGGTTTGTCTAGGGGATTTCCTCTTAGTTTTTATGCTGCTTTCAGATGAAAAAGGTAGGGGAAATATTTGCCTATTTAGCATCACTTAACAAAGTTTTAAAAGTACCAAGTGTAATTTAAAGTAGTAGTATAAAGTCCTTATAATTTTCCTTAACTCGTTGAAGTGAAAATATTTCAAGTAGACGTTATTCCTTTGAGCACTTCATTAAATCTGCTTTCAGAGGGAAAAGCACATTTGTTCACTTTTCATAATGGTTTCTAAACATGTTACAGCCAGTATGAAACAAACAGCAAAGTGTTTTTGTGTAAATGAATAGGGTGATTTTCAAATGATAGTTTTCAACTTAAAATACTTAACATGAGGTACAAATGACACTAACATTGCTTATATCCATAGTTCTGATGATAACCTGAGTTCTAAGTTGAATGGCAAATAAAGGTAATTTGAGTAGTTCTGCCTGGAATTTTTCTGTCATGGAAAACATACAACACAGAACCCACTCTCATATGTCTGTGCATTATATTGCTGTATAGTAAATCCATAAGCAGAAAAGAGTGGATTTTATGGGTCTGTAGGACCAGTTCTGGAAGTTCTGGTTTGGCCTCTGTATCTTTCTTGCAAAAAAAAAAAACTCCACATGAAAGAATTTGGCATAAATTTTCAAGGATGACTGATAAATATCTATAATCTTTATGATCTTAGTTTTATATATAGTATATTAAAAAATGTATAAAATATATATGTGTGTGTGTAGTGGCACTTGAATAGGTTATTTATAGACATTTTTTCAGGAGTAAATTTTACTGTAAGACTTTCTGTCCGGCTCCTTCACACCCCCCCACAGCTCTGCCCACATCACAAGATATGTTTTCATGTAGATTTAAATATATTGGCTTCTAATTTAACCTCCAACAGTACCACATTATTGCCTGTGGTTTATGGTTTGATATGTTTAAAGGAAGTGTGAGTGGAAATAGTTACTGCCCATAGCTTTCCCTCAAAACAGAAAAGAATTGCTCTTTTCAACTTCAGTACCAATTTATTTTCCCTGCAATTAAGGAATTGTAGAAAAAGCTACAATTAGTAGGTTTTCTAGAAAAAGACATTTATAATGAGTAGTAGGATCTGACATTTGAACAATCTTTAAAATAGTCACAGTTACATGACTAATGCAAGTGAATGCCAGAATTGTTTTCTTCTCCTAACATTTGAAGGAAAAAAATTGCTTCTTTTTGTAAATTACATTGTTGCAAATTGTCATTTCCTTTAGGAAACATCAGTGTATCAGAGTAAGTATGTTAGGAATACATTTTCATATCATACCATGGTTTTTAGACATAAATATGTTAGTGACTATTGATTGGTATTGAAGTGTTTAACATTCAAATGTGCAGATCTTGTAAAGAAAAAGGGAATAGCTGTAACACTGTTAACCATCAGCTTATACTTAAAAATACTTATCTTGCCCTTGTACAACTTGGAGGCAGGCTGTTAGAGGCTCTCTTGGAATTATGCTGTCCAGCTGTATTGAATAGTATCCATGAAATGTCCTCAGCATCTTTGGCTATTTCTGTAGCCATCCTGAAAGTTTTCCTTAAGTTGATGGCATTAGGCTTCCATATTTAGTAGAGAGAGAAATCTAAATAGTACTAGGTTGTCTTTTTATTACTGTGCATGTATAAATGTTAATTTTTTACAAACCCTTTCTCCCAGGTATTATGGAAGAAGGAAGCAGTGTTGCAGTATTGGTGCCAAATATTGGGGAGCAGGAAGCTGTGCTGATTTCGGAGACAGTCATTGGCCCAACACTTCAGAACAGCGAAGATCAGAGAAAATGTAAAACTGATCCACTCATCCATGTTATCCAGAAACTGAGCAAAATAGTTGAAAGTGAGAAGTCACAAAGATGCCTTTTAATAGGGAAGAAACGT
Organism: Neopelma chrysocephalum; assembly: GCF_003984885.1. Taxonomy (NCBI): domain Eukaryota; kingdom Metazoa; phylum Chordata; class Aves; order Passeriformes; family Pipridae; genus Neopelma; species Neopelma chrysocephalum. The sequence goes on from NW_020897783.1 coordinate 1,955,678, forward strand.
TCCCATCCCGATGCTCCTGCACAGTCCTTGGATGCAGAGGATCTTTGTGAAATCCCAGCTAAAGCAATTGAGCTGTCAGTGATTGCTACTAAAAAGACTGAAGAGTTACAAGCAGATTATTTTGTGACTGAATGTCTTCCACAAAGCAAAAAAAAAGTGACGTGCTACCAGTGTAGTCTCTGTAAGTTTCTATCACCTTCGCTCTTAACACTACAAGAACATATAAAACAACACGGGCAGAAAAATGAGGTGATATTAATGTGCTCAGAATGTCATTTTGCTTCCAAAAGCCAAGAAGAGCTTGAATCCCACTTCCAAAATTACCACGAGAACAGTGGTAAAAACAGCATCCAGACAAAAGCGCAGCAGTGCGTGAATGTCGCCAGTTCATTCCTGCAGGGGCCAGTGGAAGGAAGTGTCAAATCAGGGACTGATCAGACAGGAAATGTGGAATGTAAAGATGGAAGTCAGTCTGCTCCTGTGGCCGAGGTGGGCAGGAGGAAGTGGTACACGTACGAGCAGTATGGCATGTACCGGTGTCTCATCTGCCGCTACACGTGTGGCCAGCAAAGGATGCTCAAAACACATGCCTGGAAACACGCCGGGGAGGTCGACTGCTCCTACCCCATCTTTGAGGAGGAAAATGAAACTGCCAGCTTGGCAGAGACAGTTGTAACTCACACACCTCACAGCGTGGATACAGTTGTCCTTTCTTTGGAAAACAATGAACTCGATATCCACAGTGAACCTTCTCTTCAGCTTCAGATTTGCAATTCTGAGCAACTGTCATGTAAGTCACCCATAGGAACAAATGTAAAAGAGGAGGAGATATTAACTGAGTCTGTGGTGCATTCTCCTACTACAGAGGTTGTAGAGGAGACTGTATCAGACACAGAACCAGACAATATGATAACTGACAGCCTGCTGTCATCAGCACAGAAAATCATCAATTGTAGTCCAAACAAAAAGGGTCACGTTAATGTAATAGTAGAGCGTTTGCCAGGTGCTGAAGAAAGTGTCTTACAAAAACCATTCTTGATGAACACTGACATTGACACAGAAAAAAAATTAATCTCGGAGGAGTCCCACGTTGCCTGTGAAGAACCTGAAGTTTATCGTTCAGATGAAATTCAAGAAGTAATAATAGAATGGAATAATACTGAGAAGAAAGATAATGAATTAAGCCCTAATAAAAATGTAACAGCTGATGAAAATGTGCCTCCTGCACGAAGGAGAACAAATTCAGAGTCTTTACGGCTGCACTCCTTAGCAGCAGAAGCTCTTGTTACAATGCCCATCAGAGCTGCAGAACTGACACGGTCCAGCTTCAGGGCTCTGACTGGGGAAGACGCTGTGGATGCAGGTGCAGGACAGGGAGGAGCTGATGGCCCGTGCGTGGCTCATTCTAAAGTGGTATCCTCACTTAAGGATCCTTCAGAGGAGTTTAGTGGCTTAAACCAAAGTGAATGTGCAATAGTGGAGATAAAGAAAGACAGGCCAGAGTTATCAGAAGCCCCAATTAAAATGGGCATCAGCATGTCACTGCTCACCGTCATCGAAAAACTGAAGGAGAGGACAGACCAGAACGCTTCCGACGACGACATTCTGAAAGAACTACAAGACAACGCACAATGCCAAAATGCCAGTGATGCGAATATCCCTGGAAGTAACCTGGTGGAATACATCCCCAACGTGGAGCGGCCCTACCGCTGCCGCCTGTGCCACTACAGCAGCGGCAACAAGGGCTACATCAAACAGCACCTGCGGGTGCACCGCCAGCGCCAGCCCTACCAGTGCCCCATCTGTGAGCACATCGCCGACAACAGCAAGGACCTGGAGAGCCACATGATCAACCACTGCAAAACCAGGATGTACCAGTGCAAGCAGTGTGAGGAGTCCTTCCATTACAAGGTAAAGTTCTTTCCTGTGCCTGCCTGTAATAGCTAAATAACCTAATTTGCTACTTTTTTAATAATCGGTGATCCCTCTCTCTAACTTAATTCAGTCTGACATCCTGGCTTCGTTGTAATTACAATTAGGGATACTGCCAGCAATATACAATTCAGCTGTAATTAGTCTGGGTTACCCACTGAAATAAATTTGCTTCCTCACTTAAGTTATTTTCCTGAGAATCATCTTGTGGACATAATAACATCATGTTGTTTCTCTGCCCACATGTAACAACTACAGGAGGAAATGAAACTATCAGACAACTTTATAGTTGAAACTTTAAAAGAATGCTCAAACATGCCTGCCAGTTGTGAGTGTGCAGATGTAATCATGGCATTTGGGAGTACCATGAGACACACTGAAGCAGAAACCATTTTCTTTTTTTCTCTGTTGTTGTGTTGGTCTGGATGTTCTGTAGAACTTAGGTTTGAAAGATTACATACCAGAGCAGAATAATATACTTCTGCCATTTTCCTAATTGCTATTTTAAGCATTAGTGCTGGTGAGTGTGTCCCTGTGTACTCAGCTCAGTACTCAGGAATATGGAATAGATTGCATCAGTATCGAGCTCTACAGCTGAAACTCCTGTAGGCAATCCTATCACATATTTACTGTCATTTACTCTTAGCTTGAAAAAATATACAGGTAGGGTAGCAAAAGGCTCTCTCTTCCCTCCCTTCCCCAGGCAAGCAGAAACAGGACCAACATATTAAGTGACAAGGCAATAAAAAAATTGAGTTAATTTTTACATAAGCTCTAACCTCTAATCTAATACTGCTTTGGGAGTATAATAATTTTGGAGGAAGAACAGTGGCCAGTTGTCTGTGGGAATGAGGGAAGAAGGAAATCTGTTTTCTAAATGAACACAAATCATAGAATGCTCTCGGTCATTGTCATCAATCCTTTATGTTACTAATCCATGATATTTGTTTTATTTCTAGTAAAATCACCTAAGGGATAATCTGTATATATGTTAACATACATTTTATAACAGTTGTCATTAAAACTTGAGTAACAATGTCACAGATGATTGCAGCATTTCAAGTGATCACTGTATGTTTGTAGTGTATGTTTAAACATGGGAAACCCTTTTTTTCAGAGCCAACTGCGAAATCACGAAAGAGAACAACACAGTCTTCCAGAAATCTTTTCAACAGCTACATCGAACAAGCTCATAGTTTCCAATGAAGTAGATGACCGAGAAGGTACTGTGTATATTTACACCTGAAATTACAAAAAGTCACTCATAACATTACTTCTGTTTGCTGTATTTGTATAACTGGTTTCAAGGTCTCCTTCACACTGAAATGTTTTCATGCCTGATCATAACCTTCAATGTGTGTTTTTTTCAGTGTAAAAAATTTACCATAGTCAGTCTTGAGGTAGCATTAATTGTTAGGTAAGATGGTTTTAGCCCCTGTAATTGACCCTTGTATTTCTTGTGAAACACAAATGATACAGAGTATTACTCTGAATTTTTTCCTTCCTTCAGCAGCTGCAGTATTTTTGAAATCACCTACAGTATTTTTCAAATCACCTACAGTAAACAAAAGAAAGCGTTTTTTTTAAAGTCACCATGGTAATGTAGTTTGCTGTCAGCATATACATACAATTCCATCCCTTCTGTGTTTAGAAATTTCTGTTTAATTATGGTAATGTCCAAAATGAGTAATTTCTTTTAGCCCTAGAGAGGCAAACGTAAGGCATTCTAAATATGCAACCTGTATCTGTAATAGTTGCCAGGGTAACAGTAGGTATGGATTTTCATAGAATCAGAGAATATTAAAGGTTGGAAAAGACTTTAAAGCTCATCTTATTCCAACCCCTGCCATGGGCAGGGACACCTTCACTAGACCAGGTTGCTCAGATGTTTGTTTAACTGTGTATCTGCTTATAATGTAATAGCGTTTGTTTTAAAAACAACAACAGCAACAAAAAAACCCCAAACCCTTGATGTGTTAAGGTAATCAGGGGAAAAAATAACCAAATTCTGTAGGAGAAAACGTGGCCTTAAAATCCTGTGAGTATCCTGGAGACCCAGTATTTATCACTGCAATGTAAATGCATCCTCTTCTCTGGTGAGTTACCCTTACTGAAAATATTTACAGCATTTTTATTTTGAAGGCAACACTGTAATTATTAATACTTTGAAATTTTAGAGCACTGTGGAAAAATACTAGTAATTATATAGTCTCTGAAAACTGTGAGCTGAAGTGTTTCCATTTTGTGCACATAGCTCTTTTCTGTCCTAACTGTGCTCTCTTGTTTGTTTAGACAGCAAAATGTGCACTGTAATAGTACTTAGGTTGCAGTAGAAATTTCTGGGTTCCACTCTCTCCTCTACAGCTGGTCAGTGAGTGCAAAAGTTATTGAAATTAATGCAACTCCTTGTGAGAAAAGGGACTAAGCAGCATGAGCCAGGGTGGATGGCTTGAACCAGCAATGCTTTTCCAAAGAAACGTGGTCCATGTCAAAATAGACTGAGATCCATAACTTTTGCCTTTTGTTCTCTCAGCTTACACTCTTTTTCTGGCTTTCAGTATACGAGTTAGAAACTTAAAAGCTAATTACCTTATCAGCCTCAGGTAGAATGACCCTTCCCAGCTCCTTTTTGCTCTCATCAATGCAGAAGGCATTTAAATTCAGGAAGTTGATCTGCAGTGCTTAGTACACCTAAGCCTGAGAGAGCCATCTGAAGTCAGGAGAAAACAGGAAAATGGCTGGGGAGAGTCTGCTGGTAGTGGGAACATTTCCCATTAAGTACTGGGTTTTTATTTCAGAAGCAATAGCATAAATATTTTAATGGAAGTGATAGGAAATAGAACATTGTTAGTTTAGCTGGTTACAGCTTGGACTATTACTTCTGACAATGGGTTTTTTTGCTGTAAACAAGTATTCTTAAAGATGTCATGATACAGGAATATAACTATCTTGCAATGCCTGAAACATGTCTGATTTTGGGAAGTACTGTACCTTTGTAGCTAGAGTCCTGTTAATGTGACTGAAAATCAAGAGGACTCTCTGCTTTTGAAATGAGTATGTTTTAATGAGGTTGTTTTACTGTCTGTATCCTGATCTTGTAACTAAACTTCCATGTAAGAGGAGCCCCTGTTTGAGAGATCTGCCTGCTTTTAATGTAATCACTTCAGAGACTTTTTTAAAATATTTTTTACTTATTATTATCTTATCCAAGTGTTACAACCATGCACTTTAATTGATTGTTTACCCTACATGAAATTTAGTAATGTGGCTTGAATGAAAACAGTTCTCCTTTTAAACTTTTATTAACTCATACTGTGGAATGCTTAAATTATTTCAGAACCAATTTATAATCAAATTGCAACACCACTGCAGTACAGCAATCTCTTGTCAAACAGATGTCATCCCTATAAAGCGACACAAAACAAAGAAGTTTATGGCATAGCATCTGTTTATGTGAAAGATGCCTGAGCTGGAACAGTTTCATTTCTTGTTTATGAAATAGTTAGTCCTAAAAGTCTCTTTATTCATCATGGTTGTACAATAAATTAAAGGGGAGCATTATGACACTGGATATGATCAGATTGTAAATGTCTAATAATGAAGGAATAGGGTAATAAGCAGCATTACAGGAGCACCTGTTACTGCTGCTACAACAAAGATCTGTCATTTCCATGTTCACTTTTAAGAGACCTGATATTCTCTATCCAGAAAGCAAAAGAGGCCCCAAACCCACAAGAAATAAGCCAGTGAAGGGGATGAGGGACATGACTGCTATTTTGTAACAGCAAGGGATTATTTGATGTATTATAATTTATGTGCATCTTGTTGAAGGAATAAATACAAAGTAGTGATTGGTATAAATAATTGCTCCTAAGCGTGTGCTACTGGGTGTGAGCCACACAGAACTATGCCATAGCTAATATGTTTGCATAATGCTTTAAAAATCTCATTAGACACTGTTTGTTTTAAGCTGCCTGCCCAATAAAATACCAAATTCGTAACAGAAAATGCATTTGGAAGCAGTTTATTCTAAAACTGCAGGGACCTCTGGTGGCCTAGTGGTTAGCATGCGGGACTCTCACCGCTGCAACCCGGGTTCGATTCCCAGTCCCTCCCGGGCAGATGGAACCCGTTAGCCCTGTGAGGCCATCCATCTATGAGAAGGACACTCTAAACAAACCTACGTCCTGAGGACCTCACTGCCATTGTCCAAGCTTGCTTGGCCCCGGCAGATGAACCTTAGGATTAAAGGGTGGGCTCAGTTCAGCGCAGGCTGTGTCTCACCTAAAAAATCCATTGCGCAGGCTCGAAAGGTAAAAGACCTTTCCCCAAATCTTCGTTCGCGAAGATGGGCCATTATTATTATTCTAAAACTGCAGAATTTAAGATGGAAAACCCATTCAAGTGGAGCGTGGAATAGCTTCACACAGCCCCTGCTCTCCCATGGATCTGCAGCCCAGTGAGTGTCCTCGATTCATTTGAGGTCTTCTACATATATGTGCTTTCATAAAAAATTAATTGTAGAAATAAGTTCCAAGCATATAATTAAGATTGTTTTGATAATTTACATTAAAGGAAAACCAAAACTAATAAATTTTACTAGATGAGCATATTGTAGGAAAAATTCCAATATATTTTGCCCTAAGGTTGACTTGCAAAGAGTGCCTGTTATATATTATTTCCATATTATTTCTTATAAGAATGCCAGAAGAGTGAGCACTGTGTCATGTTTTAAAGTGAAAAATAGGAAATATATTTTCTGTTATCTTGGTACACACAGAATTATTCAAATTTTATTTCAGACTGTCTTTGTATTCAGATTGCTATTTTATTTTATATGATATACTGTATATTCTTCATAATAACCCTCTGGGGTTATCAGCCCTACCTAATTACTTTGCATCTTGAACCAAAAGTGCTGAATTTTTGGGGTGCAAGTTTAATTAGTGGTAATTTTTCCTTTCTACTTCAGTTAGCTGTGTGACTATATCCCTCAGAACAATATTTCTAAGACTTTTTTTGACATAATTCAATGCTTACCTGTGGGGAAAAAGAAATGTTTCCTTAAAATTAGAGTTTTACCGTAAAGATTCTCAGTTGTTGTTTTGATAATGAAAAGATTCAGTCTAAAAAAAAAAAAAATTGCATGAAGTGCTGCATGATGGGCTGGAATGGGAAAATTACCTGCATAAAAATACCATCCCTCTTCCCAAATGTTAATACCTTAACCCAAACCAGTTCCATTATTCAGTGAGGGAGCAGGAACAGGGCTGTTCAAGTCTACACACTTATGTCTCAAAAATATTCCAGCTGTGCACTTGTGGGCACACATTTTCCTTTGTTAAAGGAGTCATTAGCCTTTGTCTCTGCAACCATTAATTTTTCAAGAGTCTTTTTCATTCTGGAAAGAAAAAATGATTTTTGTTACAATTGCTTTTTAGTAATTTGGAGAAGTTCCAAATTATTTATTAAGACATCTGGTCAGTATCTATTTTTTTTTATCATCTCATATCCTTCGGAAAGTGTGAGTATATGTGGATGATAAAGAGGATTTAGGGGGTTTGGGAGGCCTTTTGCTTTGGTTTTCTGTGTCTGCTAGTTTGAAACTCTTCCTCTCTCAATCCCCATCTTTTCCTTTAATTTGATGCATTCTGCAAAGCAGTGAAACTGCTGGGTTCAGCAGTTCCCACATTTCATCACCTTTTGCTGTAAGACAGGATTTTACCCAACTGCAGGAAGAAGGGAAGTGTCCCCATAAAGAATGTGTTTTCCTAAAATTTTAATAATTCCAGTAAATGGCAGGGCTAATGCAGAACAGCATGGTAAAATAAACCATACCTTTATTATTTCTATGTCCATTGCCTGCTTAATACTTTAAAAGCATTAAATATTCATAGATATTCAAAACTATTACTCTAAAATGTTAATTCATGTTTCATAACTCAATTGTGATAAAATTCTCATCTGAGAACTCCTTACAATGCTGGATGCAACTCTCTAAAATAATGGATTTTGTTTCATATAGGAAATAAGTCTTCAGTTCAGAAACTGTACAGGTGTGATGTATGTGACTACACAAGCACAACCTACGTTGGTGTAAGGAATCACAGACGAATTCATAACTCTGATAAGCCATACAGGTGAGTGTCTCAATTATTGCCAGCCTCTGACAAGGTTCCTGAATTGCTCATGCAATTTTGAAGACATTGCTAAAGAAGTGCAATTACATAATTCTACTGCAGATTTGAAGGAGCCACACTTGCTGGTTGACTCAAACCATGTAATTAAGATTTGCTAATTTTTCCAGAATGTACCTTTTGCTGTAGCAGTCTATTGCTTGTTTTCAGTTTGAAGCATTCACATGTGGGAATGGAAATAATTACATTGTAATATTGGACTTTGGCCAACAGCAATAAGACATTTCTCAAAATCCTTGCATGCTTAAGTTCATTTTGGATTTGCTTTGTTGCAAAATGTTCTTCTTTATCATATTGCTGCTTTACACCCTGGCTACTACAGAGCGTGGCAAAATTCTGCCCTTTATCCTGTCGCCAGACCCCTCATCTTTTTCACAGGTTTCAAACAATATTACCACACTCACTTAGGATCAGATTTTATGAATTTTCTACAAGGGTATCATATGGATTTATATAGAAACTTGGATATCTAAAATCATGTGTAATACTATAGCTCAGGTCCCCAGCAAAAAACTAAATCCTGCACTTTTCTATTGGTTGCTGCATAAATTCCTGCAAATTCAATCTGTGCTCATTCAGTGTGGATCTCTGTCCCTCTCTAGTGGCTAGAAAATAGATCAGACTTAATAGGCTTTTGGAGCTAATATACTTCTATCTTTTTAATACAAGTTCTGGAAACTCAACACCTTGAAATGCTGAGCTCAGCCAGGGACTTTGTCTTTTGGATAAACAAACCCAGAAGACATGTTGTATTTTGATTTGTGCATTATAATGATATCCTAGAACAGTAGCAAAAATTTGCAAGATGTTTGCTCAGAGAGCAAACGTGGAATACAAACAGATTGTTTTTCTCCTCAGTATCTTCCCTCTTGCCATTATTTATGACTTGGTGAGGTTGGAACAGCAGATACTGCAGAGTGTCTTGTACGTGTTAGTTTTCAAATTGGTGTTGGCCTGTTTTGATTTAGGAACCCAACCCTTGGAAATTTTCCATTGGTGATACAGACTGCTGCATACTAAATATAAACTACTGATGTGGCTTGCTTTTCTTACTATTTTTTCATAAACTCCTTAGACAAATCTGAAAAACTGGCAGGGTATTCAAGCAACAGCCTAAAATCCATAATGATCCAGTATTTATGGTATTTCTCCTTCTGAAACATGTGTTCCTCAAGCCCTCCATAGTATCAAATAGCAACCTACTATATTGATGCCATTTTTAGAGCTGTAAACATATTTTATAATTTGACAAAAATTGCTGGAAATTAAGCTGCACAGCCTCAAATGATGTGTTTTTGTAGATTTAATACCTTCTGGATTTTAATACTGCACAATTAAATCCTTTCGAAAATAAAGTGAGTATTCTCAGGCAAAGTATCCTGCAGTCTTAAACTGTTCCACACTATAGACCAGACTTTATAAATGTTAGACATTTTACCATTAAAAAAAACCCCTACAACTATAGTCCTAACAAATATATAGGAGTTTTAGCTGAGCTTGATGGTTTCCACTTAAATATGTTCTATACAGGAAGGTTGTGTGGTACTATATTGATATTCATGAATAGCATAGAATTTGTGCAATACTTTGAGATCCAAATCCGTGGATCTAAATCTAAATTCAGACTCATTTATGTATTGTTTTTATACAAAGATATTGCATCAGAAGTAAGGAAAAAAAACCCCAACATAATTTGGACAGTGTGATGAGACACACTTGTCTGAGGGCACTTGAAGCTAAACATGTTGATCTTGTCACTGATTTCTATTTCAGCTATAATGCCCTGAAACTTAGACATTTCATTACTAAATATATAGTTTGACTTTTAAAATGGCATGAGAAACATTGCTGTTGCATTAAGTAGAGCACATATTCTGGAGGAACAAGGCTCATGTCTAAATCCAGTCTGTCCCCTGTAGCTCTTACGCTCACATTGTGCCTTTGCTCAACACAGCCAGGTAACTTGGATCAGGGCTGCATCCCATCACTGCATCCTCATCCCCCTTACACTTAGTGGTGCTTGCCCACATCAGGAGGGGTACACAAGATAGGTGTCAGGAAGGACCATAGTCCCCATGCCCAGGGATTCCTGCTGAAAGGTGGAGGCATTTTTGGGCTGCAAAAGATTCTCACTGCCCAACAATTACAGGTCAGCATCATCACTTCGACTTCTGTAAATATTGTTAGCCTTGAACTGTAATCTTTCTAGGTACCTTTGCTTTCTCGTGTTTTCAGAACAGTGTTAGCAGTTAATTGTCAGATTAGTTCACTTCTTGTTGTCTCTTCAGGTGTCGAGTCTGTGACTTCGCCACCACAAATATGAATAGCTTGAAATGCCATATGAGGCGGCACCCCCAGGAGCATCAGGCAGTGCAGCTAATGGAACAGTACAAGTATGTAACGGCTCTCATTTGGCAAAAAGCTGTCATAGTACTCATTTTGTTATGTTAAGAAACAAAGCAGTGTTTAGATTCTATTATCCTCCCTCCTAGACTCGTTCTTTGTTCCAGAAAGTTGTTTGGGGTTGGCTTTTTTTTGAGGGAGAGATTTGCCGTGGCATTCCCAGGCGGTGTTTATGCTGGCTGATTAAACATGTCCACGACTTCCCTCTGCTACAGCATTCAGCTTTTTCTTCCCAGAATGTGGTGGTTGCATATAAACTGCCTATTGCAAGTAGTTTCTGGACTGTGTTAATTACCAAAGCATGCCTGGAATTGTTTGGGAGGATGCGTGTGCCAAAACCATGTCATGGCACTTCTAATATTTAACATTATAGATGGGTAAATTCCAGTATCCAGGAATGTTCTCTGGCTTTGTTTAATATCCTAGTCTAAGCACAGCCTTTGCATATACATGTTAGTTAGAATCCAGGTTGGCATTACCTAGTTAAGAATTAGTATGAATAGTCATTATGTTTAAGTGATGAGTGTCCTTTACAGTTTGTCCATAGGTATGTGTGGTTTATATATGTGAAAGTTGGCACAAATATGTGTAATTGTCTACTACTAATTTGCAACAAAAAAGCTGGGAAAGGAAAGAAACTCAGGAATATTCTGAACACTTCTTAGTGGAAGATTTTAAAGGCAATAGGGAGAATGCAAATAAAGCACATTCACATCAAGGTTTCTTCTCAAGAAAAGCTGCTTCTACAACTTAAAAGTCCTTCCACTGCCTTTTCCCCTAAAATGTTCCAAGAAGCATTAAGTTCTATTTGTTCTGCTGTCATACTTCACACAGTATTGCTGAGTGCTCTTACTGTTACCAGAAATTACTGAAACCCTCCACACTTTGGTCTGTGCATCCCCAAGTCTATCAAAAGCTGCAAGATAATTGTTTCCTTGGTAGATCAATTTAGGATACATTTGAATAGTAAAGTTTAATAATTCAGCATAAGTCAACCTGTAGGGCAGATCATGCTATGGAACTGAAAGGCTTCTACTACTGAACTCAAAGGTAAATAATTTTGTCTCTCTGAGAATGTGTTGCATATACTGTAACTATATTTTTTAAGTATATGGTCATTAACTGTAGTGCATCATGCTAAAATTGTTGGAGTTTTTGTGTCTCATTTGAACTTTACACTAAAGTAGTCAACAGTATTTGGCAATATTCTCACAGTATTCTCAGCAAAGTAAATCTTGTTAGTAAGTTAATAAGTGTAAATTAATGAGAAAATTAATTAACTAAGTTAACATACTTCAAAAAATAAGTGAGTAATTAAAAGGAGATAAAAACAAACACAGGACTGCAGCTTCATTCACTGTGTTACCAACCCCCTGACCAAGCTGTGTTAGTGGCACAGAAAAATCATATGTATAATAAGACTAGTGGATACATGTGCACACAGAGTGGAATTAAGATTATTTGTTGAATTTTGTGTTTTGCAAAAAAACCCCAAAATTTGGCCTAATTTTATCTGTAAATTAACTATAAGGTCTGCCTTTTATCTTATTTTTAATGATTTATTTTGTAACAGCCTCATTAGAGACACTAAGATTCTCAATCTGAGAATGAACTGGCCTATCTTTGAAAGCATCCATTTTCTTTGTAAGGCTTCAAATTAGAAGGAAAAGAGAAAAATAGGATATTACATTCCAAATCAAGTAATAAAAAAAAGTGGGCTAGAAGGACATGCCTGTTGTTCCCCAGCAGGACAGAATTATCTTGCTACATAAGCAAGGTAATGTACCGTGCCTTCACCCAACTTGGGAGATTTTTGCTGTTCTCTGCAACCTTCTGCTGAGCAGAAATAGTTTCCAATATATGCAATTATTTGCAGGGCATTTAAGGAGTATATTCTACTGTCATTAAGAGAAGTCATAAAACCTTACTGAATTGTAGTGTATAACGTGTTTTTGTGTAGGCCTTCTTATGTTTCCAGATTATACTTCTGAAAAGGTCTTAAAAGTTTACAAAATCTGACTAGTATGGTAGTAATTTTAACAGACTCATCATAGTGTACCTACTGGGATCATATTCCTTGAGCAGAAAACATCTTACTCTCATTGAGGAATGAAATCCTTTCCTAGCTATAATTTTTTAGCACAAGGTCACCTTTGATTGCTTCTGGCCTTTTCCATGTGATTTCGGAAACTAAAATTTCCATAGTAGCAGGGAGCTGAGCAGAGGAGCTTCTCTGTCCAAAAGACAAGCAGCTACATCATCTTGACTATGTGTGAGGTTCTGCTGTGGAGTGATGTCATGCACTCATCTCCTTTATGCTGAGGTGACTTATTTATCATCTTAGGAAACATTTTAAAAAAATCTTCTGTTCTATGTTGATATATGAAAAAATTAATATGGGATTTGATCAGTTTTGGGTTATTTGCAGCCATAAATATACACTACATCTCCCTGTAAACAGGATTTATTCTTCAAGGTTTTGTTCTTTACTGTATAAGACAGTGTTCTGCAGGGAAATAGAGAATTTAGTCTGGAGGTACCCAAGCTGATAGAAAACTCTATGGATAAAATGGTCACCTGTCTGACTCTTGAGCTGTGAATATATTCAGAATCTGACTGGACACTGTCCTCAGTAACCTGCTGTAGCTGATCCTGCTCAAGAGATCTCTTCCAACTTCAACAGTTCTGTGATCCTTAAATAAACTAATACATGCTACAGCAGCAAAGACTTTATTACTTCAATTGACATTATCAGTGGTAATTACACAGCTCCTGCTTGGTTCAGAGCAATGGCAAAGAGAGCTCATTACCTGCCTGCCAGATCCCACACACCAACGCACACCCTGCTTCTGCAGTCATCAGAAATACTGCATTTTTGCAGTGTTTAAACAGTTTTAACAGGCCAAACAGATAAGATTTTAATTCAGTTGTTAAAGAAATCAGAAAAATCGGACTTAAAAATTCGCAGACCCTAAAAATAGTCTTATATTTCAGGATGGAACTTTGCAAACTAATGTGGCCTAATTATGAAACTGAAAATGGGGACCAGGAAGAAGATTCACGTGGATCTCTCTGCTCATCGTTTTGAAAGAACTAATCCATTACTAAACTAATAAAATTTAACTTCTAAATGTTTCTCTTTTTCTTCTCCATTTTTCCCCTAGATGTTCTCTCTGTGGATATGTATGTAGCCATCCTCCATCCCTGAAGTCCCACATGTGGAAACATGCAAGTGACCAAAATTATAACTATGAACAAGTGAACAAGGCCATTAATGATGCCATATCACAAAGCAGTAGGTATGTATGATTTACTGTCAAGCTCTATCAGGTACAATTTTCCTAAGACCTAACCCTGATCCAAAATAAACTTCTTATTAAAAAGCAACAACTGTACATTTTGATATCTGTTTTGTTTTTTCCTATTATTCCAGGTTTCAAGGACAGCTCACTGACAAAACCTTATTAGAAGGCACAGATGAAAGTACAGTACCTATACTAGGAAGTTCAGACAACTTGGTGTCTTTTACAGAGTCTATTAACCAGACTACAAATGAAATTTCAGGTTCTGATGAGAATGAAAAACCTAACTTGATGAATACCTCATGCAATTTAGAAAAGAACTCCACTCTACCCCATCTTGGCACAGAATACTGTGTTCTTCTCTTCTGCTGCTGCATTTGTGGTTTTGAGTCTACCAACAAAGAAAACCTGCTGGATCACATGAAAGAACACGAGGGTGAAATCATAAACATCATCCTAAATAAGGACCACACCACGACTCAAAATACAAACTAGGTGAAGCAGTAAGTTAAGACAGGATTTCCTAGAGTGAATATTTTCTTGCTTTGCTAATTTTTGCCTGAGAATGTTGCTAAAGAGAAGAATTGCTAGCAAAACTTGATTTCCCATCCTGAGTCCTTGTTTCAGTAGGAGTACAATATTTTAACCAGGGACTGATGAATCATTTAAGAGATAAATATAATGAGTGATGAATAGAACGATGCATTTGAACCTGTTATTTCTTTATATGGTGCCAAGAATGTAGGATTGTTGGTTTTTCCTTCTTTTCTTGTCAGTTACTCATCAGTAATAATGCATTAGCACAGTACATTAAAACCCAAAGGTGTGAAAGCTTTGTATCAGTTGAAGAGCTTTTCTCTTCCTCCCTCTTTGTTGTTTTCCAAGTAATTCAGCAAAGAAGTTTTTAACCCTCTTTTTTTGAAACTGGCAACAGACCAGATAAAAATTTCACAATATGATCTCATAAACCCCACTGGATTCTGGAAGGTAGAGCAGCAGAAGTTGAAGGGCCTAGAAGCATTTTGCTAATAATGTGATTGGATCCCCACTAAAAAAACTGATCTCTTTCCAACTCATAGTGTATAAAATATCCTTTATAATAATGACCTGTTGTTTCGTAATGGTTTTCTTGACACATTCAGCAGAACTGTTTAAAAAAAACAACCTTGTAATGTCATTTGCCATTTGTGGTGGTTACTTTGCAGTATGTATGAGCAATGTTTTTAATGAGAACAAGATATGAATAATAATTGCCACTAAGTGATGTAGATTCCAAAGAATGTAGGTGAGCACAAATTGGGATTTTGAGCAATGCCTACATGCTTTGGCAATCTTTGAAATCCCACTGGGTGGCTAAGTTTCCCCTGTGTCTGTCAGAGCTGTAAATGTAGAAATAATGAGCTGAAAGATAACCTTCCTGTAGAAAATCTTATTAAAAAAAAAAAAAAGGCAAACAATGTCTTAAGCCAAAACTGCATCCAGTCACTTATAAATTTTACTACTGCATCTAGTATGGATTCATAAAGGAAATTAGAGATTACTTTGTTTTCCAAAAAACACATAGAAATCTCTCCCTCTTAAAACCTTTAGCTTCTAAAATTACAGTGTGGGGGTTTTTTTGGTTTGTTGTTGTTTTTTAGTGACAGCAGTTTGCAGTCCAAGACATTCATCTGTTTATCAGTTTGGGATATTATTACACTGGTTAGTTACCTGGCAACTTTGCTGAGGTTATTTATAAAGTTGGCTACTTCATTTGTTTGAAATACATATATCAATCAAGTGAAGTAGTAGCACTTCCAAAGAAGCCCTTTAGCAGCCAGATTTAAACTTTCTAATTCTGGCAGGTATTCCTGCCTTAAATGAATGGCAGATGCACAGCAACATGCCTAGTTCCCGACATGGGGGTGCAGTTGCCTGATTTTTAGTAGCTCATTACTCAAAAAGTTACTCTTAACAAATCAGTGGTTTATGGTTCCTTTATTTATACATTTCTGCTCTCAGAAATCAGCTCCAGCTGTAAATGTGAGAGGGTGGCACGTGGAGTGTCTGTCTGTTGTGTTATCACTGACTGAAGTGGCGACCAGGAAAAGAAAACAAAAGGTCTTTGTACAGTCTCATGAAGCAACACAAGATGTAAAGGCCAGGGTAAAAGCACTAAGACCTCAAGTATGTTTAATGATATTTGTTTTCACAAGATTTCCTCAATTTGACCTATTCTTAAGGTTAAATAGCTATTATTTTGTTTATAAATTAGAAAGGAGAAAGTAAACATTTTACCTTAAAAATTGGTCAGGATGTAAGGTCAAAGCATTTCTGTGTTCAGATATTTGAGACATCTTAAATACATATGTGAAGTACACAGTATGATTAGTTAAAAGTTATTTTTTGTATTCCTACAGATGGATTTTACATTTGAAAAAGCACGATTTATTTACACTATCTCAAATTCAATTAGAGATAGTAAACTTTTAGTGGGATATTCATACTGTCTTACATCAATATTTTACCTTCAGTATAGAATTCATGTGAAAATCCTACATTATCTGGAATACATCTCAACTTTCTCATTCAGAGATCCCATTTGTTGGAAAAACTAAAGGACAGCGAGATCCATAGTAATGCTAAACTACCAGTCAGTAGTCACAGAAACAATATTTACCACATTGTTGTTTTTGTGTAAAGGGATAATTATTTTAAAGTTGCTCAGCTAGTGAAAGATAAAAGTCAAAAACTTGCATTCATAAGCTAAGAAGGAGATGACAGTGAACCAAGACTTAAAAAGTGATTAACCTTGAATCAAAATGAACAGCTTTGGTGTCTGTGGAAGCCACACTTGCAGCACTGTGTACAGTGCACCAGGAATCAGTGTCATGGGATTACTGAGCAGGACATATCTCTTCCCAGTTCTTTGCCATCTTGTTGCTTTTTTCTTTTTGACCACATGTTCCTATAAAATAGTAGAAAGCTACTTGCCACTAAAAACCGTTATCAGTCCTGACAAATGCCAACAAAGAATCCTTTCCCACACACAGAGGTTTATTTTTTTTAGCTGCCTCCATGCTGCTTGCCTTTAGTTACCCACTCAATTCCCATGGACTCTGTCAGAAGTTCTGCATGTAATCATAGACTTAGTTTTTCTGAAAGCAAATTGTTCCTCAGGTTATCTGCTTTCAAAAGCCCGTGGTTGGCTTGGCTGCATGTTTTGGAAGGGGGTTGAAGCGCGTTTCAAAGTCACAAACACTGCGGTTTTCCCCTTTCTTTAGGCTTTTAAAATATTCTTGGATCTTTGGTCACAGCACTATCAGGTGATCAGCTACTCACGTGCTGTTTGTTTAAATTAGATTTTATTCTGTGATATGAACTGTAACTTGCAGCTTTGTTTTAAATGCCTATACTTCCACTAAAGAGCAAACTTCATTCAGACTGGGCTGTACTGAAAAATATTTGCATATTTCATCTTCCTGATTTATGCTTGGAAAAATAGAGTGGGATTCAGTCAGAGTTATTGTATTTTCCTCTTTCATAAGCACTTATTTAATCATTTGAAGAAATGTACAGTTGGTGCTCAAAGTAACATTTGTTAAGATATATTTAATAGAAATTTACATTTGCATTTGATATTCATGGACATGGGTACATGTATTTTTTTAAGAAAAGGTATTGTAACACTATGGCACTGCTTTTATAGCCAAAGTATAAAAAAATTTAGAAAACTGACATGTAAAGACTGCAGTTAATTCTGATACTGTATCTTATTAAATAGGATGAGTTTTGTTTTATAAAGTTATCCAGCACATTAAGCTGCATGCCTTAAGCTCTCTCTAGGATTGTGTTCCTGATAGACAACTGTTTGGAACTATGAAGCAAAGTCTGTAGTACTACTTTAACTACCTTCTGGAATACTGTACAATGTTAGAATAATTTATTTTGCTTTACAGGAGTTTGTCACGTATTGACTTTAATATTGTATTTTGGTAATAAACTTTTTTTTGTTAAACGCTTTAGTCACTTTTATTTGATCTGTATGAAATATGAATATGGAAAATTCAAACACTGAGCCAATGTTTAGAGAGAGGGGAATCTGTTTAAATCAAAAAGTATTTGAAATACTTTACTGCCATTTCTCACCCTTGTGTCAAGTTATTACAGTTTTAATACTGTTAATACAAGTTTTATCAAAGTAACTGTGGTGATGAAATATGAGACTGTTAAGTCAAAATACTTGTAAGTCTGCATGCAGTGAGGATGGGACAATGCTGAAGGACAGAACTGGAATTTCAGAATTCACAATGAAGGTAGTGGGAGTTTTTTCCCTAATTTAAATAGAGTGAAAGCCTTGTACAGCTTTTTTCAGGTAAGTGATTGATCTTTGCTTAGCCATCACATCAGCCAAAACATATATTGCAACCTAATTTTAAATATACAGCATATTTCTTGGCCTTGCTGGAGCTTTTCTTCCCATCTTTTTCAAGGGGACAAGAAAAGTCTAATTCAGTTACAATTTCTGGAGAGAAAAGAGAGAATATAGCCAGAGTACCTACTGCTGGTATCAGCATGGTTTATATTTACATAAACAGGCCAACTTTTCTTGTTATTGTCATTTTCTTGTTGTTATTATTATTATGGCCCTGGGCCAAATATGTTGAAATAAAAGGTGGAAACCTAGAAATGGGTTTAGATGCAATGCTACAGATGCTGTGTCGTGCAGCTTTGTCACATTTTCTCTAATGCAAAACCTGGGGGAAAAAGGTGTCTGTAGTAGGATGTGGCATCCAGGTATTATCCTATTGACTGGGCTAAAATACCTTCCTCACTTCAGCTTAACAAAGCATGAGAGCCCCATCAGAAGTTTCTCCCCTCCCATAAATAACCTGGTTGAGTGTGACCACAAATGGGACTGGACAGAGGTTGTTGGGATAGAGCAGCACTGACCGAACCTTTGATGATTGTGACACTGCTGGGAACTTGGAGAAAATGGGCAAGAGCCCTGCCACACATCAGTGGGATCTGAATGACTCTGTCCTATGTCTTTGGCAACTATTTATGGTTGGAATTGCTGCAGAAAAGTTAATGCACCACATTACTGAGGGGTTTTTTGCAGCCCCTTCTAGGCATATTTGGAAAAGAGCTGTCACACCGAGTCCCTCAGGAAGTGAACCACCATGAGAACTGACCTGACCTAATAGTAGCTTGGTAACAAAATTCAGAATTGGTAAAACTAAGATTCTTTTACCCAAAAGCAAAACTTCAGGACCCTGACAATCTGTAAAAGTTGGAAAAAAAGAGAGAACCTAGAAATTTGGTGTGTTTGCTACACACCACATGGCTGCTGAACAGCAACTAAAATCATTGCAGGTTTAGACTCAAAATTTACTTGGACAGAGTTTGAGTTGTGTTTCACAGTAGCTCTTTCTACAGTATTGAATGTGACAAGCCAAGAGAAAACAAATGTAAATAGTATAAAGAAATTGAATTTAAAGTTTCATTCATTCCCTGTACACTATCGTTTGTAGATGTCTGGCATTTGTTGAGATTATGGGGATCCAGGTACTAACATGAAGACTTTGCTACTTTGATCTAATTGGAACAGAATGAGCAAACAGAATATTGTTAAATATCCTTTTGCTGTTTTGGCAAGTTAAAAGCCAGCATTACAACAGTATTATAACAATACTGTAATGATATAATTATAATCAGTATTACTGATTGCTGCAGTTTGGTGAATTTTAATTTACATTTTATAATACAATTGTCAGATACTAATATCAATCTGGAAGCTCTTTAGTTCTCCTATATTCTCACAACTTGAAACATTAAATTTCTATCAACGAACATGTTGCCTAATACATTGTTTCAGTGAGAATATAAATAACTCCATTTTTTTTCTAGTGCTGCACTCAAACATTTATTGGAACAGGAAATGACTTGTTAAAATATACAGAATTGAGGAAAAATGCATTTTTTATTTTCCCAACTATCTAATCTTCTGTTCTTTGAAACTTGAACAATAGGTGTTAGTACTTGAAAAGGAAGGTGATAGCTGATTAGTTATTCTAAAATGACTTAAAAGTAACATTTACTCTTAGATACATTAACAACTATGTAAGGCTGTCCAATGCTTTTCTATAACACAAACTTTTCAGCTCTAATAACACTATTTTGCAGTGTAGATTGTGTTATTAGTTCAGTGGGATTTGTACTGCTGGTCCTGTGCAATCATTTGCACAAAATGGAAAACTTCTCCAGCTGACCATAGTAACTTATGACATAAAAATCCATTACATCCATGCACAGTGTCACAAAATACCGTAGAATTAAGACAACTCCCCCCTTCTCAGGGATTTCTAAATTTCTTCACTGATTATGTTTTCTAACCAACTCTGCAACTTTTTGTTCCATGTAGAATTTACTTTTCATTGGCCTCTTTACAGGTAATGGATAAGCAGAATTTCCATTCAAGGAAATATCTTCCACAGCATTCACTTTCTTAGAAATTTAAGTACATTATCTGACCTCCTTTACACAAAACCCTACACACATTCAAGGTGTTTTTTCTTTTTTTACACTTGTCTCTATAAAATACGTTCATTTTAACAAACACCTGACATGTATGATGTGGCAGTGATGCTATTAGTAATAAAAAGAAAGTAAATCTTATGCCCATGGTGAAGCTCATAATTCTTTTGTTCTCACATTCCGAGTTAAGCATTTCCCACAAATGTACCACCTTCCTTATTGTTCTAAATAAGTAAATAAAAATAAACCAAGTGTGGCTGGTCTGTTTGCTGTAAATTGATTTATAGTAGAATTTTTAACTATTTTGAGAGCTTAGAGGAAGTACGAAAATCATTCTAAAATACTTAAAAAACATTCTAAGTGTGCAAAGCAAATACTGAAAAATGTCAGTGGCTTCACAGCTCTGAATTACCAGGATGATTACTACTTACAGTTTTCTTGGTCTCTCTGAGTGTGCTTCCTATGAATTTCATGCCTCTTTTTGCTCAACGATTTTTTCACTCAACCGAGGTTGTGGAATGCAAAAGAAAAAAAAACAACCAACACAACTCAGTATTGCAGTACTGTAAAATGGTGACGGAAAATCAACTAAATACTGTCCTGAGGAAATGAGCTCTATCCCTGTCTGATGCACAGAAGTGGCATGGATTATTGGGAACTCAGCTTTCTGTGATAGGATGTGGTTATGAGTTAACGGGGAATGTTTTTTTGAAGACACTACAAGTAACATTTACAGTAAAAACATATTGCAAGGGTAGGTTGTACCCGTTAAGTAGAACAAATGTTTGTGCTGCCATTACCTTCCTACTACAAAAGGTCTTTCCCCCTCCTCCCTTAAATGTTTATGGTGCAATTAATGAAGACACACAATAGAGCCTACGAGTTGAATACCAGGCGCGCCTCTTTAGGATTCTAAATTCAATTTGAAAATCAAGTACACGCGATACTACATACATGAGGGGAAAGCGGGGGGAGAAAAAAAAAAATTAAAATACCACAAGCAAATTCTAGGGCCCTATTTTAGCACAGGCTCTCCCCGCGGGGTGAGACATCACCACCCTCGGCGGGGAGCGCATCCCGCCCCCGGCTCCCACCCGGATTTCCGCCGCTCTCCCGCCTCGGGAATTCAAACCAGCGCTGGAACCCGTGTCGGGGCGGGCAGGGCCAGCCCTGTGACGGGGCTGTGCCCGCCCCGCGGCCGCCCCGCCCGGCAGGGCCGAGCGCTCGGCACCGCGCCCGCCCTTTCCCTTCCCTTTCCCTTCCCTTCCCTGCCCGCCGCGGGGCCCGGGCGGTCCCGCAGCAGCAGCGCCGGCGGGAGCGGGAGCAGCGGCCGCGGAGCCCCCGCAGGTACCGGCGCGGGGTTCGGGGGAGGCGGCGGGAGGAGCCGCCGAGGGCCTCGAAGGCCGCGGGGAGCGGCCGGGCCCGACCCCGCTCCGGTCCCCCCGCGCTGCCCCGGGCACGGCTCACCTGGGCTGGGGCGGAGCGTGGGGACACCCGGCCGAGGAGGGGTGGGGATGAGCATCTCGCCTTTGTTTAATAATTAATTGTCAGGTGTTCTACGAAACAGCTGTTTCAAACCAGCTTAGATACACGCTCGCATAGTTCCCCCCCCACCGCCGTGTTTTCCCAGGTGTTTTCCGAAGCTAATCCGCTGCCAAAGCTTTAAACGAAGTTGTGTGGTTACCAGCGCAGTTACACCAGCGGTGACACGAACACCGGCTGCCGCTGGCTGGGGATGGAGCGGGTTTTTGCGGGGTGGGATGTCGCTGATTTCCAGGTGTGGAATGGCAGGATGGAGCAGTCCGATGTGTGGAGCATCCCCGGATTGCTGAGAGCACCTGGGAGTTGACAGGGGAATGACTGCCTGTGCTTTTTATCTTTCTTGTAATGTTCAAAAATTCTGTGATGCTTTAGCAGCATAAAACATCAAGTGTTTTTTTTTTAATGCTGTCTCCTGTTTTTTTATAACACATGTTTCCCTGGTATCCTATGGTCCCCCTTTTTTGGGATTTGCTGAAAGCCAGGATTTAAAAAATGGGGTTCCTATTTTAAACACACAACTAAAATACCCTGAAAGGACTAATTTTTCTTTGAAAGGCCTGCACGTTTTTTAAAAAAGGGGAACTTGGAGTGTGTTTTGAGTCAAGGGCTAAAACTGAGGGCAGTCAAAATAATAATCATTCCAAAAGCCTGTTCAAGAGTATGTAAAATTGTGAACTTTGGTCATTACAAATGTTTGCATTACTTTCGTTTGCTCTCTGAGTTGTACAGATTATAAAAAAAACTTGCATTTTTGTAAGATATGCTTCAGTATAGTTGAATTCTCTAAGTCAGAGTCTGTGATGTCAGTAAGATGTGGGTCTGTTTTCACATATTTCATACAGTGTTAAGTGAATGTTTGGGTAGGAAGATGCATTGCTTGTATGTGTCCATTTAGGAGTCAGGCTGAAGAATAATGAATTACAGTGACTGACATCATGACAACCGTAAGACAGAGGAGGGTTGGAAAAGGCACAGAAGCAGCTGAAGATCAGCCTTCAGAGGAGACAAATGTGAAGCCTGATGGGAAAATTCCATCTGGTGGGTAACTTTGTAACTTCATGACTTTTTAGTAATGTTTAGTTTTTGATACCTGCCCTAAGCACAGGTTAGAACTAGGTATGTACCCAATGCATTGTCATACTTAAATATCACCAAAATCAATTGGATTAGACAGAGGATGTGCAGATTCCTGTTAACGTCATCTCTTTTAAAATCCTGATGTAAACTGGTGAGAACAAATTCAGACTTTGTCATTGTAGCTTCTTAAAAGAATCCCAAATCCTAAAAGGATTTGAAGACAACTGATGAGATGTACTTAAATACAAGCAGGTTGCACATAAAAGCTGAACTTAACTGCACACTTTTGCTTTTTAATTTATAGGACACTAGGTAGGTAGATTTAAAAGACAGATGTCAAGTGTCTGAATTCCAGAGTCTGTTTAAGTAAAGAAATTCTGACAATATTTTTGTATGGAATTATAGCTTTAGAGCTGACAAAGTTTGTTGGTTTTTTGTTTGTTTGTTTAAGTTACTTTAAGGGATGTTTCTATATATGCAGTTTGGGCAGAGGAAAGGAAAGTGACGAGTTTGTTTCCACACAAACACATTTAGAGTAAATACACAAAGGGAAAGTGATCATAGTTCTCATCCAGTCCAGCCCTCAGTTCCACGGAATTGCAGAGCTGGACCTTGTTATGGAGATGTCACACAGAGTGTGAAATAGCCATTTCAAAGATAAAATTCCAGATCAACTAAATCCTTATTAAACCTTACATGAACTTAAAAAAAAAAAAAAAAAAGAAAACCTCAACAAACTAAAACCCGGGAATGTAAGTGTATAATAAATGGCTTGAGCTACCTAGAAACACAACCTTTCTTTCCTATGATTCCATCCCTAATCTTATTCCAGTGTCAGCAGGAGGCCATCTGCAATTCAAAGCAGGACACCATTATCAAAGGCTGCTTTGGCTGCTGTTCAGTCTCTTTGTGGGTATTTAGTGAGACTTCTGAACCTTCAGTGCTGTTTTTTACAAAAAAAACAAGCAAACCCCCAAAAAACAGGGAGCCATTTTATGACATGTGAAGGAGATGTTAATTTCTCACTTTGTGTTCTAAGTGTCATCCTGTATTGCTTGAATTAAAAATGTTCTCTTGGAGGATATTTCAATTTAGAATTACAAATTTGGTATGGCACTGATCTAAACTTGTATAGGATCATGGTGTTCTTAAATTGTAGCTACATTTTATCAATTAGGGCACCTTTTATTTCACTTTGCATGTAAATAAAATCCTCTGAGTTTGCTATATGAGAAAGTAAATAACGAGTCTCCATAAAGATGTGTTAAAACCAAGTGTCCTGTTACCTGCAGAATGTAAACTGTACTAGGATAGGCAATGTATAAATGACTTTCCAAAATTCCTTTAGGTTCATTGATGTGTTTCACAGTTACAGACTGAGTTATTTTTCTTCCAAGATCATACAGGTGGAAAGCTATGGAACATACTCTCAGTAACTGTTGGTGGAATTGTTGCCATCTCTCTTGGACTTCTAACTTCTGTTTATGTTGCTACCCTGCATGAAAATGACCTGTGGTTTTCCAATATTAAGGTAACAGCATTAATATGAGCGTTAATTGAAATTTCATTTCTTCATGTATTTGTCTTGTAACTTGCTCAAAAAGATTTTGAAAAATTCAATTTAAAAAAAGCTGTGCTCTCCTTCCCACCATTTTTTCAATACTTCATCAGTTCTATAAATACCTGTCCCCAATTTTTCTCTAAAAATATTGCTATACTGCTCCTGTCTGAGTTGTAGCTACGGTTCTTCCAACCATCGATCTTCATCTAGAATAGAATTTCAGCATTCTGCTCTATGTTTCTCTGCAGTCATCTTTCTTTTATCCAAAGCTGTCCAAAATTAAAAAAAAAACAACATAAAACCCAGTTAAAATAAACAATATGCAAAATCCTGGCAGATCGTTCTTTAATTGTATTTATACTGTGATATTGTAATACAGTTTAGGGACAGTCTTTTACTAGCCAATACTAATTTTGTATAATGTTATCCTAAATGTGCAAGCCTCAAAACATAATTTCAGCCATTCACCAGTGTAAAACCAAACATTCCCAAGATCTAGGACTGACTAGTTTTTTCCTGTAATCATTGCACAGAAAATAATGCCACTGTACCCATAGCTAAATTTAACCAGAGAAAAGAACAGGTGAGTCATTTTTCCTTTCAAATGCCTGAAATTCACTCTGCCAGGTCTGTGTATTATGTTATTCAAAGAGTACACCTATTTAACTGGAATACTTGCATCGCAATATGTCTTTCCTGTACTACACAATTTTTCTGTCCCAGAAACATTTATAGTCCCCTTATAAAAATAATTCGCACTTACTTAAACAACTGCTGTTGTATTAAACATATAATACATTTTGTAAACCACCTTCATCTTTCTTTGAATATATAGATAGATGGTATACAATATATTGAAGGTACACCTTAGGTTTGCCTTTTGCTTCCAAAAGTACTTATTGAATAATTTCAAGGTGTTATACATTTTGAAGTACAAACAGACATGGATTTGTGGCAATGTGTGGATGTAACAGATACAGTGTTTTTATTCTGTGAAACTAATCCAAGGAGGACAAAGTTCACTGAGATAAGCAAATTTGTAGTTGTAATTAAGTTGTCCCCACTAATTTCATTTGATAATTAATTGTTTTCATTTTAAGTACACTAGAATTCTAGCCATTAGATATCAGAACTGAAGTAACACCCTCTAATTGTTTTAAATCTGGATTCTGTCTGTGTAGCTCTCATTTCATCCCATGGAGTTGATTGATAACAAGTAACACTGGAACATGAGCAGTTTCAGCCAATTTGATGGAAAGATTAGAAAAGCATTAAGTTCATCTACCAGCAGGTTAAAGAAGAAAGAGATGCAGATACTCTCTGGTCTCACTTCTCCACCAGAGAATGCACGTGGCTACAGTGCTAATTTTAAACCTAGTATTGGTTTATGAGTAGTATGGGACAAGATGACTTCATATGAGGAGTCTGTAAAATTCCCTGCAAAGCTGGGGTAGGAAGGCCCATCTCAGCATCTGTAAAACAGTGTTTAGACATCTCTGTACCTCTGAGTGGACAGTGTAATCTCTCTAGGAGTTTGTGTGTTTTCCCAGCACTTCTGAATTGGCTAATCTTGTAATTACAGCACATACTATATACTAGTAACAACATGAATAAACTATACTGTGGAACAATCTGAGACCCTCAAAAATTGCATGGAAAATAAATGGAAAATTTGCCTTTTTTCTCTAACATTTTACTGTTTGGTCAAAAGATACATTTTTGCATGTATTAACTGAACTTTCTAAAAGCTTGGAAAAAGTAAGTTTTGTTTAGGTTCATACCCAGCCCAAATTCTCAAAAGGGAGGACTGTAGTCTAATCCTTGGCCCACAGTTACTGCATGCCTTGCTTAGTGAAATGCAGAGGTGATTTTGTTTCATTAAGTTTTGGTTAAACATAACATGTAGAATAAATGGATGCAATACTAATACACATTCAATGTTTCATTAACCCTCATGCCTATGAAACGTGGCAGTGCATCACCACTGCTCTGAAACATAGAAAAGAAAATAAATTCTAAATCAGTTCCTTTTTGTATGCATTTTAAACTAGTAACTTCAGTCACACTGGATTGGCTATAAACAGTGCAAATTTAGGGATTTATGTTACAGAAAGATGATACAAAAACTATGTAACAATATATTATCCCCATGAACTATATTCCTTTCAATAAGCTACAGTTAGTCAGATAATAAGAATTCATACCCAAAAGGGTCTGTGTGGCAACTAAATTAACATAGTGGGATGTAGCAGGAGACTTGTTTTGCCATCTTTTCTGTCACTCCTCTCTTTGTACAGCAGTAGAAGAAGGTCTGCAGTGTTTATCTGACAGTTTTGCACTAGGCAGATGTTTTTACATACACTACTTAGGTACAAAAGGTGGAACTTTTGTTCTGAAGACCCTATTAATACATGAACACCACAAGTGCATACTTAAAAAATCATATAGTTTGCCAATTGTACTCAACCCTAAAAACTGGAAGTAAAAGGAGTTCACTATGTAAAGTCATGATTTTTAACTCCTAAGTCATTAAAGTCAGAACTTTCAGACACACTTGCAGTGATTGCCTTTCTGTAATTTCAGTTGCAATTCATCCAAAGCCAGTTCAGTTTTGGGTGTCTTTCAGCAATGCTTCACCCAACCAGAAAAACTGTTTGGTAGTGGTTAAACTGTTTTGCTCTGTTTTGAATGTTTTGCTCTGTTTTGAATATGGCTTTCAACAGTGCCTTGATTTCAGCTGCTGCAGTGTGTGAGTCTTGTTCTTATTTGCTAATAAATGCAAAAATATTATCAACTTGCCATGGTCATTGGAGAAAGATGTAAAATTGTTTTCTTACCAGAAAAACTGAAAGTGCACATCTTGAGGAGTGGTTTATGCTGTGAAGGAGGTACACGATTGCTGCTCTTTTTTTGTCTTATTTCAAGCCTTCCTGAAAGAATGACAAAAATTAAAAAAAACCAGAAGGGAATGCAGCATACCATGTCACACAGTCAGAAGTTCTGTTTCTGTCCCCTATCAGCAGGAAATAGTCACTTACATATATGATGAATATCACAGATTATAATCACTTATCTTGACCAAATGATTTTGAAGAAAAAAGTTTGAATCCCTTCTCGGAGATGTTAAACCAACAAAGATTTCTGTTTATGATAATGGAAGTCAAAACAGATTTCTTATCCAAAAATCCTTTCTCAGTTTTCTGAAAATGTTCTGGCATAACACATCTGAAGTGGCTTGTCTATTTTCAGTAATTTTCAATAGCAGTTTAGTATCTTTTGGAGCAGAATCTGCCATGAGAATAACAAAATGGGGGGCCACCTCTCCCATCAGCTGTTGCATTGCTTGTTCAAACACAAATCCTGAAGAAACTTTGAGCAGAAATGAGCCAAAGCCACAGATCTAATTAATACTCTCAAACAAACAGATAAACTTCAGAGCATTCATTTGTTCTTCATCCCTGCTGAGTAAGCATTTAAACTACTATTGTTGAATTTCCCTTTAATAAAATGGCTGCTTCCAAGAAGTCAGATGTAAAAATACAAAATTTTAAATCTTTCAGACATGCAGGATAAGAATCCTGGGATTTAGTCTCTGAAGTGCTTATATTTTTACATTTTGAATGCAAAACAAAGATGGGTGCCCAGAGAAACTGAGGCTGCCCCATCCCTGGAAGTGTCCAAGGCCTGTTTGGACGGGGCTTGGAGCACCTGGGATAGTGGAAGGTGTCCCTGCCCATGGCAGGGGGAGAGATGAGCTTTAAGGTTGCTTCCAACCCTGAGCATTCCATGATTCTGTGAAAAAAAGGTGGGGAAACAGGAGGCCAACTAATTAGAACTGTAAAAAGTGAATGTGTAAGGAGAAGGACAGTCCAGATCTTTGGTGGTACTTTTCTACACAAGTACCTGTTGAGTTGTTACAGGTCCTTTTACTCTGGATCATAAGTCTGATCTGAGTAGGAACATGGCATCCTAACAGATGGGCTGGGGCTTAACCAGCCAGGAGACCATGTCCAAGGATTAAATACCTTTGCTGAAGGCGTGTTCTCAACTGGGAACATTGACAGCAGCTGTCTAGGTTGACTTCCCACCTGTACAGACAATTTTCAAATCTTCTTGGTCTTAAATTGAGCAACTAAAAAACAGTTTCAATTACAAAAATTTTGCTTTAGCTGTGCCAAAAAAGAAAAGTAATTAGAGCCTTGTTTATGCTCTTTATTTATTATTTATACTCAAGTCAGACTTTGGCTGCTTGCTCAGCATTCTGAATGACTTCTTTAAGCTAAGCTGTAGAATTCTGCACTGCCCATGAAAGAAAGTCCTTTGTATTTTGCTGTGTTTAATATTATAAAGATACAATTGCATAAATTGGAATAATGCGTAACTCCGTGTGTATTCTGGAGGACAGTGGTCTTTTTTTTTCCCTGGAAGAGAGATAACTTCTTTGTTAAAAGCTCACTAAGTAAATATACAGAAAGATAAGTGTGTGCTCTTCCAATGCTTACCCATAAGTCTGTGTATTTTTATTGACATGGAATACAAGGAAAAGTATAAATTGCTGTAGAACTGGAAAAGTATTGTGGGTGAATAAAACAGATGTTATCTTAGCATGAAACAGATGTAAAACTCACTAGTGTTTGTCTCATAAAGTATAGCATTTGGTTGAATACAGCTGGTGCCAGGATTACAAATTAATCATGTTTGAATGCATTTTTGCTAATTAGATCCCCCTCTGTGACTCCTCTCTCCCCCTTAATAAATTCCAAATGTTAACATTCCTTTTTTTTTTTTTTTTTAATGGACACTTAAGAGTCAGCCACTTTTTGGTATTAGAAAACATTTTAGTAGTGATGACTTTAAAACTAGAACTTGTTCAAAATCCAGCATTCTCATCTTGCTGAGTGTGTGGCTTTTGTTTATTTGGTGCCAATGTCAGTTCCTTCTGCTGGTATGATGATGACTTGTGTGTCCTAGGGCAGCTGGGGAGTTTAATTGTGAACTTAAATTGAATCAGTTGTGGTTTTATCTGTTGACTTTTCTCAGACCAGAACTAATACTGGTTTGTCAACAGTTGACTTCAATAAAACACGTGTTTTGAGATAAGATTCTGTACTAGGCAGTAAAGAAGAGAGGAACATGATTTTTTTATCCAGCTTTATATTAGCTCTGAAATAGTATTGATTCTGTTCCAGCAAAAGAGATGGGACTGTATAAGAAAGATGAAAGTCCTGGGGTTCTGTGCAAGGTTGCATTAACCAGAGTGGCATTCATAAAAGTCTCCGAAAACAGTAACTTTTTGTTACTTCAGAAATGTCCTTTTTTTAAAGAATGATGAATTAATGGGATTATTTTTAGAAATCTCACATAAATTTCTTAATGACTTGCATACACCACATACAGGAATTTAATTGGATTTTCAAATCTCAATATAAGCTTTTTCTAACTGGATATAAATGCTTTCTAACCTACTGCTTATGAGATATGTTTGCTGGGATGTTTTTATATAAACTACTAAAAAGATCACTAATAATAGAACCCTTTTGTATAGGATGCCTATTAGTTCTCTTCAGATTGGTTGTTCATGCAGTCTTACTTTGTTTAAATGTGGTTGCCCAAGGCTGTGGATTTGTTGAGTTTCACTGGGTCTTCACAACTAATGAGCTGGCAAAAGGAAGTGAATTCCAAAGTAAAGAGCTTTCAGATCTCCATCTGCTGCCATATCAGCCAAGAAAGAGGCGTAGTTTGAAGTGTACCTGGTTTAGATGATTTGAACATTTTGAAATTAAAAATAACAAGTTCACCTAGACCTAAAGCCAAGTCAAGAGTCCCTTTTCCTTTAACCTGTAATTTCAGAATGAGAGTGATGACAGCTGGCTTCCTGCAAGAACCAGCACTGAGCAAGTGGGCAGCAGCATCCTCTGCCAGCTGAAATATCCTTGGCATTTTGGTGCAGCCCCAATATAGCACACTAGATTAATTGAGCCCTAAGCTGGCAAAGCCATGGAACACTATGAGATAACTACATCTGGAACAAAAGGTTAAATGCACTGAGCAAGCATATGCAGCTTTGAAGTCCAGCTGTTGGCCACTGCGCCTATCTAAACATTTAATATTACGAAAAAAGTAAGCTGTCCAAAATCTTTCCAAGCAGCACATCAGAATCACAAAAGCCATATATAGTTCCCCAGTTAACAGGGTCATTTACACCTCAGCCCTTTGCCTCTCACCCTAATTTTCCATGTATTTTACCCTTAGTTGAACTAAATTGCACAGAATGCCCAAAGCCTCTGTGTAGGTGAATTTCCCTGGTGCAGCAAGAATTTGAGTTGAAGGCAGCTTCATATGACTGTGAAAAGCAAGTGGAAAGTGAATTTACTGTTGAACTTTCACTTGCAGGAAGTGGAAAGAGAAATTTCATTCAGGACTGAAT
The DNA here is from genome assembly GCF_003984885.1 of Neopelma chrysocephalum. Taxonomy (NCBI): domain Eukaryota; kingdom Metazoa; phylum Chordata; class Aves; order Passeriformes; family Pipridae; genus Neopelma; species Neopelma chrysocephalum. The sequence goes on from NW_020897783.1 coordinate 1,986,635, forward strand.
GTGGACTTTATTATTCCTACTACAAACAGATGATTCAGGCTGCTTCCATACAGCAAGGTATTGTAAACTGTAAAGTAAGTTTTGCTTGGTGTTGCCAGCTGACTGTTCTAGGTTTGGGGTTTTTTCAAATACAACCGAGAACCAGGAATACCATAACTGTGGGATAGTGTAACAATTGTACTGTTCATGTGCCAGGGAGCCACTAAGCTATGGACATAATAAATTTCACAGTGATACATTGGTTTCTGTGCCACACCTTCACATGCTGATGAAGGCAGTCACTTGGAGGGACAGTTTTCATGCCTGTTGAGGTTTCAGCCTTGCTGGTTTATTTGGTATACCACTTTCATTTTTATTCTTCTCTTGTTTAATTTGAACTATTAGCTATTTGTGGGAAGGGACAATGGTTTTTTGCTGTATGCCTGGACAGTAAGTGACACAATGAACAGCTTCCAAGGATATCATACAATGATGGGGCTTTCTAGGACAGTCTCATGTTTTCTAGATACTTAACTGTTGCTCCCTAGCAATTTTGCTTATACTACACATTTGTCAATATTAACTTCACCTGTGATCAAAGTAGGAACAAGAAAGTTCTCAAGATCCAGTACCACACATTCTATGCTAGGGATGGAAGTATAAAAATAAATGTTTTATACGCTACTAAATATATAGTTCTTGAATTAGCACTGTGAGTCACATTTGAAGTGGGGAAGCTGAAGACCTCAGAAGGTCGTGTTGATTCAGAGGTGATGTGTTCTGAATCATTGACTCAAAGTTTGCAGTTTCTGATGAGAGATCCTAAAATACCTTTGAAAAAGTTATTCACTGTTCAAATGAAGATGGAGGAGGAAAATGACAATCTCCTATTTCAATTTCTCTTTATCATTAAGGTTTACATGGTTTAGTATATGACAATAAAACTGAATCTGTGAGGACAATTAACATACTTGAAAGAATGAATGTTTACCAGGAGGTGTTTCTCAGCATTCTGTATAGGATTCTTCCAATTCAGGTAGGCATTTATTTATGGCTTTAGATTATAAGTGCATTATGAAGATTTCACAGTGAATCATAGCTCCCCTTTGTAGTTATTTTCCAATTAGAAATATTCCTGATACCTTTGTAATTTGTAAAAGCAAAACCTAATTCATGCTAAGTATAATTCCCCCCCATGAGTGTTTTAATGTCAACATCAGTATTCTTGTGTTTTACAGCAATACCTAGAGCCTGTTTATTTTTATATCTACACTTTGTTTGGACTTCAGGCAGTTTATGTCATTGCTCTGTATGTAACAAGCTGGCTTCTTAGTGGAACATGGCTTTCAGGGTTGTTGGCAGCTTGCTGGTATATTACAAACAGGTAAGTGAGATTAAACATTCACTCTTTCTAAAATTGTACCTCATTTCAAAGGTAAGGCATTAAAGCTTTAACTGCATGATTAATTGGACAAAAAAAATGAAACTATAAAGCCTCTCTCTGATAAGCCAGAAAATGGAAAAAAATGTTTATTAGAAAATAATCAGAAATGAGCTGACAGTTGCAAACTGGGTTTTTAAACTTTCATGAAGTTTGAATAGAAAATTTTGGCTTAAGTTGGTCTCTGAAAGTGGACTGCATCTTTCAGATGTGTGTGGACCTCCAGGTGATGTGCCCTGTCTTCTCCAGCCTAGGAGCTCTTAAGTGTTACACACATCTGCAGGTTTTGCCCTTCAGGTCTCTCCTCAGTGCCCCACACTCAACCTCCAGGGATTCCTTCAACAGCCTCAGCTCATCAGAAGTTCAGCTTCTCTCTTCCCTTATTCCTGTAAACATCTCCTGCAATAAACCTCACAGAAAAAAAAAAAAAAGATGGTACTTGAGCTGTTCTAGTGCTTTATCCCTTGAAGAATTCTCAGTTTGGAGATAAAAACTTAAGAACTGGCTTTATGCCAGAAATAAGCTGCTGGCATGAAGCTAAGACTGGTGACATGGGCTGTTTTCTGTAGATTAATCAAGAAAATGAAAGTACAGTGTTGGTTCTACCAAAATTGTTTGATATGTTAATCAGCAGCTCTGAAGAAGTTTATCTGCAAGCATGTCCACAGAATAATTGTAGGTGTACAGTGGCAAAATGTTTCTTTCTCCAAATATGAAAGTAATTAAAAAATAAATGCAGTGTACAGTATTTCACATGTTTCTTTGATGAGGTCATCTTTGCCATTTACAGAATATTTGGAGCAAATTTGTTTTATCCATCTTTCTAATAATCCATGAACAAGGAAAGCTTGTTATCCTTTACACAAGTAGAATAAATACATGGAATTGATTTGGATAAAGACTTTCTGTCCAGATAAGGCACATCTGAAGCTACTGAGTAACTCCATTTAGACACTTCTTTCGTGTAGCTAAGCATGTCTCAGATGTCTTGCTTACTTTCCTTTTTAGCAAACATTTTCTCAACACAAGAAAAATTAGGGGTTTTTTAACCTTTAATTCAGGTTTTGTAAATAACTGCTCTTTGGGGAACTTTTACTAACTTCACATCCTGTTTGTGTTCAAAAGTTACCAAAAATGACCAGAAGCTCTTAACCAGTTTAGCTATATTCAAATTCAGTGCATTGGGACCACAGTGAAGAAACTGATACCTGTTTGTATTATTATATGTGTGTTTGCAAACCAAAAAATGAAGTAAAATTACCTGTGGTGTGAAAATCCACGACCTGGATTTTGGGAGTGTTTTTAGTTTGGGGGTTGTTTTTCCATTTTTAAATTTACCCAAGCTGTTCTTCTTAACTAAGTTTTAATTCATAGTATATTTTTTTGACTGTAAGTGATGCTAAAGTACAATATTTGAGGTACAGAAACAATGGATAACTGACAGAACCTTCATAATGATTTTTTTCAGAGCCAGGCATGTTGAACTAGAGTGTAGAGGCTGCCTTTTTATAAATAAGTAGTTTAAATACCACAAAGATGCCTGTCATTGCAACTTCTCTGTCACTGAGCTGGTGTTCTCTTTATTTTAAATTTCTGAAACTCTTTGTTTTGTACAGAGTAGATACCACAAGGGTAGAATTCACCATTCCTTTAAGAGAGAACTGGGCATTACCATTCTTTGCTGTTCAGATAGCAGCCATCACATACCTACTCAGAACTCATTTACAGCCTGTTCAAGAAGTGAGTATTTCTGACAAGTATGACACAGTAAAATTAGTCACAGAAAACTGTCCTGATCTGCAAGAATAAAAGCAAATGGGTGATGCAGTTTCTTTGACAAACAGTTGTTAAGTCATTACTCCTCAATTTGATCAAGTAACTGCAATTTATAACACAGTAAAACACGTATTGCATGTTAATCTAGGGGCTGTTTGAGATCTCACTCTTTTCTTGCAAGTGGTGTTACAGGGATAAAATACAGGCATAAATCAAGAATTCATAACTCTAATAAATGTTCATTATCCTCCAAACAGTTATTGCAGTTATAAAACTCATAGTAATGTTTTAAAAGTAGATTTGAAATAAAATCAAATTTGGTGGGTTTTGCTGGGGTTTTTGTTTGTTTTGTGTTTTAGTGAAGGAAACTATAAAATTAAATAAAACCTCACTCCCTCCTTCCAGAGACTAACACTTATGGCTGTATTCATAGCAACGTTTCTCTTTAGCCTGACTTGGCAATTTAACCAGTTCATGATGCTGATACAAGCATTGGCATTATTCATACTGGACTGCTTGGACATGCTGCCCACAGCAAAGGTAACTTCATGTTTGGAAATAAACAATTTTTGTTTATTTACTGTCATAAAACTAAGTTTTGGAGGTATTTTACTAACTAGTAGCCTGGATACCCAGAGTAATACAGATTATACACTGTGCATTGTGCTTTTATACTGCGAGTGTAAAAATTAATAAACTCTTCTCTGCAAACGTAAGCTGAAATTAACAGTTAATGTGACAAATCAGCTACATTAGAAGTTGGCAAATTACCAGCTTCATCCTGAATTCTACCAAAATTGACTTACCACACCACTCTTATTCCATATTAGTTTTCAAAAAAGTGCTACTTAAAACTGTTGGAGTTTGTTGGGCTCTTTGACGCTGATTTACACCACTGCTCTAATGCAAGACCGATCTTTGTGTCAGGTAAAATGTGTGTTTTGGTACCCCTGTATCAGAAAATCAACAGTTCAGTGTTTGCATTCAGCTGAACAATAGTTTGGCATAGCTCAAAAAGGACTATACTGAACTATTATTAAAAAAGGTGATGTTTGATTGCTGAACTGCACTGAGCCATAACTTTTGAGTCATAAAGCCATCAGAGAGGCTACAGAAACACTTCTTTGACTAAAGAAACTACAAAGCCTCTTCCAAAGTATATTAAGTAATTAATGATTTCCTCATTCTGCAATTACTTTATGTATCTGCTTGATTATAGGATGAGGCTTCCTTAGTTACAACATGGGCATAAAATATTAACCTCACTAGTTCAGGACATAAATATAAAGAGGATGTAGAAATGGCTTTAAATGTGATGATTTAGTGCAATATGATGCATTTTTTGCAAAAATAATAGGCGTTGAAATAAATTATAAAACATATTCATAGTAGAGCAACTGTGACTGTTAAGTTTTGTAGACATAAAAATCTCATTATTGTTCCAGGTTACGTGGCTCTATATCATTCAGATTTCTGGATTATTGCTTGTCTGTGTCCTACAGTTCTTTAATTCTATGATTCTTGGATCATTACTTATAAGTTTTAATGCTTCTGTCTTGATAGCAAGAACAATCCAGGTAAGTACTGAAATATTTTTGTGGTACTAAATAAAGAGTGGATAGATATCTTTATATACATAGATATGTATATATGTAAATGAGTAATTTTTATGCATTATAACTTTCAATTACTAATACTAATTAGAGGAATTATATAGTGTAAAGCAGCAAAAACATTGCCTGATCAAATAATGACTTCAATTACAGTAACTGCAGCATAACCAAGCACATCAGACACCATAATTCTGTGATTGCTTTTAACATTCATGATTGTGCAAGCAGCAGTTTGGATCCTGCAAAAAATTGCATAAATGGACTTTACACCTGTTTCAGCAGGACTTGGCTTGAATTTATGGATCTGCCTCCAACAAATATTCTGGGAGAACTGGGCACATGTTGAATTCAGCTTACTGAAATCTCTTTTCTTTCAAAGACTCGGGTTTTTACTGCATTCATAATTCTCTTTTTTCTGGTACTGACATGGATGACAGTCTCTGACCAGAGTGTGTGAACTTACAGGGCCATTCCTGTTGTCTCTCATTTCTGACCACCTAAAATCAAGACTGTATTTTTTATAGTTAAGACAATGTCTGTGCCTATTCCCAGTTGCCTGTGAGCAGCTCATCTGGATCTGGAGCTTTTAACTGGAAAATTGCTCAAAATCCTTTCAGCTGACAGTTAGAGCCAGAAGACCCCTTTGCCATGTTTAGGTGGAAGATCTAATGAAGAGGTATTTCAAAAGGCACGTGATACTATTGAAATTAAGGAAATTAATTGTATAAATATAATAGGGCCACTGCCAAAGGAAGGTTGGTTGGCTTCTTCCAAAACTCTGCCACATCAAGAGCCTGGGAAGCTTTTGTGATGTTGTCCCTTTGGTTTTGTGGAAAAAATATATCTTTATATATTTGTAAACATTTTTGCTTACATGAAGCTAATACAATTTGATCCTGATCAGGCCTAGCAGACCAGCTGTTTCAAATAGCCTGTGATGCTTTTGTACCAAATACATACAAAAAAAGTACTGAAATTCTAATATTTTTTTCTTTGTAGAAAAATCTAAAAAAGGGTGGCTTGCTTAACAGGCTTGGGAAACTTATCCTGCATGTTCTGTTAGTCTTGTGCTTGACTCTCCTGATAAATAAATTCATCAAGGTAAGCAAATATTTTTTTATATAGAAAGTTGCAAAATGTATTATGTTAAAAGCTATTTGTTAACCATCTATAGTGATGTCATTAAATAAAAATTGCAGTGAGATTTCACTGCATTTCAGAGACTGCATTCTAAGAATTAAAGATTGTTTTGCTAATCTTTTTGATATATGGATTTGAAAACCTCATAAATTAACACCAAATAATTGGTGTTAACTTGAAGCTCACCTGTAATTTTATAACAAGTGTGGATTTATATTGCATTCTGATGCTGCTGAGTATTTGCATAGTTTTTCATTGAATTTACTTTTAAGTGAATGCAGTTAAAACTGAATGCTTATTTGATTGCAAAGCACCCTTCTCAGTAAGCCTGTGGTGCTTCACAGTTTCATTTAAATGATGAAAAAAAACTGTTTACCTGTGTGACATTTTTGATACTTAAAATATCATTTCCTTTCTTTTTCCCTACTCTATAGAAAATTCTTAATCTTGAGTCAGATGAACATATATTCAAATTTCTGAAAGCAAAATTTGGGTTTGGAGCAACAAGGTATGATTTAGCTGCAGTTCTGCTTTTTTCTTTTACTTCATTAATTGAAGCCTGCAGGTTGTTCTCATTTAAAATCTGTGTGATAAATCATGGATTTGTACCTCATGTTTGTGTCATATTTTCCCTTACAATAATCTGCACAACTGCAGCTTTATAATTACTTGTGAGAAAAGCAAACTTTGATCCTTTTTGACATCAAATTACACAATACCTGTTGACAAGGATTATTCTCTTTTCTTTAGAGATTTTGATGCCAACCTGTATCTTTGTGAAGAAGCTTTTGGTTTATTACCATTAAACACCTTTTCAAGACTCTCGGATACATTACTTTTTTATGTTTACGTATTTGTTCTCTTCCTTATGGCAGTGGCAGCTGTAATTGTTGCCTTTAGGAACCTCAGGTAAAGTACAACTTTAAGATAATTCACATTTTTATCAATTTTCTCCTCTTCAAATGGCTCAGGAACTGACAGTTGATTACAGCAGCTACCAGTATTACTTCGACAGGTACTGAGGAAATAGTAGAATGTCTAACAGAGAGATCAGGCAGAACAGTAACATCCTATTAAAGCTAAAAGTGTAAACAAACATTCTTCCCTAGATTCCTTCAAGCTCTTTGGATTGCTGTTAAGGTTTTGCAGCATGTGTAGGGTTAGTTGGGTTTGGGAGGGGAAGCAGGAGAAAGGTGCAAAGCACTCCCAGCTGTGCATCACTGCTGGCAGTTCCCACAGCTGATCTGTAGGATTCTGAGGTATTTAGAAGAAAATTAGACAGAATCGCTATTAAAAAAAAAAAAGTAAATGGTTCATTATAGACCTCTCAGTTTTATAGGTACAATCTGGGCTGCAGTTAGAAGGGAGGATATAAAACTTGATTAAGCAAAACTTCAAGGAGTGTCATGTAACTAGTGCCAGTCATCATAGACTTTAGGGAAGACAGGGTAAAAGAGAGAGGGAGGAGGTGGGAGAGAGAGAGGGAAAGGATCTAGGACATTCTGAAACTATTTTGTGACAGTTGTGAAGTGAGTCATCTGTAAATCATTTTGGTACTATTCAACCAGCCTCTTAAAGAACTTTCTGCACCAATTTTAAATTTTAAAAACAAAGAAAAGACTCTGCTGCTCTTATTTTGCGTAATCCTAGATGTAATCACAAACATCACCCTAATTTTTAACGCTGTCCAGTTATCTCAGTTATCCTCTGCCTGAAAAGAACAGGGGAAGACCTCACACATTTAAGGATACTTTTTTCTTTTAATGGCCCTCCACATACATTCACAAGAGCAGCCACCTCAAGCAACAACCAGTCCTTTCAAAACTGATTTGCTCTAAGTCTACTTCCAGTCTGTGGCTTTATTGGCATCCAGGTATACCAGCAAAACCCCACAAATCACAGTTAAATTCTTCACTCTCATCTAAGCCCTGTGAACCTCATGGGAGTAGCTACTTCAAGCAAGAAACCAAGCTTGCCTTTCTGTAAACAATTTTATCTCACTCTGGTCCAGCTCATTTAAACCCACTGCATTTCCAAAAATCTAGACATGAAAAGAAATACTTGCTGCTACATCAAGTTGGTGGTATCAGGCTTAATTATATCATAGATACAATAGAAGATTGTGGACTGATAGCAGTAGTATTGCTTTCTAGCATCAGAAGGATTCAGTGCTTTTTAAAATGCAGGTAACTATATGAAATATGTTCAAGAACTTAATATAACACTGTTTATTTCTTTAATTAGTGGTTCAAATCAAGTCAGGTTAATGGAGAAGATGGAAGAGTGCACAATAACACTGAAGCCTGATGCTGCTTACAGCTTAGTTCACACAGTTCTTTTTGGATGTCTGGCATTAAGCACAATGAGGTATATATTTTTTTAAATTCTACTTGGGGCTTGTTTAAATGACTGAGTGTATTTTTATAAGAGTATAAAATATGTTGACCACAAACTTGTAGGATCATGAACCTTCTTTCTCTCCCTGGTGTGTTTATACTTGTAGAGTCAAGCATTTCCCAGAATTCTGCCACAAAGAATGTTTGGGAGTTTGGGAACAGATATATTCTCAAGAGCACATAGCAAAATGCCAAGTCAGTTTTGTACTCAGTTATTTCAGAATCCTGAAAGTCCAAGAAAATTGTGTTCAGAACTTCTCTGGACATTAAGTGCCCTCATCAAGCAGCTTTAGCAGAACTCCAGATGATCATGAAAACCTTGTGTTTTTGCAGAATGAAATACCTCTGGACATCCCACATGTGTGTGTTTGCATCCTTTGGCCTGTGCAGCACAGAAGTTTGGAAACTTGTCCTGAAGTGTGTCCATCTCTACACATCCCAGAGGGTACTTACAGCATTTCATCCAATGGGGTTTGGTCCATATCTAAACCAAGTCAAGGCTCACAGCTGAATATTGTTTGTAGTTCTCTTAAACTGGATATCTCTGATGTACATTTGTATAAATTTAGTAAGTAAAATGTATTTTCTACTGGTTTCTGTATTAAACAATTCCATTTGAATACACTAGATGGCAATATAGATGCGGCTATGAAAAATAACCACAATTTTACTAAAAAAGCCACCATATTAAGAAGTCCTCAGCAGTCTGAGAAGACCTTTGCAGTCAATTATATTGAATGACAGTGTTTTCCACTTTGTAGAATATAGATTTAAATATATAGATATCAGTCCATCACTTGAGATGGGTCTGTAATTAGGGTTTTACTCGAAAACAAAATCAGAATATGGTCTTAAAATTCAAACTCTAAATTCCACTACATGTTAAATATTTTACATATCAATACATTAAAAATTTAGTCTATTCAAATAAATGTATCATCAGAATAACCAATTTTTTTTTTCAATTTCTCTTAGGCACAGGTGCTTAAATATTCTATACCAATAATTACATTACTGTACATTTCATATAAGGTAAGAAAAATTTTTTCTCAATGTTTTGGCATTTTTAAAGTTACGTGGAATTTCCTTTTCTCATAAAAGGATGTTGTTTTATTAGTTACTACATGCAAGATTTGTAACTGAATGGGGATAGACTACCTGAAGTGCAAGTACCTTTATGTGTATGGAATTGTAAGTAAAGGATCAGTTGGGCTCATTTGATCCAGAATAGTTGTTTGTGGATACAAATGTTTGTCTAATTGTATATATGTCAGTCAGCAGGTGTTATTTAAATGCATAATTTTATGGAAATGGGAGTTGTCTGTTTGGGTTTTAATTAAGTTATGGATAATATGCAGATTGTTAAATTGTGTAATGATTCATTACAGGAGGAAAAATAATCATAATATTCTATACTGTTGTGCCTCATATGTTTTAAAGGATAGAATTGTTAAGTGTTCAAGTACCTGTCTGTCCAAGCAACAAAATATTATTGTCAAATGTTTAAATGTAAATACATAAAAAATATTTAAATTAATAACACGTACAAGGTTATCAGTATGTCAGTCAGTCATGGCAGTGAGATTTAGAACATTGATTTAATGGGCAAACCATTTTTTTAATCTGTGTTCACAAAGACAAAAAAATCAGATGCTACTTTGATGGAGAAGTTGTTTCTGCAGTAAGTAGTCTGAGATGAGAATATTTCTGTTAAATAATAATTCCCTTCAGCGAAACTCAAGGTTAATTTCATTATTAAAGATAGAAAGTCAGCAGTGTAAAGCATAAGAGTTAAGAAAGCTGCTTATAGACCTCACTCCAGTCTCCCTGTTCAAAACTGAAACCAAAAGTCAAAAATACTGTTATCCATTTAAATTGTCTTATTATTCTCCTAGAAAACTCTGTAGGACTTTTTTTTCCCATTGGGAAGTCATGTACCATTTTCATCATCTATGAATATGACAGAAATAATGCCATTTCTTTTGACATGGGGGATACCAAGAGCATGACATTCTGATAGTCCAATGTGACAGATAACTAGAAATAATTTTTCTCCCACTCTTCATGAGCAGATGTGAAGTTCCTAAATCCTGTCACATTCAATTCAGAAGTCAACAGAAACCACTGATTTCATAGGCTTTAGGTCAGTCATTAGTTGTGCTCAGTCTGCCTGAGAAGCATAATTTTTGTGTTTCTTCTAAATAAAGGAAATAATTTTTATGGACATGAAAAACACTGTTTTTCAAAGTTCTCAGTGGGAATGAGAAATTCATCACTTCTCAGTGCTTTTTTTTGTCCTAAGTCAGTTCTTGCACTTCAGCTGCCAGAGGTGTGGATATTTTTGTGTGTCTTCTCTGCAAAGCTGAAAGAGTTTATGAGAAGCCTGGTGGGCAAAACCTGTCACAGGTTCCCTGTAAATGGTCAGAATAAAAATTCTTACAGAAAGATTCAGAAAGTATCCATTTCTTCTGTGAGAATGTGTTTATATATTCTCTCTTTAAAACCTTATAAGCAGGGGAAGGAGATTTTTGTAACAGAGACTTAATTACCTTTCTCCTTTCCAGAGAAGAATTTATCTGTTCACACACTGAGTGCTCAGATTGCAGGAGCAGTTTCAATGTACACCACAAAATTAACTGGTTATCATGACTTGTTTTCTGGAATTACTAGTGGAGCAGTTCTATATTTCACTACTTGTTATGGTTACATTTCTCAGAATTATACTTTAGTGCTGTTCCTCACAATAGGAGTTTTATGGGATTATTATCCTAATCTCAAATAAGATAATAAAGCCTCTTTTGAGGCATGTGGTTACCACAGTCCCAAATACATCACTTTATCAAGACAAAAATGCAGCTGTAATTCCACCTATCTTTCAGATTTCAGGTACAGCATGTTTTGAGACCTATAAGACGTCAGTGTTTCTGTTTACGTGTGTTCTTCATTAACACAGTGCAAACATCTTTTAGATAAAGTGAAAACGCTGAAATATTTCCACATACATCCTTTAGCTGTGCTGTATATGACACAACACAGATGATGCAGTACGAAATATTATCATATAATTCAGCTTGATCTGTGTTGTATTTAACTTCACAGTAATACTCATCAGTTTGTGTTTGTATTCCAGTCATTCCTAAATAAATTGTTGGTACTTAAAGTTAGCACCTGAGTTTCAGCATTCTAATTCCAGGCTTTGCCAAATAATCTTGATTTCTCTTTGCTAGTAACCTATCCGTTCATGTAATATCTCTAACTGCATTTTTATCTTCATCATGGCCGAGTCTTATTGCTCCAGACACACACATTTATTGTAGCACATAGTGCAACATATGCCCATGATCTGAGCAGTCCTTGGCTGTACTGTGTGTACTGTATGTATTTATCCTTCAAACCTAAAGTCTGCAGAGGAAATGACAAAAGAAAATGTCGTGTTTATTTCTATTCTTAATATCTAATGCTTTTTCTCCAAGGAGTTCCTAATTTTCATTCGTAGGCCAACAGTAGCTATAAAGAATGCAGTAGAACTTGCTTTTCACTTACATTCAGAGGCCAAAGAGTTAATATACTTTTTAAATTCAAAATAAGTGTCTTTGTATCTGACAAGTACTGAACTCTCAGAGTCATCAGTGGACTGTTGAGCACCTCCAGGTTTTTGGCCAGCACAGAAGTCTCTTTTTCAATTCAGTAACAGCAAGCCTCACTACTAGAATTTTCCTCCAGTGAAACCTGCTTGTACTCACTCAAAAATTGGAGTAGTGTGACACTGTGACTTGTAAAACCTCTCCAGATGAGTGAATGCCACATAACAGCCCCAGCACTCAGTAGAGAGCAGTGTCCCAGGCTCATTTCCTGTGTCCACCCTGAAGGGTCCAAGCTCTCAGAACGTTTAGCTATCCAGGCTAGTTTAGTAATGGAGAGAAGAAATTCTGATCCATTATGTGACTCGACAGTCTCATTTCACAACAGCTCAGTTTATTTACTAATCTCTTGAAAGAGCCTCTGAAAAGCAGAAATATGCCTGTGATAGTACTTCCATAGCTCCCAAAGCTGCAGGGTTGTGATGCTGCCATAACTATATTGGTTGTTTCTCAATCTACCAGCCAGTAGCACTTGAACAAATGTAAATGTATCGGGTAAACAGTTTAACTAAGAAGTATCTAAATTGGCCCAATTATATCTCCTGCTCCCCAGTCCTCCTAAATAATTACAGTTTTAGTGAAAGAATGCATGTTTTTGCAAAGGAGCTCAGCAGCACCACATTCAAATTCCTTCTGAACTCTTGGATGAGCATTATATAAATTGGATGATTTATGGCTTTTTAGATTATCAGGTGGGTTTTCTTAACACTTTTTCTTGTAGCATTTCAATTTTCAAGCCAGCAATCCGTACTATCTACAGAAAGCAGGTTTGGAATAGGTTTCACTGTAACATCCTCTGTAGTAAAGACTGAAGCACAGCAATCTGTCATTAGCACTGTCATTATCTCCCTTAATGCTCCCTTCTTCCCTTGACTATTCACTAGCTTAAACAAGAAACCCTTAAATAAATCTTTGTTCCCGTAGCTTTTTTGGGGGGGAGGGTTAAGCTTTACAGAATCAGTTTCAATCCTTTTTTTTTCTGCTCCAGATTCGATTTAAGTATTCTTTGTCTGCAGTAAATTTTGAAATGTTTTACCCTGATAGTCTTTTGGTTGGATCAGTTGCCAGCTAGGAGGGAATAATATATTTCAGCATCCAGAACTTGTTTTGTTCATTCTGTCTTGAGTTTGTTCTATTTTGTTTCCATTATAGTTCTGGCCAGGAATAATGGATGAACTATCAGAGCTGAGAGAATTCTATGACCCAGACACTGTGGAGCTGATGAACTGGATTAAGTAAGAGGATTTTTTCTCTATTTAAATTAAATGCTATTTGTGTAGATCTAATGTTCTTAGTTATAGTGTTCTCCCTTATTTGTCACAGCTCATCAGTGAACTCTGGTGACCCGTGGAGATAGTTAGGATGAGTGGGATACCAAGAGATTGGGATATCAGAGCCCCCCAGACCACTCTGGTTCAGTATCTTCTGCTGTGTTTCATGTGCCTCAGGGAACCATCTGATTCCATTTGCTCCCATTAGTACACATAGTTTTCCCGGCCAAAAGAGGTAAATTGGGATGTGTCAAGCTTCTTTCATCACATTTAGCTACCTCTGGACGTTAATAGACCTTTACAGTGAAATCATTTTATTTTTGTCCCCCCACCTTGGTGTCCTTCTCAAGTTTATAATGGTAAAAAGCATGGATGTACAATGGTAGGACTGGAGAATTTGTACTCTGCAGCCTGTTTCTTGAGCTTTAAAACAATCTAAATTGTTTATACTTGCTAGTATTAATCCCAACAAGCCTTCTAAACTGTAAACAAAACATTTGTAATTGAACTTGAACTTGTCACAGCTAAGCATAGGTGGAAAGTCTTTTTGAGGAATTTATCATTCCAACCCCACCTCATCACTTCTGCTTTCTCACAGAGCACAGGAAGGTATTTTTAGATGCAAACAGTTTGTGATTCTGCATGTGGAAGGGCTGAGAAAAGAGGCCAGGTAGGATGTTCCCTGGAGGGCTGTGAATTCAAGGGGTATCTTCTCTATTAACATACAGCAACCACTGAAAACTTTCAGGCTAAGTTCTTAACTGGGAGATTCCTGAGACTTGTATTTATTTGGAACTCTGACCAAGATTTTTTAAAAAGAAAGTCAGTTTCATATTCTGGAGGAAAACATTCTGAAAGTAAATCTGAATTTAACATAATAATAATAATAAAAAATAATAATAATAAACAGCTGTTTGGAGTATTTCCTTCATATGCAATGAACTTCAGTGAAACCAGTCACTCAGGCTATTCTATCCACAGCAACATATTTACACTCCATAATGTTGTATTTCTTTAATACATGAACTAGAAGGAGTAATTCAGAAGTAAAATATATTACAAGCCTTCACTGACTTATTTTGAAAGCAGGCCATGTTTTTTTGCATCATTTAGAATCCTTGCAGCCTTATTGACATGTTTTTGTGACAAATGTTTACCAGCCAGTTCCATTTAGCACTACTGTTTTATTAAAAGATGGTAAATGTCTGATAGTTCAGGTCTCCTGTGTACAATATATAGAGTTATATATAGATTTATACATAAAATATGCATGTGGAGTTATTCCCAGCCATGAACTGGATTTGACTGGCTCCAATGAGAATAATGTTTCATGTGTTCTTAGTGCTGAGAATGCTAAACTGGCGCTTGTCCTCTCTTCATTTTAAGTCATGACAGACAGTCACAGAGGGAATTTTTTTTACTTAGAATTTATTGTGTTTAGAAATATTATTCCTGTAAAGAAGAGTTAATTATCTGTGCTTTAAATACCAGTCAACAAAATTTACGATAAGTGTCTCAAAGTGGGATAGATTTTCTGAAGTTTTGGCGTGTAAGAGAAATATGTTACTGTACCAACACTTGATAGTTGTCCTCTAGTTAATGACCTGTCAAGGCTGGTGTCAGGAGCTAATCATTCATTATTAAAACTCAGTATGAAAATCTCTTAATTTGTCATGTATAGCAGTGAATTAGGAATAACTCATCTGTCTTGCAATCTCTCCACAACAAGAAAACCCTTCTGTCTGCTTAGTTCTAAATGCACATTAACTTGTCCAAGTACACAATCTGAATAATGACCAACTATTAGTCTGTCCACTGGGAAGTGTCTGCAGATCTATTTCTTACTTTTCCCCTTACTGAAGTTGCCATAGCATTTTCAGGAAGATCTGGTGGTTTATATCTGTGCAATTGCAGAGCACGGGTTTTTTACAAAATGATCTTTCATATCCCAAACTCTGCTTTTTCCTACCCACCACCTCATTTTCTTAGTTTTTTTCTTTTCAAAAAAAAAAAGTCAAGAAGGTCCTGCCAATGCCCCAGGGATAGTTCACAGCTCTCTGTTCCCTGCTGGGAGGTACATTAAAATTCTTAGTTTTGGTCTTTCTCCCTAAGACAACAGGAACAACATGCTCATTTGTGAGATGGGGAAGAATATCAGTAGAATGAGCAAATCAATAGCGTGAACTTCCCTACTCTGTTTACTTCTGGTAAGTGTTAAAGAAGCAACGTCTTCTGCCTTTAAAGGGGAAATCTGTCTGGAATTGTGGAATATTTCCTAAGCAGTTGCCAAAAATCACAGAAAAACTTCTTAGAAATCTCAGGCAACAGCCAAAACAGTGGAAAAGTTGACTGAGCCTGAGATTGGGCAGAGCATAGTTGGATGTCAGCTGTACTTGAACCAGGTGTGGGGGACAAGCAGGCAAATTTGTACATTAGTGGAAACCCCACAAAGTTCTAAAAGGCTCCTAAGGTTATGGAAATGAAATACCCATGTTTCAATGGTGGTTCTTTCATTTAGTACTTTTTATTAATTTATATTAGTGGCTACATTTTAATTTCAAACCCGTTAAAAATTTCAACTCATCTCTGTTATTTACATGCCTAATTTTCAAGGGTAATCACACTGAAAGCAACACATATCCCAGACTTTAAAGGCAATATTACACCTTTTTTTTTTTAATTGTTGTTCTTAAATTCTTGGGCTTATCCTTTGTCATTGACTGATTTGTCAGTACAATTTAGGCACGAACTTGACAGTGCCTAAGAACTAGGTTTCCACCAACTGTGTAGGTGCATTCCTTTATGTGAGCAAAATCTGCATGCATAAAATTGAGGCTGGGACTAACAAAAATGCATCTTGTTGCTTTTTCTTTGTGGCTGTCGTTTTCCATTTTGCAATTTTCAGTCTCTCCAAACCAGAGGGAAAAAAAAGAACCATGACAGTATGACTGAATATGCTTTACTGCCTATCACCTGCAGCTAAACCTGTGATATTTTATTATAGCACTCTGCAAATAAAAAGAGTTTATTTTAAAGAAAAAGAAAAATCTATCATGGTGTATTTAAGAACCCCTCCTCAGAATGTCCTTTTCTCAAAGCCTTTTACTTTGTAGATTCATATCAGATTTGAGCACTAGTAAAGGAATAATCTGAGGCTGGTCAGATTTTATGGCTTCGAAAGCCAACTACAGGGTTCATCTCTGGAGGAGTTTTAGTAGAAATACCCATTTTATTTCTAATGGTGCAACCTGTAATTGCAATGTTGGCCGTTTCTTCTTTAGTGCTGCCTTAAAACCAGCTCACAATAATTTCTTAGCAGTTTAAGAGAAAGAATTACTACGACTTTCAGAGTCTGTGCAAGTACTTCCTGTGAAACCTTTTTATTTTTAATGAGTTATTCTTTAGTATTTATATAATTCTCTAAATTCTTAGGTGTAGGTAAAGAAAAGCTTCCTGCAATATAATATAGTGCTTAGTTTACCCATTAGTTCAGCTGTAATTAACTTGTTGAAAGCTTAGAGCTTCAGAAATAAATGAGATTATTTGTTCAAAATGCCATCAGGTCTTCTTGGAATGGCATTTAAATTATATAATGTAAATCAGTTTGACCTGTAAGTCCTTGTCATTATTTAGTGACATTTCCTAGAGAATAAATTGTTTGCAGGTTGGGCAGTGTGGTATGGAGCTTGGCAGAGAGCTATAAAACAAATTATCCTTTCATTTTATACATCATTTGCTCAGACAGTTGTAAAAATTGCTTCGTTTCTGTGTAATAGAGAAGTGTCATTCAGTGGTTTGCAGCACAAGAGGTGCCCTGGGTGCAGAGCAATGCAGTTAGTGCCTGGCTCAGACAGGGGCACAGGGGAAAGAGCTTCCATGGAATGTGGAAGTCATCCTATCCCTGGGAAGTATTCCTTAGGGTCTCTCCAGCGGCTCCAGTAGCAGCAGCTATTGGTCTGGAAACATCTGAGCTGGCCCAGTAAAATATGGACAGTGATATGTCTGAAGGAGTATAATTTTCTAGGACTTCAAACTTCAAATCTGAGTCTCAGGGAAACATCTGCCTTCACCTGGAACACCGGAGTTTAAACTCCATCCAGGACCAGAGCACATAAGCCAGCTGTTAAAAAAGGGAGGGTCACTAGATTGCTTTTAAGGTATAGGGAGGAGTGCTGGCAAAACTCTTACTAGCTGGTAAATAAAGAATACACTCAGCCCTTCTGGGCAGGAGTGAATGTTTTTGGAAAGGGGAGGAATGGAGGAATGGAGCCCTGCATCTTCTACATGATCCATCTGCTGAGGGGAGACCTCATCAGGGTCTGCAGCTTCCTCACCAGGGGCAGCACCAATCTCTGCTCTCTGTGACCAGGGACAGGACCTGAGGGAACAGCTGGAGCTGTTCAAAGGAGGTTTAGGTTGGATCTCAGGACAAGGTTCTTCCCCCAGAGGCTGGTTGGGCACTGACCAGGGCAGTGGGCACAGCCCCAAGGCTGCCAGAGCTCCAGGAGGGTTTGGACAACACTCTCAGGGACAGGGTGGGATTGTTGGGGTGTCTCTGCAGGGCCAGGAGCTGAACTGGATGATCCTTGTGGGTCCCTTCCAACTCAGGATATTCTATGATTCTACGTTTTTGACAAGCATTTTTACAAGTTATAGATAAGGGGCACTGTCACCATTTCCTTTAGCCTTCTTTTTAAAGAAAAGAGGCTGCAGGCTGGTTTGGCTTTTTTTGTTGTTTGCTTGTTTTCCTGTGGTTTTGCCTTTGGTACTTGTTAGGGGGGCTGTATGAATGTGTTTAGGGAAGTTTGAGTCTGCTAGAGAGACCATTATAATGCAAATTTGCAATCCGAGGGGCAGGGTTGCCTTGGTAAGGCCAAGGTAGGAGCTAAGTACTGCAGAGCATTTTAAAATTTCAACTAATCTCGAACAAACACAGAAACCATTTTATCACACTAGAAGTTGCCTGGCTGAGGCATCAACACAGAAATATGTTGAAGGTGCTTTGAGAATCATCTTTTTTTTTCAGGTGTCTAAGTTGTACCCAGTCCCTCTGAGTTTAGCCCATGTCCTTTGCAGCTTAGCCTAAAGACTTGTGCTTTCCTGCAGATTCAGGGATGAGTCCTGGCTGACAGCCTGTCAGGGCCATTACATTAGCATAAATTCTAACAGGAATTCATTTCTTTTAGTGAAACATTTACTTCATGACACTTGTAACTTTGAATATTTTAAGTTAAAAAAAATAATTTTTAAGAGATTAAATATTTTCAGACTTTAAAATGAAACTGGTTTTCGAAAGTGCTGAAGAACTAGTCGATCAGTAAAGTTAAACTGGCCTATTAAAAATACTGTCTCTGGCCTTCCTAGATGAGATTAATGTACCAGTACAAGAATTCTTTGGAAGGGTTTGTAATTATTAATTCATTTGCTAAGCATAATCTCCTGAAAGGCGATAATAAAATTTAATACTTGTCTCTCAACATTCCCAAGCCGATCATGGAGCTTAAAGACGACTGACTTCAGAGCTGCAGTTTCCAAAGGCTCCCTAAAGTGCACCCAAAGCGTCACAGTTACCTGAGTACTATTGGTGCCATATATGCATGCACAGGGATGTTAGGCAACTATTCACACTCTTAATTTCATTTTACTCCATTTACTGTGTGCTTCTTTCTGCTGTTGTAGTCTTCATAGACCTTTCCACGGAAATGTGCCTACTAAGGACTAGAAAACACTGAAGCAAACTATGGCCAGTTTTAATTAGCCTGATTATAGGAGTGTCTGTTGCCTTGAATTTTTACTTTTCTTTCTGCTATGCCCTTCTCTTGTGTCTTTACATACATTTTAGATTGTAAACTTGTTGGGGGGAAGGTGAGCAAAAACAGTTTTTTCATTACGGGTATTGAAACAACCCTAAAATACCAAGGCTGCTCTTTAGATAACAATTCTAGACATTGGCTTGGAATTTTAGACATCACAGTACCAGTAAGTGCCAGCATTTCTATCTGGCATCTTCTGCATCCTCCCCTGCCCCAAGCCTCAGCATAACAGTTTTCTTTCCAAGTGAATGGTGAATGCCAGGAGAGGAACAGGAAATTTTACCATTCACATTAAATGATCCATTTTATATAAAGTACCTCTATATATCACACAGAAATCTAAGTCACAATAAGTCTCCTGAAATATTAAAAGAATTAGAATATAGAATTTATCAATATTCAAAGGCTTTATGAACCTATGAAATATAGAAATAATTTGAAATTTTCAGGATCATGAGTTCCTTAAATTTCCTCATCATGCTTAGTGAATTTTTTATTTGCAGTTAGAGTATGATCATGATTTATCCACTTTATCCCCTATATTTGAACAAAACAGTTGCTTGAACAGATTACTCCCTGAACAGAGGCAGAAAAATATTTTTGCAGTCTTTTTTTTCCTTCTGATCTGTCACAAGCATTGCAAAAACGTCCCTACAGAGACTTCCTCAGACTTATCAACGTTTGTTTAGGTCAAACACTCCAAACACAGCAGTGTTTGCTGGGAGCATGCAGCTATTAGCAGGAGTCAAACTGTGCACTGGACGGACCTTAACTAACCATCCCCATTATGAGGATAAGAATCTGAGGGAGAGAACAAAGCAGGTAAGAGTGTTCTGATTGTTTAAGCTAATTCTTGTCCCTGTCCGTGGCTCCACTCCAGAAAACAAGTGTCCTCTCTAATAGCACATTGCAAATGGCATCAGGTGCTTTACTCACTGAGGTAACTCACTGTCAGACACAGGCCCAGGATTTACCTGCTTCTGTGAAACTCCTACTTTGGGCATCTGCTGGCTCACCTCTGGCAGATGGATTGTGTCTGAACTGCTGTGCCTGGGTCCTCAGCTAGTCCTGAGGGCACTGGTTTGGGTTCTGTTGGCATCAGCAGATCCTGGTGCCCAGCTTGCCTGTTAAACCCACGTGGAGCATTTCCCAATTTGCCTGATCCTCCCTTCGGTTCCCAGACCAGCACAAAACGTTTTAGATAGAAACCACCCTGAGAAACTCCACACAGAGCTGGGGACCCTGTTTTCATCTACCCTTTCCTGTAACTCAGACATCCCCCCAGTCTGACAGCACCATCCAGTGTTGTCTAGTCAGCAGCAGTTCTGTTGTGCGTCCAAGCAGCCATAACACACAAACTCCAAGTGGCTGCTGAATAAAGCATTTATACGTTGTTTTTATAATAGTTAATTCAAATCACATGGTTTCTCCATCCCAGTTCTTTCTGAGCCAACAAAGAAATAGTGGCAGTGTCATGTGTCTTAGAGCTTAGATTTCTTGTTCTCTAGATTTATCAGATCTATGCCAAGAGATCTCCTGAGGACGTGCACGGAATCCTGCGGTCCTTTGGCACGGACTACGTGATCCTGGAGGACAGCATTTGTTATGAGAGGAGGCACAGCAGAGGCTGCCGCTTACGGGACCTGCTTGATGTAGCCAATGGCCATGTGAGTGTTGGAGACAAGATTTAGAAACCAAATTAATTTCGCTTGACTTCTTTTTGAAATGCTGTTATGATTTGAAGTAGCTCTGTGGGAAGGAAAATCTAATAATGCCTTTAGACATTCTCAAAATGGCCACATTGAACATTGTTTTTAATAGTATTTGAGAATAAAAAAGGGGGAATTCATCCTGGGCAGAATAAGTAATCACTTCCTGATGAGCTTCAGGTTTGCAGTACACAAACAGTGTTTCCTTCCAGAGTGTAAATCACTCCAGAGCTTCAGTTCCCTCAGGAGCAGTGGGTGGTTGTGTTACTGCTCTGTGTCAGGGGAGTTCTGAAGGTGAAACCAGAGCAGACTGAACAAGCCAAAGCAGATATGGACCTCTGACAAACCAGCTTTATCCATGCAGAGATGATACTATAAATCTTACTGGTTTAAAGCTCTTTCCTTCCTCCCGCTTGTTTCATACTGTTAACAAACCTGGCCAGCCTGACCCTCTGAGTGTATTGTCAAGATTGTTTTTAACTTGTTATTTCCTGTAACTGTGAACTGGCTAAAGATATTTCACACATCTGTTCCATTTCATTGCAGATCATGGATGGTTTGGGAGAGAACGCACCCGATTTGAAACCTGCGTTGTATCCTCGCTTCTGTGAGGAAATTAAGAAAAACCTTCCTTCTTACACCACACACTTCACCAGAGTGTTTCAAAACAAAACATTCCATGTTTACAAACTTGCCAAGCATAAATAACGTTTCCAACCATGGCTTCAAGTTCAGTATTTTACTGCTAGGACCCACATTAGGCATTGCAGATGAAGTTTACAAACAGGTTACATTTTTAAGACATTTTACGTTGATGGTTTCTTGTTTAATTACTGTGATTTTTTTTTTTAAGACAGATTAGTTTTGATAACATTCCTGATGTTGCCAAATTTTTCATAGATTCATAAATAAATGCTAGCAGGGTCCATTTCGGTTATGAATTCGGAATACTTAGGATATAATTGTTTTCCAGTTTTAACTCATTGGAAGACAAAGGCAGCAGTGTGTGGGAGCACTGCCCAGTGCCAGCCTGTGAATCTGCTCAGCAGTTCAGATTTTTACTCTAAAATAATAAAAGTTTAGTGCAAGCAGCCCATGCTACTCCTTTTGTGAGTATGCATTATCTTTGTGAATCCTGAAAATGGTCACAAAATGAAGTTTTGTCTCACAGTCTGATCCTCTTTGACAGATCCTTTTGCTCTTTCAGTGCCTCTTTTTTGAATTCTTTGGGAATGTGTGCAGATATGAGTTTCGAAGCTTGAGTGTGTGATTGCAGAATCAGTGAGTCCAGATTCAGCAAACAAGTTTGAAGAGTAAAACTTTAATCCTTGTCCAGCATTTTTAGTGATCAGAGACATACTGTTTTATAACATTAAGTGTTAAATGATGGACTGTTATGTATTTCTAGTGAGACTAAAGGCTGGAGCATGCTTGATACATGTTGCATGTTTGTATCCTTCTAAAGTCCTCAGAACAAACAAAAACCCAAATTTCTCAGTTTGCATTCTCACACCACTATTTTCTGTATATACTTTCTGAACTCCAGGGGATCCTTTTTCTCCCCATGAGAATCCCAGTAGGATATCAAAATTGAACACTGCCAACCTTATAAAAGAAAAACTCATCCCTAAATCAGCAGGAAAATTCGGTATTTAAAATATGTTCAGCTACTGGAGCTTTGCTTTATATTATTTCAGACACAAAGCTCTATTTTAGCACAAAATCATTGTGTCCTTGCTCTTTATCCTCAAACAAAGACTACCAGTATTTTAACTTACTTGGAAGATTAAGTGAAGCCAGGCCTCTATACTGAGAATTTTGTGATTTGTTTGTACTCGTTGTCTTTTTACCAGCCAGAACTTTGTGAATTGTACTGAATTTCTAAATGCTATGGAGGTACATGGCTTTTGCTGTGTTTTAGCACTTCTTTGGTTTTAGATTGAAAGTAGAGATTAAATCTGGAAGTCTCACAGTGCTCTCCATCTTGAATTAAGAGATCCACTGGGATCATTTGTTTCTTGTGAAGAACACAACTGTAATAATCAAGTGCCTCTAGGCCCAGGTTGAATTAACATTTGAACACCTATAAGAGTGTTTGTGGCCTTGCAAATAACTCAGTTATAGTAATTACCACTGCAATTAATTTCTAATGATGGGAAACTGAAAGTGCTACAGATAGCAAACTCCACATTTAATTTAATCAAGATGTGTAATGAGATTAGCTTTCACAACTGAGCTGGGTTCCAATTCCAAGTGATTTAAGTGTTTTTCCCTTTCAGTTGTACCAAGGTAAATTACCAGAGAGATGGAGATGGTTATGTCATATGCTCAAACAATTTTATATTCAGTAAATACTCATTAAACAATGTTCAACATCTTCCTGCATTTCTCGCTGACACAAAAGGCGAGTGTGCTGTAGTCAGGGTGTGTTAAATCACACCCTGACAGGAGCTGGGTTGTTAAACTCAGCAGCTGAAACTCCTGAGTAATTCCTACCCTGTATCCCTTAATGAGGTTGGAGACCACCGCAGTTTAACGTAATACAATAATAAAACATTTTAATCAGTATTAAAACTTTAATTAGGCCTGTAATGATGCATGGCTGTTCTTGCTCCAAGCCCGGGTCAGTGAATCCCTCAATGAGTGCCTTCAGTAATTGAAAACAAGCACAGGAAAGGTAAAGTATGTCTGGGCTGTGCTGCCTTGTTCTAAAATGCAATTGGATCTTTCTGGAACGGTGCAGTAACTTTTGATGGAGGTGAGGGACTCCCAGGCCCAGTGGTACCCTGTGCTTTTCAGAATTTACTTACAGGTAATAACTGAGATTAAGAAGTCCTGACTGTAACAATAATTATTTTTAAACAGACTTGGTTCAAAAATGCCATCTCTAATGTTGCCAAAGGAGAAATTTAAACCTTTTCATAGAAACTACCAAGTGCACACTGGTTTGGTTTTTAAACAGAAAGACCTATTATCAGAAAGGTTTAACACCAAGGGATATTCCAGGGACAGTAGTGCAGCATTCAGACACCAACCTCCCTAAAACAGTAAATCCAAGAATGCCAAGGAACAAAAGCACTTACCAGAGCTCAGAGGAGCAGAAGGACACCAACCCAGCCCTGGAGGAGAGGGAACAGCTCTTCCCTGCCCCTGTGTAAGGCTGGCTGGGGAGGCAGGGCCAGCTGGGAGGGGTCAGGGCTGCGGGGAGAGGGGCTGCACCTCCCATTGCCACAGGTGGGTGGTGTTTTAATTGATAATTATTTTATCTACTTCCCATGTCTTGCTGTGATCTCCATTCACTGCATTAAAATGTGCAATTTTTGTTAAAATAACTCTTATATTCCTGAATGACATCACCCTGATGCACCTTATTTCCAAGTGGTTGCCCTACATCACTGTCCCAGTCAATTAGGGATGATCCACCCCCAGGAACAACCCTCCTGGCAGTGCATGTACCAAGTCTTACTAGCAGTGGGAATGGCAGGGACATGACATGTGTGTTCTTGGTGTCCTCAAGGACTCTCAAGCTGCACATTATCAGTGGGACTGTGGTATGAATTACTTTTTTTAGATTGCAGAGATGAAATGTTATCAAGGAGCCAGAATGTTTTTAGGGGAGGAAAGCCTTTGAGATCCATAAGTGTATTTTCATTTCTTGTTTCAGTGTTCTGCTGGTGAGATCTAACATAGTTATTTTATAATATGTTGTTGTAAAGAGATGTAATGACTATTGTATACTAAATAAATTGTGTAATTTGAAAATCACTTTTTGCTTGTCTTTATGTTGGGAGGGATTGAGAAAGGCCTGCTTAGGGAATCATCTTTGTTTAAGTCCATATTGCAGAAAGCAAAATATTTTTCAGCAGGAAGTTTTGACTTTTCTTGAGCTCATTACATCGTGTTTATCACTGACTTTTGGAAGCACCTTTGTATTTTAACAGCTTGGGCTTCCTTTCTCTGGTACAAGTTAAAGGTGCCAGCCTTGATTTTCACGAGTCATCACCCAATGCACATTAACTCCAGCAACGTCAGTAGGCTGAGAAAGTTTCTCAATTTAAATAAGTACAATTTGCTTTGACCATTAGGGATCTGCTTGTTTCCACATTGTAGGTCAAGTTTAGTATTCCTAATGAACAGAAACGTGCATTCTTCAGGAGTGAAAAAGTACATTATCAAGGGCTTTATATGAAGTAGGATGTCCTGATGTAGGAGTCTTGTGGCAGGAGAAGTGGGATGTGCAGGGCTGGAGCAGCAACTGCCTAGTGTGGCTTTGTCTCCCCTGTGGTGCCCGAGGGCAGTCACAGCCTCCCATGTGCAGGACTCCTCTAAAGGGGGCTTGAGGGAGTTTGTCCCCAGTGTTAATTAGGTACAGACTGGACTGCTGTAAGGTTAATTTAATTTATGGGATGTGATCTGCACATCCCATTGTGTGTGCTGGCATAGAAGGGATTCTGGGCTCCAGAGAACCTCCTTGTTTAAATCCCCAGCCATGGGTTTTATCATTTCTGTAATTAAGAAAATGTTCAACTTTTCTTCTGCTCACCTAATCCTGCTCCTTTACAGCCATGTTTTCCCTTCTAAACCTGCTGGTCAGTAGGTCAGACCTAAGGACAATCAGCTTTCATATGGCTTGGCTCCATGTTACGTACTTGGAACATTATTTTAACAAAGGAACACTACAAAGATTAATGTAGTTGACAGGCAGACAGATTAAATACTAATATCCACATGATTATTTAAATTTCAGACCTTAACAAATATTTTATACTAAATAAAATGTTCTTACTACATGTTTAAAGTCTGTAAAGAACATGGAAGAAGATTAATAAAAGTACCAGATTACTGAAAATCCCAGTACCTAGGGACCCAGTGATTTTTTTATTCCATGTTTTTTCTTCCCCCCTGACCCGTTGCACAGCTTTCCATGGGCAGCCAGCTGTTCTCTCCAGGAGCCATGGCAGTGGCTGTGCTGGGATAAGCCTTTTTGTAGAGGCACTGACATATTTGTGTGTGTCTGTGTAAATGCAGAACAAGTGAGGATATGATTTCAGCAATTGCACAGTAATTAAAAGAGCAGCATGCAAATTAAAACAGATAAATTAAGTGAACTAATTAGTAATCTCTGGAAAGAGGAAGAGTAGGCTTTAATAGGGCATGACAGCTGCAAATGAGTGTGTCCTATTACTGAGATTGTATCGACACAAGTTCCTAGAGCAGCTTTGAAATGTTTCCTGCCCTTTTGTTTTATACTCTGTGTATTCTGGCTGGCTGTGATTACAGAGGCAGCTCCGAGGCTGGGGGTGTTATTATTAATGTTTGGTTACAAATTAGGGCCACAGCTATAACGGGGGAGGAAGCAGCAGTACAGCAGCAACATTTGGGAACAGCACTGAGACATCTCAACCTCAGCAGCTCTGCATCTGCTCTGTGTGACCCATCTGCCCGTGGGTTTCCCAGGCACCAGGAGACAGAGTTGTGCTGGGGCTTGTTTTCAGTCTCACCCAGGGACCAGTCCAGTATTTCAGGGCTCGAGTAACAGCTCTGACAACTGGGACCAAGATCTCCATGCTGCAGCCTCTGGGAGCAGGGTGGGCTGTGGCCCCCCAGGGAAAACACCAAAGTGGTGACATGTCCTTTGAGTGTGTAACCAGAGCCTGAGTCCAGACCTCAGTTAGAGGCTTTTCAGGCAGCTCAGCACCCATGACTCAAATCTGTGGAAGTATCTGATCAAAACAGAGAGAAATAATTCAGGAGTCCACACTTCAGTCGACCTTACATACAAGTGAGGCAGAGACACCCTGCACAGAAGGCTGGTTTATTATTTATATGGTGCCTTAGATAGGCAGGGCACTTCACAGGCAAGTAAAGTCAGTCTTGGCCCCAAGGAGCTTACAGGCTAAATTAAATTAAAACCAGCCAAAGCAACAGCATGTCCATAGGTAGGGGAAGAACAATGGGGAATGCAGACAAAATTACTGCTGTTGGGGGAAAGAATAGATTTTTCTGCATAATATAGATCTGCTTTATTTCCCCTATCCTGCTGGCGACTGCTGAGATCATGAAATACAAGCACACCAGATTTATGAACACTGCAAGATGTTTCAGCCAAAGTTTCCTCACAGGCAAACGTGTCAGTGAAATTACAAAATTGTAGGCTCTGCACCTCCTGTGAACTGGAACCATTGGGCATGGGGAAAACTGGGATTTAGCTCTTCCAGCTGAAAATGCCCATCACCTGCAGTGATTAATGTGTTAATTAAAGTGGTTAATGGTGTGCTCAAGATTTTCCAGTGTGTCACAAATGCACGTGAGAACGAGCTACTGTGTGAACATGTCTCATTTGGGAAACGTGCAAGTTAAGGCAGCCTGCAGACAGCATTCACCTGTTTATGGTTTTAAATATAGTATAAAAATAAAAGCAAAGCCTCCCAAAACAAACTACTGATGCAAGTGTGAGCAAAGCAGTTTTAATGTCTTTTGCAATACATTGTTTCATGCTTTGTTTCAATGAAACAAGTTATTAGAATCCAGGATATATCCATATTATCATCTGATAATATATAATGTACATATTATATATAGTTTATATATTATAACAGATATAATTTACATATAATACATAAACAGTACAGCTTAAGATTTTGGTCTTGCTGCACTGTACTCCATTTAGCTGTACAAGTGGTCTCAAAAAAAAAAAAAATCAAAATTAATTTTGTGGTACCTTCCCTCTGTCTAATATTGTCAAGTTTAAGAAAAATCCAGCATAGTAGCTGGACATTAAATGGTCTGAAAAAGGGACTGGTAATTCAGAGCATAATATTCCATCCCCTGCTACTGCTGTTAGTTTTTACCTGTGTTCCTCTGGTCCCAGAGTTTTGTTTATCATGGGACTTTATTTTCAGAAGTCCCAGTGGTGTGTGAAGTTCTTTTTGGAAAGACCTTCATTCTTCTGACATCCTAAAGACAGGATAGTTCCAAGGGATGCAGAGTTTTTTCTTCACTGGAAATGCATCTGTGTCCCCAGTCAGCTCCTCCTGGCGTGGCATTACTTGGCTCCAATTGTAGCTGGTCAGTGTATCTATAGAACAGGCAGTGTCAGCCTCTCAAACCTAATTCCTGCAATGCTTCTGTCAAAGGAGGTTCAGAAAAACGTGGGGACACGATTGCAGATGATATTGCACAGTTCAGGCTGGTCTTTAGTTTAGGCTCAGTTTAGTAGTCTATTAGTAATGAGAGATCATGGTGAACTGCAGGGTTTGCTACTGAAATTCCTACCTGGCCTTTTCCTTAGGAAAAGCATTTAGTTGTAGGCAGCTGGCTGGATGTGTTGTGCCTAAATCCAGCTTCTGTACTTGTATGACAGGAAAAAGAAATTTCATTATGTTATAACTGAAGTTCAAACCACCACCCATCTGTTCATTCCTTTACCTGGATCCGTGGACTCTCACCTGCAGGATGTTCAGTGAGCAGGAGCTCTCACTGGGCTCACTCCGGGGAACAAGAGGGATATAATACAACAGGGACTTGATTTGCACAACAAAAAGGCAATGTGCTTTTCATCTTCAAATAACTGCTAAAGCACCGACTGAAGCAGCACTCCCAGCACACTTCCCTCGGGCTCTGAGCACACCTCAGGCTGTGTGCTGGGATCTCTGAGTCCTGCAGTACTTCAGCAACAGAAAAAATTCTGTACTTCTTAGCCACTGCATGTGAATGATTAAGTACCCCAACTTCTCCTTTATTCTTCCCAGTAAGTTTATATCCAAAAACGTAAATGTTCAGAATGTCCCAAGATTAGCTCCTTCACACTTTTCAATTCACTGCCAAGTGTGGCTCTTCAGAGAACCTGAATCTCTGTTGTAATAAGTCAAAAAGGGAGCGTAGGGGTAGTACAGAGCAGGAGCATGAAAAACATCACCCTTGCTTCCAAAACTGAAAATAGGAGACTTGGTGATCTACTGGTCTCCTGTATCTCTCTGTGAGTACAGTTCACTCAGCTTCTCAAACTTTGGTCCCCACTCTTTGATGTCATCGTAGACTGTTCCTTCCTCCAGCCCAGCGGAGCTCAGGGAGCTCAGGCTGCCGGCTCCCGATCCGGCTCCCTCCGTGCAGAACACCCGGAGCGAGTCCTGGGGCAGGGCCTGGCCATGCCAGTCAGCTTCTCTGAGCACTCCTGACAGGTACTGACCAAAGTCTGCGCTGGAAAAAGCAGCTCCTGCAGTGGCTGCTGCTCGGGGCTGGCCCTGCATGCAGGGAGACGCAGCGCCGAGGACACCCTTGTGCTGGATCAGGGTTTCTTTCCTCCTGCAGAGGGAATAGGCTGGGCTGGCCTGGAGAGACACCTGCAGCTCTGCCATGTTGTAGGCATCCTGCAGTGAGAAACCAGTCACAGCAAATTAATATCATCTATAGGTCCCAAAAGTTCATGTTCCAGTGGAAATAAAGAAACTACGACCCCGAGCCAGTCCATGCAGTGTGAGCACCTGGAGGACTGGGTGTTCAACTGACTCTGCCACCTGCAACACACCTAAGACAGCCAAAACCCAGGAACACCTGTGCAGTCTGCACTGCTATGGATGGCCAAAATCAAGTCTGATTTCACACCAGAAGCTAAATAAACATGACAGAAATGCCTCAATTTTTGTTCTGAAATTCAGATCTGAGTATCTTACCATCATTAAATATTGACACCAAGTCTGGCAGAAGAGGTGAGACAGAATATTCACCAACAGCACGTTAAAGAAATACTCCTGCAGTAGTAGTTCAAACAATGCTATTCTGATTTCTGATAGAATTTTATCAATCTGTAGAATAATGACTGGTTATGTTATATGAAAGTGGCACGACTGTAAAAGCCAAGTAAAACTACTTAGTCCCAAAAAAGTAAATAATTCCCCTCTGGTGCAGCCATAGTAAGTGCTGTCTGGGAATTATGCTGCAACTTCTGGCACTAAAGCTGCCAATGCCAACAGTTACTTGTGTTCACTGATCAGAATCTTTGTGCCACCGGAAAGAAATAAATGAATCCTGTCCCACAGCGTCCCTCACCTTCCTACAACCCAAAAGTTGTGGCCCTGGACAGATATACAGGCCAAAGAAAAATGATAGGCTGTGTGAGACAGAGCTCACTACAGCAAATGTAATTATTTGTATTGCTAACACTGTTCATGAACAATCAGGGACAGAGTTGTGGAATCAGACTTCCCAAAGATTCCTTTTGTTCTCCCACATGTGGAATTGTGCATAACCACTTTGTAAGAGATTATCCTAGGTAATCCCAGTGAGCTTCACAGATTTTCAACTGGAGACAGAATGGCCTCGAAAAACCCACCTGCAATCAAGAAGTTGTGTAAGTGGCAAGATGGGGATTTGGGACTTGAGCTGCTTATTTCCATTCCTCCAGAAACTAAGTACTGCTGGTGATGAACAGTGAGGCCTACAGTACAGATCCCTGTCTTGGGCACGTTCTAAATAAGTGTCTAAGAGCACCCTGAGTAGCTCAGCTTCCAGGGGAATCCACAACAGGGCAACGTGTCATCGTACACAATTTAAATGGGAATTTGTTCCAGTAGAGACTTGAGGATCATCCTTTCAGTGAACTGGGTGATATTAAAATCATCCTTCACTGCTATTAGTTGTTCATTAAAATGACACATTTCTTTTGATAATAAACCCTTCTTAGCTGGCCATCTACAAACCACACCAACTCAACCCTTGCCTCTGGGTCCAGAGCTGGCTTTTAACAATGTGTTGAGTTCAGTGTGTACTCAACAGTGCACTGACCTCCTGCAATTTTTATGAACTCCTAATTTCTCTGAGGGACAGTTTTATTTATTTCAGATGCAGAAACTCCTTTGTAAGACAGCCTCTTGTCCCCACAGCCCTACCCTCTGCTAACTTTACAAACCCAAAACTCTCTTGTCCAAGTACCCTCATGATCCTTTTGTTAAGGAAACATTAGAACACAATTAAGGTGGTGTAATTCTGGGTATTTTGCGGGTTGGGGTTTTTTTTAATCTAGACAATCAATTAGGTTTTAGCTTGAGAAGTTTTAGCTTGCAATCCCAGCAACTGTTAAATCTGAAGAATTTAGGAAGAGTATACAGAACCCAGAGAGGCTTCACTCCAAGCATTGTTTTTTCAGGCAGAGTAATAGCCTCAGATGAAGATCATCAAATCACTAATTTGATTCTTCTCCTTAAAACAAGGAGTGTATTTTAAGAACTCTCCAAAAGTAATTAAACATGTCATACAGTAACTGTGGATTTCCTCAGAGACCTTCTGGGTGTAAAATTGCAAAATATTGCAGAGGAAGTTAATCTGATTAAGGAAAACAGGATTTAAAGCTGTCTATGTTATCACATGGAAAATGTCTCTGTGTTTATTACTTTCCCACTAATTCACCAAGAAAATAAGGATATTCTACAAGTAAGAGTATTTTCCCAGGTGGCCTGGCAAAACACTCTCTATATTTTATAACTACAAATTCTTTAAAATATTTGGAATTTTGGGACAGGTCAAATTTAATACTTTTTCTAAATCACTGGGTTTTTTTGACCCATCACATTGGTGCCATGACTATATTACCTCTGCAGAGTCACACCACTCCTTGAATTCACAAAAAGGACAGTTTCAAAGGTGACAATTAAGTTTCTTACCTTTTTTAAACATAGCAAACATCCATGGGTGAGTAAATAATCTGTTTAGACTACTCATCTATAATATCCACAATTTTCTTTCAAAGCTCTGTCTTCACCTGACGTGTTGAAAACGTAAAAGCAGCTAGCAGAAATGTTAATTATATCTGTTTGGGTATAATCTGCTCTGCTCTAAGTGTAAACACAGCTTGTGTTCACTGGTGCATTTCTGTCCAGAACAGAAAAATGCAGAAAGGTTCTTTCACAACCACCACCTGCTTCAGGGCTTAAGAGGAGTGAATGCAGCACCTCCCCTTCCTTTTAAAGTCAGGTGTGAATACCTGCTGTCAGGAGCAGCCTCCAGAAAGAGTCTGTCCATGAGGAATAGTTCACACCAGGCTCTTTGAGGCCCTCAGAGCTATCCCAGTAATGACCCCTGAGCACCTCAGGGTCTCCTGAGCTGTGAAACCAAACCCACCAGCTGACAGTTCCCTGCTGCTAAACTCGCTCTCCAGGCTCCTTTCAATATGCACACAGGACCACTCGCTTTAAGACAAATTAAAAATGAATAGGCACTTATCTCTGCTTAGGAAACACACACCCTCGTGTACAGAACCCTACAAATAATTCATCTGCCAATTGCAGGAGTGAATCAGCAGAACAAAGGCTGAGGACAAACCATAAAATGTGTTTTCCTTAGCACGGTGAGCCACCAGTCCCCTCTTAATTGTAACTTAACAGTGATCCTTACTTCGTCTTGCTCCCCACCCCCTTCTTCGTTGTAGTTGAGGATGTTTTCTCTGATGTCCTCCAGATCCTCGGGATGTGCAGATCCGTGGTAAACGCCTCCGTGCAGACCCTTGCGTGTCTTCCAGTGAGCCCACAGGAATCCAGCACTGAGCAGAGCTGTGGGAACACAGGAGCAGAGCAGAGCATGATACAGACCCCAGTAAACCCCCAATGCACTGCAGGGTCAGCACTGCTGCACTGGGGCTTTCTCAGCATGTGGCTGGTGTTTGCACTCCTCAGAGCAGTTACAGTGAACATCAAATACAGAGGAAAAGCCTTTAAAGAGCATTTTGCAACACCCTTTGAAGTTGTTAAAGACCTGAATGACCCAAGTGGTGTCTCTGAACTGCCTCTTATCCTGTGTGGAGTTAAACTGTGTCACAGAAAATGCTTTACAGAGAGGAAGCACTGAAGGAACAACGTGGTGACAGTAACAGACACAATTACACACAAATGAGACACAAGAAGACACAAGACAAAAGAGGAAATCACTTTTAGATGTTTTACTAGAAAAAAAAGATCAGGCACATTTCGCCTTAGCATTCATGAATTTAAACGTTTTTCTTAAATGCTGAGGTGCATTTTACACACTGACAAGCTCCAACATCAGATAATGAACATAATATAAATTGAAAATTGTGTATCACAGTGTTACCAACTCTATAAAAATTGATAAATGCTCATAGTAAGACCTCAAAGCATTGAATACCATAAAATAACAATGCAGTGAATTAAAGAAACTAGAATCTCTTACAGAATATCCACATGGCAGAAGGTCTGGAGCAGCATCTAAATGACCCTTGAGACTGAAACTGGGGTACACAGAGGTCCATGCCCTCTAACAATGATCTATTATCAACCTCAGCTATCTGGGATTCCAAAAGCTGTGATACCACTTAGCTTCCCACGAATTTGCTGCTCATATTTGCATGGCAAACATAGTATCTAGCAGAGTTGAGGAACATGATGGCATTTCAGGTAGCTACACAGATGGATTCCAGAGAGTCCACAATACATTTCCATACTCTTACTACAACTTCTGAACGAAACAGCATTAACACTCTAAAAGCCATGAGAAAAATCCTGTGTCCTTACTCAGGCAAACTTTTACGACATTTGATTAAACAAGAAAGGCTCAAAGATATGATCTCTCCTCACTAGTAAAAATCCTTCTGGTTTTCCTCTTCTTTTTGAGATTCAATGCCTAAGCCTGAAAATGGCTGAGGAAGACAAAAGGAGCTGTTTAGGAGCTGGGACACAACTGGAAAGATGCAAAGTCTGCTCCTGCCTGACGGAGTGTATTCCTATTGTATGTTCCTACTGTATGTTTCTCCTGCATTGAAAAATCTGTTTCACGCTCAGCAGTATTTTAAACAATGCTTATCTGGTAGCAATTTCCACTCTTGCTGTTCAGTTGCATTTCCTTCCAATTATGCATCTGAACAGTTCGTCAGAAGTGAAGTGCAAATGTGCAGAAAAAAAAACTGCAGAGACTTCCCACAGCTCACAAACGTTGATTCACTTAGCGATGGGTGCACACGGGGATGAACAATCAGTTACTGCCAGAGCCGGGATCATGGCAAAGAAATGAAGGCAGAGTCAAGTCTCCATGAGGAAATGGAGTTTTCCAGCAGGAGGATGAGATGACAAGAGCTCAGGACAAGACGGACACCAAAGGTGAGCTCACCAAAGGTAATACAAGACGTAGTTGCCGTAACTACCTAAGAGCGCCAGGAAGCAGACGCAGATGGCGAACAGGGAGCTGAAGCTGAGGCCCGTGTCCTTGTGGAAGATGGCCAGGGTGACCTCGCAGTGGCGCCCGGTGTATCCGTCGGGGCAGTGGCACTGGAACTCAGCCGGGGAGCGCGCGGTGCAGGTGCCGTAGTGGCAGGGCCGCTCCGCGCACGCCGTGCGCACGCACTGCCGGCCCGACGCGTTCTCCACCACCATGTGCCCCCGCGGGCACCTGCAGAGAACAAGGGCAAGTTACACCGTTAAACTTCGAGAAAAGCAGGCGTGGAAGACAGCGCTGAAGATTTCAGAACAGTTGTTGACACTCTACGTACGGTTTCTGAAGTAGCTACTGGGAGTGAGTTCTGTGAAATGATTATGGGATTATGGTGTTTCCTGGAGCAGCCATACAATAATGAGCTCCACAACTTCTAACCCTTTTGTCTGGGGCTTTCAGAACTTGGGTATTCCATTGGTTTCTGCAAGATTATCCTTGTGAAAAACAGCTGGATCAGGGTCTGCAGCTCTGGCCAGGCAGGACAAGCTATGCTATGTTCTTTGTGTTTCCAAAGTAAGGAAACTCCGATTGTGTGGACAGTGGCAGTCAGGAATGCATGGAAACACTGAAGTGTGTATATAAGAAAAGTGTACATCTGCACAGCACAACTACCTTGAATTAGAGTCCTGACCCCAGCCCCAGCCACACACAAGAATCTGAGCTTAATGGTGCAACGTTTCTGACACAGCCCAAGTGGCCTGGAAGGGAACAGAGGTGACAGCCTGAGACAGTGTAAGATGTCAGACGCTAACCAAAGAGGCAGGAAGCCAAAATTGTTACAGAATCCCTGGAGCCAGCTGAGGGTGGTGCCTGTAAGGACAGAGTAACCTGCTGTCTGTGCAGGCATCCAGCTTTGTGTGCCACTGATCTGATGAGATTGCCAATGGCAGCCTTCGAGCTGCAGTTCAGCACTCACCCTTTCCCACCTCAATCTACAGGGCTTTGTGCTTCTATTTCCACCAATTACCTGCATTCATGCATCATCCACAAATCAATACAAATAAATTCCTGGTTACAAGGGTTATTCCTACAGGCCTCCGAAGAACAGCCTTCTCTGATGCCTTGGGCACTCAATACTGACACCAGCTCCTTCCCCTGAGTGTCCAGAGGGATTCTGTAGTTGTTAAATCTGACATCCTTCATACATCCTGAAGCAAGGCAAAAAGAGATGGTTTTAGAAGACATTCAGCAAGAAGGATGTGAAGCAGCTGTAAGATTTGGCAGCTTATGTTTAACAAAGAACCCAGGCTACCAAAGTTTAAATCCAGGACTGAATTTACTTTAACATTCATATCATTTTTCTTAATTTTTTGACTGAATCTGCTAAAGTTTTGATTCAATTTCCAGGCTGAAAATTGATTTGTTTTTAACACACACGGTGACTTTGTCCACTCAGTTGCTAAAAATTCAGACTGTTAGCTCTAATTCAATAAACCATTTCTAATTTTAGTTAGCGCTTTGACTGAGTGTAAAATCCAGTAATGCAAAGGTAATAAACCAGTTTGGTGTGTGCAGCCAAGTGAAGAGGTGACCCATCTCTGTTCCAAGTCCAGTAGCTGACCATATGTGCATGCTGTACATCCCTGCTGTACCTTTTCCTAGTCAGAACAGCTTATTTGTCCCTTTTGCAAAGTGCCATGCATGAAATCTGTGTACTTTGGGATCTCCATAAACAAGAAAGCTTCCTGCAAAATGCCCATGTAACCTTCATTTTTACAGGTCCATATTCTGAACAGTGAGATCAAGAATTCCTACCTTGAAAACTCCTGTTTTGATTGAATGGATAGGTGTTTCCAAGGACCAAGCTGCTGGGGTCAATCACAATCTCTTTGTATAATCCTTCTGCTTTCATAATCTCTCTCTTCCCACCTCCTTCATAAAGGCGAAGAGTAAATTCATTTTCATTTCTCTCCAGTGTGATATGATGCCATTCACCATTATCAATGTGGTAGGAGGGAAGGCTTACAGAATAGTCTCCATCACCCAGGTTGTATGAGACCACCAAGAGTCCCTGGACAAGCTTGTGGATAATTAATAAACAGCAAGAAAGAAAAGTCATTCCTTGACATTTGGTATTGACCTGTAACTTCAATCTTAAAGCATTTGTTTAAATTTAGGGTATGTTTACACTGCATATACAGGTGCTACTGAACTAGACAACCTAAATATTGGTAGCAGTGAACTCACAGTAGTATCTAAGCCACTCAGAATAATTGTACCCTGCATCTGTCTTGCACAGATTTATGGGGTTCTTCAAATGGCTGTATCACAGCTACACTGACAGCTCAAACTAACTTAGCTGAAGAGGTGACTCGTTCTGTAGTATGTGTAAAATGAAAAGGTTGTCATTTTGAGAGCCTGCCAGCATTAGAACTGCTACAGGCACTTGGCTTGGCAGAGTCTGAACCACACAGAATCAGCCACATGGTTCAGTGGGACACCAGTGGACAACACTCTATTCATCCTGGTGTGTACAGAAACTGTATTTCACTGCATCTGGCAATAAATTCCTTTCAAATCCAATGGGATACCACAGTTGTGCAGTCAGTATCTCAAGCAAAAGATCAGAGCTGTGTGTATCCATAAAACAAATTCCAAAGTGTTTGTGCTCAGCGTAAGGTTTCTTGTTCTATGTCCAACTCCTAAGCTAATGTTTGTCTGAGCTCACTGTGACTGGCATTGATGTAACTCCCTGCTATTGCTGTCTCAGGTGCCTGGCTCACCTGCAGGGTGATGTGCTCGTCCTTCCTCCGAGACAACATGCTGGTGATGACACTGTCGGGCTGCCGAGTGCGGACCATGGCCTGGAACAGCGTCCTGCGGGCAGAGACGCTCACCGGGAGCTGGTACCGGATGTGAGCCCCCGGCTCAAAGGTGTATTCCTGGGCAGCTAAAAGGGATAAAAACCTTTAAACCTTTTTGTGAGCAGAGGAAAATATCATTGTTTCCCTTATTGTCATAATAAGTGTTGAAAGTAAAAGGAGACAATTGCAGTGCACAGCCTGGATCCATGAGACAGCTTGTCTTTCGGGACATGCCCCCTCATTATTTCCACAGCTTCCCCAGTCACCCTCCCACTTCATCTTTCTCTGTAAAGAGGTGTTCTCCTGCCTGAC
Source organism: Neopelma chrysocephalum (assembly GCF_003984885.1). Classification (NCBI taxonomy): domain Eukaryota; kingdom Metazoa; phylum Chordata; class Aves; order Passeriformes; family Pipridae; genus Neopelma; species Neopelma chrysocephalum. The sequence continues at coordinate 2,023,745 of NW_020897783.1, forward strand.
TTGATCCTGCTAATGCTCCTCCTTACAGTGCTCATATGGGACAACAGCAGGAAAGCAGCAGCTCTGACCAAGACAAGAGACTGCAGACCAAGTATTAAGTACCGCAATCAAATTTCACAACCTGCTATTTTATAGTTGTCTTTCTGCTGCAAACTGTGGCTCCATGAAAGCTAAAGGTCCTACTATTCCCAAAGCACAGATCCTTAAGCCAGCAGAGTCCCTTCCTGACACCAAGAGAGCAGTGATTTCTACTTTCAGTTGTGTGGTTCTAATTCTGCACAGAAAGTGGTACTGGCACACTCATGTTTTTAGGTTATTACATAGTTCTGAAAGTGAAAAGAGATGCAAATCAAAAAACTGTGATAAAGTCAAATAATTTTTTTTCACAATTTTTTTGTCATGCAGTCTCCATTATACAGTTATTGCACAAACACCCTATGGATTAAAGAAATAACCCAATAGAGAGAAAGTCATTTCTCAAAGGGAAGTAGAAGAGAAATTTTTAACAATCACAGGCAACAACTACACTGAAACATGGCTTTACACAGTGTAAACCTAAGGAACCGCCTCAGCAATCATTACCTTCAGATATTTGAAGTTTTCTGTACTGTAAAATTTAGCAGCCTATCAATAATGAAAGAGAAAAACAGGCTTCACCTTTGTCACACCGATAACCGTGGTAACCCGGCAGACAGTGACACGAGAACGAGCCCCAGTCACCAAGACACCTCCCGTGAATGCCACAGGAAGAGGATCCCATGGTCTCACAGCTCTCATCTGTCAGCGTGCAGCCAGGGAAGCTATTCAGGGACTCTGCAGGAGACTGAAGGTCATATACCTTCAAGAGAAAATTGTGTGACACCAAAATATTACCAAAGAAACACTTATGCTTCATTTTGAACAGAAATAGCTGCACCACTTCACTGCCTGATCCTCATCTGCACTGCTGAATTGCTACGTTTGCTTTTTGACATTCAGACTTCGACTTATTTTATCAAGAGCATCTTTTGCCTTTGAATAAACTCGACTGACTATGAAAGCAAAAGCCCTTAATACTTCCAAACAAAGCAGACAGCTGGCATAAATATACCATTATACAATTGCCATTCAGAAGTTCCCTGAAAGTGTAAAGAAGCTTGGAAAACAGCTGCATGAAGCAGGGGATAAACAAACACACAGTTCCTGACTCATTAATACATCTGCTCCTAATTGAGAAGTACATTTTAAAGATAGTTTGTTCTATTTATTCTATTCTATAATTTATTCTATTTATGACAGAAAAATCCAGAATTTTCTTGTATTTTACAGTGACTCACATGGGCATTGAATGGATTAATGGAAGCAGAAGTTTCAGGAATAATACAAATCTCCCAAAAATTTAATAAAGAGATTTGCTCCTTCGCTAAAGCAAATGTTACACTGCTCTTACCTGAGTATCCAGTATGAAATTGCGCAAGCAACCAGAGAAATGTTTGTGTAGCAGTTGTGGGTAGGAATATGGCAACGATTCTTTTACACCACCCAGCTGCAGAACATGGTTCACATTCAAATACCTTTAAAAATCATATAAATAATAAAAACAGATGTGCATCTACCTTCAAACAGAAGCATTACATAACAATGCAGATAAATAAATACCTACACTGCATTTCCAAATAATACGGGCTTTATAAAATCACAGCAGAATGCAACTACTTTATCTTCCTCTTTCTCTAAAATAGTGAGTAGAAGCTGGCCCTTCAAAATAAAGGGTATTTTTTTAAACATGACAGTGAAATCTGCTGGAAGTTTTACTGTGGGACACTATTACAATTCAGGTATGTTTATGTTCACATCAGAAACAGCTGTGATATTCCAGACACCATATTCTCCTTGAAGTGCTCTGTGTGTGCACAGTCATCCTATGCTGTAGGAATACTACCAAAAAGACTGTTCTGTGTGCACTAAAGGTCAGAAACCCAAGAGTTGGTGGGTCCATGTGGTCTAAAAGGTATGATACACATGTCCAGGCTTTGCAGTGTCTCCCAGTCAGCTCTCTGAGCCAAAGAATTCCACATAGTTTAGTCCTCACAGTTCCTTTTTCCCTGAGTTATCACTTCAATTTTTTTCTTCATTTTTTTCTTATATTTTACCCTTTTTGTGTGCTTCTTTCATGATCAGGAGGGCTCCATACAGCTGCTGACAAGGCTTAATCCCACTGCTAATCAGAGCACTTGCTGGACTATCTATTCCACAGCTCAAGTATCTTTGTTTGTACAAAGGTTCCCCTAAAATGTAACCTGAATATTCCTCACTGTAACTTTAAGGCCCTGTACTGAAGAGCTTGTCTAAATCCTCTTTGTACCATTCTTTTATATACGCTGAGACTTATCATATCTCTCCTCAGTTTTCCCTTCTTTCATTTAACTGACCTCAATTCCTTCATTCTTGATAGATCTTACTCTCAAGACAAGCTGTTTACAGTCACTGCTCTTCTCTGGACTATTCCCAGCTGGTCCATGTCCACCCTGCACCCAAACCACTCTACAATTCTGTGACTGAATTATACATTGAATGTAATAACTGCTTTTTGAATCAAATTTTCCAACTTTTTTGGTTCTAACTGAGGCTAAGTGCTGACCCAACAGTACAAGCAATTTAAACCACCCCAGTCACTACTGCTCCTTGGCTGAACTACTTCCCTGGAAATCAAACATGGGTGGGTTTTGTTTCAGTACAGGATCACAGACACATCAGCAGCAGCCTTGGATCAGCAGTTTGCACAAGTGCACCAGGCTGGGAACAGCATGGATACATGTGCACTTCCTCTGGCTCTGCTATACAGGCAGGAGTCTTGGATCAGCCAGAGACCCCAAGGTGTTAGTCTGCCTTAAGATGTTCACTCAAGGCCGTCAGCAGGAGCCCTCAGACTTATCCCAATCAGACAGTCAGATTGGCTGAGGATACAGTTACTGCCATTACAAAGCCAAGTGGCCTAAATTCAGGAGGTTTTCAAGAGCAGGCTCACAGTGACTTGATAAACAGTGAGAAATTCTGCAGGCAAAGGATGGTACAGAAGAGCTCCAGCATCAATCCCACAGTGTTCTGGGGTTGTCACTTAGTACTGCAACACTACTCAGGGGAAGACTGGTTTCTTAAAATTTATTTAGTGCTTTAAGGTCCAGGCTCAGCCTAGAGGGTCCTAGAGAAAAGGAAATGCTTTTAGGCTCCTAGTGATTAACAACTCGGGCTTCAATCTGATAGGCAGAATGTTCACAGGCCTTAGAACCAACTGTCTTTCAGGGAGTCTCTGGAAATGTACCTTGCTCTTCGTGGGACAGACCCAAACACTTCACAGTTTGTACGATCCTCAGTGGACAACCATTTGCCAACTCCTTCTATCTCCGAGACAACAGCTGCACTGCACTGATCCAGAGTGAACCGAACATCCTGTGCCAAAACAAGGGCTGCTGAATTAACCATTTCCACAAAATTCAATAAACGGTTGGTTTTTTCCCCCCGTTCTGTTTTCCCTCTTGCAATAACCAGTAAAGTCAAAACGGAACCATTTTGCAAAAGAAGGAACTTAACCCTGCATTTTATTTATGCTTTTGAACAGTTTAACCACTTACACAAGACATGTAACTGCATTTGCAAATTAAATAATTGTTGCTTTTTGTGCATAGATTCCAGTGTCCAAATGTGTGCACTGCATGTGCAAATCACAACTGACTTTTTGTGCACATTCCATGTGTGCTGCTGTAGAACTTAAAAAAGGCAGAAAGACTCTTCTGAACATAGAATATAAATTACAACATAGGTAGATTTGGAACTGACAATGTGGTCTTCCCAAAATTTATATTATTCATCAAATCTACAAGGACAGGTAGAACAATATATATATAATTACCCAGTCTGTTCTTTCTACCCTCCTGTTTCCACACAGAGGAATGCTATTGGAAATATTAATATCCTGCTGTGGAATAAAAAAAACCCAAACAAACTGACCTGACCATTGGTTCTGACTTCTAGTCGATGCCACTTCTTGTCTGCTACATTCAGATGGCTTGGAAACTGCAGCACCACAAAGCCTGAGCCGTGGCTCATCTTCAGCACAGGAATACCACTGGAGAGTTCTAACACAACATGGGCAAGAAATTAAACTCAGCTTTAAACAAGAATCCTTCCATTTTGGATATGTCAGCAGTTAGTGACTGTACTGATTTAATGGTTATTGCTGGTCATGTAGAGTGGGTTCACTACAGAAATAACTAGAATTATATTCTAGGACTTCCACTATGCAGAAATACTCATTCAGTATATTACTTATTTTTATACTTTAGATTATGCCACTTCTGTCAAAACACTGAAACTAATTCCTGATAAGCAATCTGCAATTTTATGATGTTCTAAACAATACATGCAGGTTTAACTCCCACCTTCAACTCAAATTTACAAGGAACTGCAAAGAAAGGCAAAAAAAAAAGGTAAATTATTAACAATATTACCTTTCCATTAATTGGGAAAATAAAAAATGCCAACCATGCTGTGCATCTTGTATATTAATCCACAAAAAATAAGCAGTAGTAACCTTTTAAATCTGTGTCAACTAAAGCACTGAGTTCTACACTTGTGTGGCATGTGGGGCTGGATTCATGCATTAAATCACTGCCTGTGCAAAAAAAAGTGTAAAATTGCCCCAAAACTGACAGGTTAAGTGGATTTATTTTCTCACCAAACTAGATAAGAATGACATGCGACTAAGACTACATTAATCAGGTAATACCTGTCTTCAAAGTACCTAAATTCCTTTATAGCACTACAGTTTTTCTAGGTGGATTATTTTTTTTACACATGTATCAATCTGTTTTGCTTTCCCCTTCATTTCTACAACTCTGCAACGGACCTAAAGCCATAGGTGCAGGCTACAGAAATAGACATCAAAGGAGAAAAGACCTATCAGGAAATGATTTAAAGTATTTTCACACCAGAAAATAAGTTATCTCATTAAACGAAAGGACAGAATTCACAGACTAAGTATTACACTGCTCACAGGCAACCCATTCTCAAAGACATTTAATTTTTCCACACACTTCTGCAGAAGTACCTATTGCAATGAAGTTTTCTGTATTCCCAGGTTCTGGATTTGATAAAGGACCACTATATAGTAAAAGTCCATCTGGAACCACAGTAATAAACTCTAGAGAGAGTGAGCTTTCAAAACAAGGCCTGATGGGACGAAACCATGCATATCCATTTCCATGGAAACTGTGCTTAGTCTGCTGGCACTCTGGTCCATGAAAGGAAGCCGGACAAAGACATCTGAAAGATCATAAACAAAAGAAATAGTAAAAATTCCCCCATGTTCAACTTTTTTTTTTAATTTTACATGCAACAAAAGCAGCACTTAAGTCACAGTAAAAAAATATCAGTGGAACAAAGATTTTTAGCAGAATCTCAGGAGTGCTTGGCAATTATTAAAATACTCTAAGAGTACAAAGCATATTTATTCCCTGTACTATCTCCCTCAAAAAAAAAAAAGTATTTTTGAGGCCATGTGTTTGAGAACAATGAACTATTTCCCTAAATAAGTAACACAGAACACCAAACATCAATTTAAAAACTCAGGGGGGTTAATTCCTAGCTGGAATAAACCAATATAATTTCACAGAGGGAATACTTCTGCATGCCAGGTGATGCTACAACAAAACAAGTTTCCTATCTAATGTTTTTCAAGCTCCCTCTTACCCACTGTTTAAACTACATTTCACTCCTATATCCTCTGACAGCCACCCTTATTATTATTCTTCTGGAAAACAAAAAATCCAGGGCACACATTCCTTCACACTGAACGAGATGCTCTTAAAAAACGACGTGTTAATCACAGCATTTTGTTTTCCCCAGAGTTTTCCTTCTTACTCACACACTATTTTTCCACTGCTTTGGGGAGTACAGGGTCATTAGGAAAGACCCTGTTTAGGCCCCAGGGTGAGTGTGGGTTTTTTTGTTTCTCCTTCAGTCAGAAGTATCTTTCTGACTATTTTAGACCTGTATCTTGTAAGCTCTACCTGTCACTTTAAAAACAGGAGGAAAAAGATAATGTGCAATACAAGTGTGCTCACCTGTAGCCATTCAAGGTGTCAGTACAGATGCCCCCATTGAGACAGGGGCTCCGAGGGTAGGAGGAGCAGGGCTGGTGGAGTCGTTCCCGGGCGGAGCAGCCGCAGATCGGGTGGACGGTGGTTGTGAGAGAGACAAAGGACACGCTCCCAGTGTCCATCACTGTTGGAATGTCGCCCACCCTCAGGTGGTTTGTGCAGCCCTCACTGCAGTTTGCACTCCTGCATTCGTCCACATCGATCTGGGAGATGTTCAGCTGCAAAGCTGACTGGATCTAAGAGGAAATACAGTTTAATACATCACCACTCTAATCCTAACAAAGGCTTTTACTCACTCAACCTCTGAAAACTCTAAGCCATCAGAGACTTCATGGAATGCTTTAGTTTCTTGTTTCTTAATAACATCCCTGAGTATACGGACAAAGCAAAATTACCCAAAAAATACAGGAAAAATTTTGTAAACAAATTACAGCAGCATTTCCTAAAAACTGAATCGTTGACATGACTGACTGCAAACATGTTAAATCTCTACTGGCCTACTAACACTATTTCCAAGGACCAAAGCTCTGGGAGCAGTGATACTCCACCTTGTGATCTGTGTCATCTGTGTCACACCTCTCTGCACCCTGATAGCAACAGGCAAATTTCAGCTCAAGCCAGGATAAATTCCTCAGGAGTAACACCCAGATACTGTTTCTTACATTCTCTCACACACAGGCACACAGACATGGGAACATGCAGGGCTGAGCTGCTTTCAATAATCATGTCCACAGACAGTGACCTGAAAAGACAACTCTGCAGCAACTCTGCTTCAGTCTAATGATTCGTGCCCCATAAATTTACATTTAACGTCAAACTGTCTGAAACAAAACCTCGTCAGTTCAGCATCCTGGATGCTCCATTCTATGCTACATTAATCTTTGCTATTCATCATTTTTATCACTAATTGGGGTTGCATCTGAAAGCCCAAGTACCCAAATAAACAGCAGAGCCTCAGTGTACACACAGGTCTGTAATGCAGAAATAGCATCTCCGCAGTTCCCACCTTCTAATCCAAACAGACCAAGGAAGCCCCAGCAGAGCACAGGGAAGGGAAGCAGCTGTTCATGGGGTGCCTGAGGCAGGAACAGAGCTGCCATTATTCCTGGTTTTTTGTCCTTAGCACTGGACTAAGTTATGACAAAGTTTGTTCCCTGGCACAGATTTCTTCCTTCTACTTGCTTGGGGATTTTGCATAGGTGTCTATTAGAAAGCTTCAGAATTTGATTTGTGTTTGGTGATTCAAATACATTAAAGTGATGTGTCTGTAGCACCCGAACCTGAATGCAGGAGACCTCACTACTCCCACAGTGGCATCCCCTAAGGCATACAAATGTAAAACTAACAACACCAGGTCTTTATATACTTAATATGGGGTTTTTTTTCAAATTATAAAATGTATGGCATATTTATTAAAAATAAGTTTTGAAAAGATCAAAACAAATATGTAAGTAAAGTGCTTCTATTATCTTTTCACTGGTGCAGTCATCTCAATGCACACTGTAAGAACTCCGACCTTTACAATCAACTGTCCATATATCCTCAAATATAGTAACATGTATTGATGATCACATCCCCATGGGCACAAAGTTACTTTATAATGACATGATGCATCCTGTCAATGCAGTTCTGTGTCTGCTGCCCACGTTTATAACCATTAGTGAAGGGTCTGTAATGCACATTTAGACAGAGATGTCTAAAGTATGAGGATGGATTATTTTTCTGCTAAATAAAAATAGCTGTTGTAAAACTATATCCCAAGGAGGTAATGCAAACATACTATTTATGTAGCAATTCAACAAATAATTCCAGTGCTAATTACTTATTTTCTGTATTTATAGTTAATATGTACAAAAACTAGTGGAGGAATTCTCCAGCTATGATTGTTTTCCTGTAAACTATTTGTGATTGCTCACCAAACCTATTCATTAAATACTGAGAGGTGATATATAATTAATACAAACGTATTTTTTTCATTAAAATAAGTAAAGCAATCCTCTTGTTACCACTCTGAGGAATACAAATGTCATGCACTGTGGCAGAGAATTTTCTATATTATTGTTGCAGTAATTCAATAAATATGCAAAAGAAGCAGTTGTTACCCTTCCTGAATACTCCCTGTCTCTGGCATTTCCTACTTGGTCACTCTGAACAGTCTCATACAGTTATTTAAGATACAGCAAGATGTAGGCAGGTGTTAAGTTAAGACAGTCCTGTTTTGTTCTCAGAATCAGACAAACTCCACCATATTCACACAAATGGCAAGTGCTGTTTTCTCTTTGGGAAAAATCCTCCGTAAGCCGTACCATGTATAAAACCCAAACATGGCCCCAGAGCCACAAACAGCACATCAGAAATTCCCTCTTATAACAGTAAATAAAGTTGGAGGAGGGTGTCACTTCGTATTTAAAGTCATCCAGCTAAATGCAATCAGAGAATTGGTTATCTCCATCTCACTTATCTGTTGTAACTGTTCTTCTAACTGCATATTCCTCCCAGCAGGGCTTTTTCTATGAAGTGTCATCTCTTTGTGCAATAGAATTTCTATGTAGGTGGCATCAAGCCTCTAATCTGAGTGTCTAAACACAGGCTGATGATTTGGAGATTTCCATCAGCACCTGAAATATCCAAAAAGCTGTCATTTCCAAGACACTGTCTGTACTACAGTACCACTTTGGCTTCTAGGGATTCTTCTTATTTCACATTCAAAAGTCTTGACAGATTACACAATGAAACACTAAGTGGAGAAAACACAGGCATCTGTCCCATGATGGAAATGGAGATCTGAAGACCCATCTTCCTGCAGCTGTGAAGTGGTTATATTCACTGAACCACAAAAGTCAGTAAAACCATACAATAACTGTAGATGTGGGACTAAAGAAGGGAGGAATCTTGAATTAAGCATTTATTTGACAAGTGCTTTTTTCCTGAGTGAAGCAATAAAAACCTTATCTGTAGATCTAGAATATCTTTCCACTGAGGTTTGGGATATACACCCCCCAAACTCAGAGCCTGGGTGAATTCCATAGATGCACAAACCTCATTTTTAAACGCTGCCATCTCAGCGTGCAGTTTCTCAGGTCTGTAATATGCTGAGCCACCACGGACTGCAAATCTGACATCTGTCTGTTTTCCACCCCTGTTCATCACACTGAAGACAATGACATCACTCAGCTTAGCAGAAAACATTTTTGAAAGTAACTCCTTGAACTCTCCATGTCTCGTTTTGCCGTGTTCATCTCTCCTTATGAACTCCTCTGCTGTCACATCTGAGTTTGGATTCAAAAACAGATAAACATGAGATACTGGGAGATCACAGGCTAATTTCTCAATTTTTTGTATTTAACAACATGGAAACAGACCAGAAAGTGCCCTACAGTGATTAGTAAATCAAGTACTGATATAACAATACATACACCACATAATCATTCAGTTAGAGGAGGAGCTGATCTAAACTCTCACCAGCAAATAAAACCAACCTGACAGACGCACAGTGGCTGAGTTTTGTATGGCTTCATTTTCCAGCTCTCTGACATGGATTTGTACTGTAGATATAACATCAGGACAAACTCCATCAGAAACTCTAACCTTTAAGTTGTATATTCCCTGAGGAGTATTATCCACCATCAGCAAAGACCCGGTCCTCTGATTTAATCTGAAAGAACTAGACAGAAACCTTTAATTAGGAAACTTTATTAAATCAAAACTGAGCACTTACTTTACTCATTAACATGATTCAGAAGGCCTTAAATGTTACTGTGAAGGTTATAAGATCAAAAGTGATGGGAATTAGCCAACAACCTCAGAAAAGCACCAGAAACACCTTAGTTCAGAAATGACAATTTGCAGAGCTTATAAAAAGATGTTTGTGCCACTCAGATTTTCCCAAATTTGACTAAAATCAGTGTGCAGTTGAACCAGGGTTTCATAGTCACCGTGAGCTCAGGTAAGAAACAGAAAGTGACAAACCACACAAATTATTCCAGATTATCACATCTCTGTCTGGAACAGGTCTGTCTGAAATCTCTGACAGCACCTTCATTTCACACCTCAAAGTAATCTGCAAGTATGGAAATATTCCAATATTATGGAACAGTAGCCTCTTAACAGGGAAACAGGCCCAGGGGCTGCTGATGGACAGAAAGGCAGTCTAATTTTGGGCTACATAAAGCTTTTAAATTTTTAGTCACAGCACAGACAAAAAATTCACATTCACTTTCACATCTATTTCTTCCCTTTCAAACAGCACTCAGTTCTGCCATCAGCCACCTCGCTTTATGATATGAACAAATAATGTCTAAGTAGGAACTAAGAGTCCAATTCAACATTTCAATTAACAGAAAAAACTCCACTAATCTGAGTTATGGTTTTCACAGGCAATTGTAAATTTAGACATCAAAGGAGATCACCAAATTCCCTTCCACTCTGGATGAAATTATTCCATTCTTTATTTTTAAATTTGGGATTTGTATTCCATCAACTCTCTTATCTGAGAGCAAGCATTGGAAACTCTGCCTATTTTTACACTGGATCTTACAGAATGCACATTTTAAAATAAATTAACAGTGACATCTGACTAAAAATCAACATCATGGTGTGATCCTGCATTCTCTTGGAAAAAATATTTTATGCATTACTTTTCTTAATACTTTGCTACCCAAAGGAAAAAGAAAAAGAGCACTGAGAAGGTACATCCCTTAATACACTCAATAACCCTGGCTTTATGCAATCCTGAACACAGAGAAATACATGGTAAAATAATTACAGAAGCATAAATATTACTCATTTTGACAGAAATACAATCCTCACTTGAGCAGTTTCCCTTCAGAGAGAAATGTTTTATTGTCCCAGTCATCTTGATCTGGTGCAAACACTTCCCCAAGCACTGTTGTTGACCATTTTCCTGGTGAGATAAATTAGAATAAATCTGCATTTAATTTTTGCTTTTCAGTGCATTTTATGTTCTGCCACATTCATTACTGCATTTATTATTTATTTATTGTTTTCAGATTGGTGATAGTTATGATCCAAGATTCTTACAACAATGCACAGCCTGTCATATGATTTCTGCCAGTCCTGGAAATGTGAATATACTACAGATGTCACATGAAAGAAAAGCTGAAAACAGCACAAAACAACAACAGAATAATACGTAAATACAGCTCTCTATGAAATTCTAAGACAGAAAAAAAATCACCACATCAGGAGTTAATCCCCAAATGTTTCACTGCTTGTCTATTATTTTAAACAGCACACAAGTGGAATAGAGCAAAAGAGGGAGAGATCTTGTGGAGTGCAGCTGGGAGAGAAGGACATGACTGAGAAAAGGTAATGGGCAAAAAGTCACCAAGCTGGGCCAGGTCTTGGTCCTTTTTTCAGGCCCCTGTGGGCTGCAACAGGAGTGGAACATCCAAGCAGCTCTTCTAAAACAAAAGAGCAACTCCAGGGTTGGAGACCTCTGAATTCAACAGCCAAGATTCAGCAACGTGGGAAATTTTTAAGGTTCAAATCAGGACCCAACCCACCCTAGAAACTTCGTTCTCTCATTTCTACAGAACGATCTGGTCACATCTTTTTCTAATTTAGGGGTACTGAATCCAGCAAATGTTACTCATTGCAACGTACCTGCTGTACATTCATCTTCTCTAATATTTATCAGAAATTCTACTACTCCAATGGCAACTGAGAGATGGCCAAGTCTATCTAGAATGGACTAATTGGGGAAAGGTGTAATAAACTGCTTAGTAAGGGCCACCAGAACTAGTGTAAGGTGAAGTTTTACAGGTAAACTTCAGGAAAAACACAGTAACAGAAATTTAAGACAAATGTTAGAAAATATTATTAAAGTGTTCATCTTCTGTCAGATACTTTCTGAATCATGTGTGCACACACAAAAAACTCTGTGTAGGTGAAAACTCATGAATGGAAAATAGATTTTATTGGTTTATAAAAATACTGCAAGTGCAATGTATCCATGTTTTCCGCTAACAGTTTTTTGGTAGATAATATTTTACAAACTAGGGTCTGAGCTTAATGTAGTTTATTTATTCCATTTTATTTAGTAGCTCACAGAATTGAAGTCGCAGTTTTGAAATACGCAAACCGTTCAAGAGATAGATTAACAGACTGCAAGAGAAATATTATGTGTAAAACTGCTGCATTCATGAACCTGATATAACATCCAGAATCTGATATAACATCCAGACAGCACTTACCTTTGTAACTGTACACGTAGACTTCCTTATGGCCAGACTCATGGCAGTTGTCGTTTTCATCACCAACTGTTATAGTCAGGGTGTTTGTAGAGCTCATAGGTGGAATCCCACTATCTGTGATAACTACTGGCAGATGAAACACCTTCTGCTTTTCTCTGTCAAAGGACCTCAAAGCAGTTACAGTTGCTGTGCTATTTCCATTGTCAGTAAGAGAAAAATCCAAAGAGTTCTGATAATGTGGTGGCAGGGAAAACGTGAAGGGTGGCCCATTTTCCTCACTGTCCGGATCAAATGCGTGAAGCAGTTTTGATGTGTGGTTCATATGAACTATTTCAGGCTTCAGTCTATTCTCCCAAACTACAGGCATGTATGGTGCCTCAAACCTTGGCCCATTGTCATTAATATCAAGCAAGTTAATCAAAACTGTAACACTCCCAGTGCGGGCAGGTGTCCCTTGGTCTGCAGCTTGTACAATTAAACTGTATTTCTCAATGACTTCACGGTCCAGGGTATTTGCCACAACCACGTGACCATATTGGTCAACCACAAACTGTCTCATAGGATCCGAATCTGACTTTATAGAATATACAATCTTCCCATTCAAATCAGAATCCTTGTCCATAGCTCTCACTGTGGTTACTGTAGTACCTACAGGCATGTTTTCAAGTAACGGGTTTGTCTGAATAAATTGAGAAAGGAAAGCTGGGCTGTGGTCATTGGAGTCTTCAACCTCAATCAGGCACACTGCAATACTTGAAAAATCCATATCTTCCACTGTAACCGTCAGATTAAACTTTCTTTCACGTGCATTCTCAAAATCCAATTTTTTTTTCAGTCGGATAGTGCCACATTGCCATTCTTTGTCATTCTCAATGTAAAACTTCTGATCTGGGTCTCCCCCAATGATACTGAATGTTAAGTCTGCATTTTCCCCAATGTCTGCATCTGTAGCACAGACCTGCAAAACCTCAGAGTCAATGGCTCTGTTTTCAGGAATTGTTGCCTGCCACATCTTTTTTGTGAACGCAGGTACGTTATCATTGATGTCTGCAACCCAGACAGTGGCAGTGCCAGTTCCTGTTAACCCTCCCCCATCTCTTGCTTCCACAGTAAGAAAATAATTTTCAGTCCTTTCTCTGTCTAGCATTCCCCCTGCAACGTGGATTGTACCGGTATTGGGATTGATATTAAACATGTCAGTACCAAACTCATTTTTCACATTCTCCGTTATCCTGTAAGTCAGGACAGCATTAAGACCTACGTTTGGATCATCGCGATCAACTGCACCCATTTCCATGACTAAAGAGTCCACAGGAGAGTTCTCAAACACATTCCCATTGCAGTCATCGGGCATGCACATGAACACGGGTGCATTGTCATTTATATCCCACACGTTAATAATCACATCAGCAAACCCTGTGAGTCCTCCTCCACCTTCATCAGTAGCCAACACAATAAACCTCCACAGCGCTCTCTCCTCCCTGTCCAGCGTCTTGTGTGAGTAAATGCTGCCCGTTTTCTCATCTATTGTGAAAATATCAGCTGCACCATACCCGTGCAATGAGTATCTCAAATCTCCTTCATCCACATCACTGTCAGGATCACTTGCCATGACCTACAAAAGTTTTGAAAAGAAGACACAAAAAGCATGAAATATGTAATGATTGCATCACATCCTATATGTTGCTACAGTCTAAAGGAGTCCAAGAAAAAGCATATGACAGGGTATTAATATGTGCATGCCAGGGAACAGCAAATTAGGGACAATTCAGAGTGACAAATATGCTTTGCACTACAGCAACAATGCAGATATTCTAGTACTAAAATATTTTTCATATGCATAGAGGTAACTTCAATATGCTATTCTGATAGCTACTTTAAAATGCTAATTATTTGCTCTTTAGGATCACAGATGATCCATCTTTTTTCTCCTACTGTCTTTGTAATTGTTTTTTTCTTAAAAGTCCACTTTTCCTCTTCCAGTGACAAAAAACCTCAGTAAAACTAAACTTCATTAATACATATGTGCTAGATTATTGTCCCATAATTGTCCCACAGTGCACTTTGAAATATCATAGTCTCTGAAACTGAATACACTACCTGAAGTACAAAGACTGGTAACGCATCCAGTTCCTCAATTATACTTCCATAGTATTCATTGATAGAGAAAACTGGAGCCTCATCATTTTTATTCATGACATTGATGATGATAACTGCGTAATCTTCCCATTTCCCATCAGAGGCCAACAAGTGAATCTCATACATTTTTGTTTCTTCATAGTCCAGTGGTTGGGCAATAAAAATGGCTCCTGTTTCTGGATCGACATCAAGGACTCCTCCCGTGTTTCCAGCTGTGATCTGATACCGTAATTTAGCATTTGTTCCTGTCAATTACCAACAGTGTCAGAAAACACACATTTCTGGAAGCAGACTGAAGTATGGCATGTTGAGATGAAGTACAAACCACACAACAGCTGATTTGTGGTATTATGGTTTTCTGGTCTTTTAAAACATGCAGCTATGTCAGACTACTTATCAGCATTTTCAACCCTGGCATGTCTATAATTATAAAATGTGTCTTTGCCATGACACAGAAATTCTGCTTTTACTGTATTAAGAGGACAGAAATAAAGTGCAGTATATCCATCGTATCAGGTCCCCTGTCCAACACTACAGAGCAGTTTTTCAGACAGCCTAAGTAACAAACTAATAGTTCCTTGAGTAGGTAAATCCTTTTTCAGTACATCTTTGCCACATTTGTCTCAGCCTCCTACAGAGTGGGCGAGGAACCCAGTGCAGTCAGGATTTACTTCTACTTCACAAACACACTGACAGAACAGTCCTTTGGGACTTGTGCAACAAAAAAAGTAGGGCTTCACCATACAGTGAAGTCAAATGAGTGATGCACCACAGCCAAAAGATGCAAGTCTGTACTGTTCCCTCTCTCATTTATGAGCACTGGCTGTGTACTTACTTTTACATGACCCGTAGCTGAATTTCTGACTGATTTGTGGATAAAACAATATAGCTAAGACTCATCATATGCATTTAGAAAGTCTAGATTCAAATAAGAGACTGTTTAGAAGAAAAAGTAAAAGAACAACTACACTGCCCACAGAGAAAGTAAATGAATCTCACTGAAATCAAGTCTGATTTATTCTAGTTAATCAGGACATGTATATTGGCGTATTTGTAAGAAAATGATATGATCTATAATGAATCTGTATTTTCCGGCACAGAAATTATTCCATATCATCCCACATTATTGCATGTCTCCTGAAATAAGAGATTACACCTCACGGCTCCATTATGAACTGATGTTCATGCCTGATCAGTTCACACTTAAAAGAAGTTTTAAAATCTAGAGACAAAAAGAAATTTCCCTTCCTAACACCACTAAATACATCCCAGTGTCCTGAAATTAACTCATGAATATTTTAGACACAGCCATGGGGAATTCCAATACTTTACCTTCATCTTCATCGTTAGCACTGACTGTGACAATAGTGGAGCCCACATCCTGGTCTTCATCCACATTTACTTCATAGACACTTTGAGCAAAGACAGGCTCGTTGTCATTCACATCACTGATGGAAACACGCACATAGGCCGTGTCTAGAGACACGAGGAACGAGAGATTAAAACCCTCAGTTGTGCCACTTCTGTCAGCTACAATTCCTTAACCTGTCTCGCTGCACGTTAAATGAAGACAAATATGCAGACAATACAGAAGCAAACCCTTAGGGTTATGGACCATATATATACCAACATTACTCAAAAGCACTTGGGTATCAAATGAATGTCACATCCAATCTGTTTAAACAGATAATACATGAATAATTGATGCCTAATACGGCCGTTGTACAGTTTTTAGTCATAACTTTTTGTCCCGAAGCCACAAAATTTTAAGTTGTTATTTAAGCAGGGAGATCAATCAAGAAAGAGATTTTCTATCTTGAACATTCCTACTTCATAACTACTTTTGACTGAATACAGTACCATATGCAGCGCTTTGAGAAACACTTCCACTGCCCAAAGATCTGCATTGTACAGATAACAGGAGCATCTTTACTAGCCAGGAAATTCTCTCTACACTCTAAGTATGAAGCTCTCGTTTTCTTTTAATTTCAGAACAAAAAATTTGCTTGATGATCATATAAAATTTATCTTCCAGCTGTGACACAACTGTTGCACAAACAGCAAAAAAACCATCCCGAAACCAAACCAACTGATACTCTTTCACAAGTAGATTTGAAAAAAAGGAAACTAACATTTGATCTTGCATTTCAGAGACCAACCCGGGTAATATCACCCTTGTTGCAGACATGTCTCTTACCAGAGTTTGGCTTCCCGTGTTTTCCAGGTCTGGCTGATTCAGAGCCATCCACTGACTTGACTTCTAGAAGGTAGGAGCCCTTCTTCTCTCTGTCAAACACTGAGGCCGTGTATATTGAGCCTGTCTGGGAGTCCAGGCGAAAATGGGCGTAGTCTCTGCCACTGTCATGTAACAGGGAGTAAGTTATCTAAAGGATTAAACAGAAGTTGTTAATCTACAGAAAGTTCACAGCTAAATAAGTATTTAGAGAGAGGAAGAACAGTCTTGTGTCTGAGAACTCGATCAGGGCCAAGAAAGCCTGGTAAAACTGCATCTTGAGCAATCTGAGGTCAATTAACTTCCTTGCATGTTGACTGGTGATCTCTAAAGGAAATAAATCTGTCTTGTCTAATCAATTCCCAAGTTGACTAGTACATGTCTGCACAGTGCTTGTGCAACAGCACTCAAACTCAGCCAAAGATACCAAGTACTAATATAATAGCCCAGGTGAGCTGGATTTGAACTTGTTCAGTATTGTGGATCATGTTCCAGTCTCTATTATATATGTTTCTGTGATTGACCTCAGTTTGCACTCTTGTTCTAAGGATATACTTACTTTCAATTTTTTAAATCAGCAAGGAATATCTCCACTTTGGGTGTTAACTTGCCATATTTTGTAAGGATTCAGTTTGCAATACCCTCAGTGATTTACAACTCGTAGAAGCTTTTAACATGGTTTTTCTTCCATTAATTTATCCAATCTCATTTTAGGCCTATGTAGACCTTCCAAAACAGAGCATTCTATAGCAAGTACTTCACCTAAACTCCAGGTTGTATAAATATTTCCTATTTGTTTTCTGTCTCACAGATACTAGTTTCAGTTTCATTTTTCACATGGCAACACAGAGAAGCTTGTAACAAACTACTTTATTTCATTCTACATTTCCCTATTAGTCCTCCCTTTTCTAGGTGAAGACTCCCAGACTATTTAGCCATTGCTCATACAGAAATTATTCTCCACCCTTCATCAGGGGAGATGCAGGTCCCCTTCCTTACCTCTCCATTCTGACCAAGGTCGAGGTCGGTGGCAGACACCTGAATGACAAATGTCCCAACATCAGCTCCCTCTGTTACTGAGGCTTCATAGATGGATGAAGTGAAGAATGGGACATTGTCATTGACATCTGAAACATCAAAAGAGCACAGACAGAGAAAAGTATAAAGCATTAAAGAAAAACTGTGCACGATTCTGCTGTAACATCCCTGAAGAGCCGACACACCTGTGACATTGATATAGACCGTGGTAAACGCTGCCAGAGGAACTGCAGCAACGTTCTGTGCTCGAACCCTCAGCAGAAAGCTCTTTGTTGTTTCATAGTCCAGGGGCTCAGCTACCAGGACTGAGGCAGAACCATCATGTCTGTTTGGAGTCAGGTAGAAGCGAACTGGCATGTTGGTCTCTGGAACAAGTCCCTCCTCCAGGTTGTAAGTCACACGGGGATCACCAAGGGGAGAAGTGGCTTTGATTGTCTGCACAGTTCAAAAAGTGTTTGCAATCAACACTTCTGCAAGTACAGCAACGTTTCCCAAAGCTTTTGTGTTTTGACTCTCCCAGATACTCGGCTACAAAACACAAAACTGTTATAAAAGCTCACATTTAAGCAAATTAAAAACCATTAATTTACTGTAAAGCCTTAGAGCTACAGACAGACTAACAACTCTGTCCACTCTTACCAAAACTGAGGCATCTCGTGTAATATTCTCTGGAATAACAACTTCATAGCTGTCTCTTTCCCACTGTGGAGGCTGGTTTTTTGCACTGGTAACAGTTACAGCAAGTTCAACTTTAGTGCTCCTATTGCCTCCATCTGTAGCAATAACCTCTCGAATTATAGATGATCTCTGAACAGTAAGAAAGGTTTCATTACAGAAGGTTTTGAACAGGGCTCCAAAATAAATTGATACATAAAATTAAAGGCACACTTAAACCTTCACAGAAGAAAAATACCTGCAATTGAGCTCAAAATATTAAATAGGTGCAAAGTTGATGAAAATTCTGCTATTTGCTTTACTGAAGATTGTTGGAAATTTTTCATATGTGTCTCAATAAACCTTAGTATATTTCACACAAACTCTAAACAGAACCAAAATAGTCCACTTTGTGAAGCCCCTGAGTTCTTAAGCTTACCTATAAAAAGTTTTTATTAGGTCTACAGGGTTCTTAGATTCACTAAAGAAAACATACTAAAAGGACACATATTCACCAAACAGTGTGTCAGGAACTTAGAAGTTAAATTTCAGTATTAAAAATATCTGTTAGGTATTTAAAAACTGGCATCTACAATAACATTTTCATTTTAACACAAATTACTCTGGAACTCTGAAAACCTCAAACTGTTTGTGTAGATGTTTAGAAATGGTCAAACCGATCAATCTTTCATGTGACAATTTTATTCATTATGCCTTCATCCTCCTGAGGGAAAGCTACACTTAGTCCACCACAACTAACATAAATCAAGTAGGGAATCTGTATCAGGACCAAAATTTCACACTCACGTTTGTGTCTTAACTTATTACCTGTTAACACTGTGAAGTTCTACACTTGGGTTCCTGCTCCCCTGCTTATGATCTCAGCCCTCCAGCCCCTGGAATTAGCATGCCAAAGCTAGGGAAATGGGAATAGCAGATCCTCAGAGGCAGTGCTGCTTTCCAGCTGAAAGCAAGGTTTGCTTATATGCAATTTACAGTCAATGAACTCATGAGCTAAAAGCCTTAAACTCAAGTTTAATTTAAACACAGCATATTGATCCTTTAATGTGATGGGGCAACACAAACTCATGGCCTCAGTCCCTCCTGGGACACACTGAGACAATCAGCTTAGAAAGGAAAGCAAGCACCATACCTGAGATATGGGTTGGTTCACAAACACCCAGCCTGTAGTAGGATTAATCTGAAAGTAATTTGGTTCTTCATTTGCCATGGAATATGTGATGGCAGCATTTGAGCTGTAGTCATCGTCCCGGGCCGCGACACGCAGGAAGCTGGTCCCAACTGTTGTGTCCTCTCTTAAGAAATCTAATGTAAGGAAAGGATATTTCAAACACATCATTCATTCACTGAAGTACCACGGACATCTCATTTAGCCATGAAGAAAGACTAAAGTAATAATGTTTGGAAGCTATAATTTGATCTTCCTTGGAACAATGGCCATTGTACTCAGTATTTTAAAGGGCTGAGTGCCCTCAGTGCATAGTATTTTAAAATACTCATTACACTGAGTATTTTAAAGGGCTGCTATCACTCCAGAGCTGTGGATCACATTTGAACTTCATATTATCACATTCATAACCTAGAATTCTTATTTCTTATAATTTTTAAAACTGTATTTTAATAAAGGACTAATTGCTCTGTATTATACTTAAATTGAATTTTAATTTATTGCATAAAACCAGAAGTAAAGGACCACATTGTCAGAAACTACTTTCTAGGATTTGCATTGTAAAACTAATTGAGAATTGTCAGTCTTCATTTTTTTATTAATATTATACATGTCTTGGGGGTGCTTCCATAAACAGGAAGGGTTTTTCTGAAGAACCAAAAAGGAGAGGTAAAACAACAGACAATGAAGAATTATGAAATTCAAATGAGAAAAGGAAAACTATGCAACCAAAAGTTACGACAGAAATCTATTGATCTGAAAACCAAGGATACAGTTAATGCCCAGCACTGCACACCCACACGGTTATTACAGATTCCCCATCCCTGTGCAGTACCAGACACTTGGTATCCTCAGGTAAGGGAAGACTCTGACATGGCTATTGCTTCCAGGAATTTTCCCATAAGGAAGGCCTATGAGCCAAGACCATACTTGTTACATCACATTACACGGAGTAACAGTTCTGCAACTAATTAAGGTAAGAGCATCTCTGGCTGCAGTCACCTAGTTTGTCACATATTCTACTGCCAGGAAGAAAACAAAAACCCCAAAATCTGAGACATCAGGCAAGCTCACACTCAGGGCACCGAAACTCTATCCAATGACTCTCAATTACATTCATAGTGGGTGTTTTCAAATCTGGGGTCATTGTCATTTTGGTCCAGGATGACAACATTTATCTGACATATTCCAATGAGTGGTTCCGCTGCCTGATCTGTTGCTGTCACAGTGATGGGATATTCCCTCTGTTTCTCTCGATCAAATACCTGAACAGTTGTCAGAACTCCTGAAAACAAAGTAAATACCAGACAGTTAAAATATTGGGCATTTGACAATATTCTACATGTAGATGTTTTCTGGTCTGTCAACACACTGAGATACAAAGCAGAAGTTTAAATACGCCTCTAACTTTGGGTTCAAGGATCCAACGACAAGATTTCACAATTTCATCAGCTGACATTGTACTGCTCAGGCAGATACAAACTTCAGTTACACTTACATTTACACACAGCTGGAATTAAATTCAGAAAATGCTGATAAGTACCAAAATAACTTTAAGAGAATTATTTTATTAAAGAAATATTACTTTTGAAGAGCAGTAAGTACAGGGTAGAGGAATGTTTCATGCCTTCTATCCTCCAAAAGTTCAGCCTGTACTTATTTTCAACCTTCCAAGACTAAATTCCTTTGCTGTTTGTAAGACTACTGTCACTTGGATAAATCATTTATATGCCACTAGCAATGTTGCAAGATAACATTTGGCTTTTTTAAAATCCAGTTAAAAAAACACACAAGTTACTTCACACAGCAGAATTCCCACATTTCAGGGAAAACATCAGGTTTAGTTCAGTAGTGGACATGTATGAAACTTAGTTTCATGGAATACTTGTTCATGCAGTTAATACAGTTTATATTTTGTCTGCTGTCAAAAAAAAAAAATAAAAAAGCATGAAGTCTGATTTTATTTAAGCCTTTTTTCCACCAGTGTTACAAAGTGCTTTCTAAATGTTCTGACATTTTTTTTACCTGTGTCAGGATGAATAGTAAATGCTGGTAGGACACCATCTCTGTGCATCAAGCCATATTTCACTATACCATTGGCTCCTTCATCAGCATCAGTGGCTTCAACCTGCAGTACAACTGTCCCTGAAGGCTGGTTTTCCAAGACAGAAGCATGTTCCCGATAATACTGGCACTAAGAGAGGGGAGAAAATAAAAAAACAACAGAAAAACCAAGGACTTACCATGCAATAAAAAAGATATACCAGGGGAGGAAAAAAAGGAAAAACAATTCAGCAACACTTCCATTCCCATGCACTGCTGTTAATGTTTTATCTGTACCATCATTAATTTACAGACTTCACCTGCTACTTTGTGGTTATGTGAACCACACACAACATGAGGCCACTGAGCATCTCCAACAAATGAAAAAGCTACAGTTACTTCCAAATGCAAATATTTTTCTAAATTAGCAAAAGTCTAATAAAAAAAGAGGGCATACACTTGCCCAAACTGCAGAACTGCTTTCGTCAAAAAGGGATTTCTACACAAAGTAACTTGGTCAAGGAGAGGTTATTGAGAATTTCCAAGACTGACATGAATAGTTGCTGACTTTTCAAAATATGCAACATTGTCCATCAACATTTGAGCCATCAGCATCAGATCTGAAATTTTTAGACAACAGATCTTTAATATGAATTAGCATTCTGAAAACAAATGACAGCATTTATTTTTTACAGTACTTTACTATTTAAGCTAAAACACTCAATCTTCTCTCATCAGTTCCAGACCATGAAAGGAAGCCTATGTAATTTGGAGAGGTATTCTGGAATATTCTGAAACAGGTCCACTGCATAGACAGCCATCCCTATTGATTCCTGCTCACATGTCACATGGAAACTCCAAAAGTGCATCACAGTCTCATGTTCTGCAGTGCCAGAGACGAGGTGTGGTTCAGGGAGCACAGTGCTCACAGAGCAGGACAAATCCTGCTGGTCTTAGGGAGGGGTGGAAAAGATGGAGAAGACAGAGGCATCAGGACTCAAAAAGAGAGGGAAGCAGAGCATACACTCCCCCAGCAGCTCATCTGCTGCCCACCTGCAGTGACAACACAGTGTTAAATAAACATTTACACACAGTACAACACAAATGAATGAGGCTCAAATATTTACCTTTTGAAAGACAGGTTTGTTATTGTTGACATCATCAATTTTCACAACAACCTGGGCAGTACTTGTAAGGGGATGGGGCCCTCCAGAGGCATTATCATCAGTAGCTGTGACATTAAGCACATATTCTGTCCCCTGCAGCTTAGGAAACGGGCTTGAGCGAAGTCTAACTAGCCCTGTAAAAACAACAGGTTGTGGGTTTTTTTCTGCATTAATCAATTACCATTATTATTCTCACCAGTAAGAATGACAACAATTGCCTATTCACCAATAAACCATAAGGCTGCTGCAGTTGAATTTAACTATGGTGTTTTTACTGCAGTCTGATATTAAAACAAAATTAAGACATCACAACAGGTTTGTCTGCAGGTATGGCCACAGAGTTAAATGAGAAAACAGCTACACCTCAGCTGACCTGCACAGAACAGCTTTCTACCTGCTGCAGAAAAAAAGGAAAATAAAACAAAAAAAAGACAGAGAAGCATTGTGGTAGACTTGTGTTTTACCTGCACCTGCCCCACCAGCGAGCCTGGCTCTGCTGCTGTATCATTACTGCAATGACACACGTGCCACATCCCTCCTGCTGCAGCTGCCACCCACAGCTCAACTGAAACTACTTCAACTTTGCCTTCCTGCAGCACAATCACAGCAGCATCTGCTTGTAGAGGCACAGTCTCAGAAACCTCTGTTTTGCTACTCTGATAATTCCCCCAAATGCTACACCCTGCTAGGTGGGATGTAAAGGCACTGTCAGGGAAAGACGTGCTACAAAAACAGAGACCATGCAGTGAGGAGCTGTCATGCTTTTGCTCCATCATCCATCCATCACTCCTGTTATTCATCAGGAATAACAGTAATTGTCATTACAACAGAGGATTGTCACAGCATCAGTGTCACTCGATCTGCTTGCAGATGTATCGTTTTAGCTGCAGCACTTATCTTTGACACATCTCCACTTTACCTCCACATTTCTGCCAAGGGGGTACAGACTATTCCCCTGACATCATCCCTGAAAAGGAACTGCTGCAAATCACTGTATAAACCTTTAATGGTTTATTCAGCAAGTAAAGCCCAAAAGTGTTTTGGAAAAAATGCTCATGTTCCTAAAACAAACTTTCAAAGACTATAAAATTAATTTGCAAAAAAGTATATACATACCTATACATGATTATCTATATTAAAACTGTGGAGCTAATCCCAAGAGATGCTATCAGTCAAAAGTTAAAATGCTTGGAGCACTTAAAAAAAGAGTTTTCAGAAGTGTCAGATATCTCAATACTGTGGCAATTAGACACTTTCAAAACCACTGTTCCTCTTCAGGTGACAAAGCATCTTAAGAATTTAACTCTCGGAACCTGAAACTCTCTTTTTAAGTCAGAAAGGAGCTCACAATAAACTCAGGATTACACTTCAACATTTCCAAGTTACCTGCAGACTATATTTTTGGGAACATTTCAGAATCTACACATTAATATTGCAAAACCATGATTGCATTGGAATTAAAATTTCATGTTAAGTGAACTCCATGAAATAAAGAGAAGGAATAACTTAGGGCAGCTTATGCCTTCCTATATATTCAATGCTTAGGCTTTGAAAACTCTAAGTTCAAATTTTGATTGCAGTTCAAAATACAAAGTGGTTTAACTGAAGTTAATTAAGTTAATTCAACCCTTCAATGGGATTTCAGTTTGTTTGCCTGTTTCAATCTCAAAACATCCTCTTTTGTTTTCTTCAAGTAATCAATAGCAAATAAATCCTATTAATTTAAAGGGATATGCCAACCTACTTGTATGTTGGGTGTTTCTGCTATTTTTTTTTTTCTAATGAGGACACCAATGTGGTTGGATTTTTTTTTTCCTGTTCATGTTTTAAAAATATGTGACTGCTGAAAAGAACTTAAAAAGATGTAAAAATTGCTATTTCAGAGCAAATGCCTTAAACTGAAAAGTATTATCCACACACTTTTTTTTCACATGCATGCAGTGTTCTTGGCTAAATAACATTGGTCATAGGAATGATTTTGTCCTTAAATTAAAAATATTTTTTTAATTCAGATTTTATATACTTTTGCCTTCACTGAAATAAAACAATGGTAGTGTCATTCTACCTACAAATGCATCGCTTTTTGTCAGTACAACAAAAGTAAACTTGGCTAAAAAGTGTTTGCTCACACGTGTAACCAGGACAGACATAAGCATGGTGGGGGGGAAGCCTCATCTAAAAACCAGAATGTCCAGTTTCCTACATCAAATGCTATTCAGATCCTTGTCTGACATTTTGGGATGTCACACTGTTATCAATAATAACATTCTTTATTAAGTTACTGTCTATTAAGCTCCCTGTTATCTATAATAATGTTCTATTAAGTTACAGACTGAAAGCAAACGGGGACCCCTGGTGGCCTAGTGGTTAGCATGCAGGACTCTCACCTCTGCGACCCAGGTTCGAATCCCAGCCAGTCCCCCGGGCAGATGGAGCCCGTTAGCCCTGTGAGGCCATCCATCTATGAGAAGGTCACTCTAAACAAACCTACGTCCTGAGGACTTCACTGCCATTGTCCAAGCTTGCTTGGCCCCGGCAGATGAACCTTAGGATTAAAGGGTGGGCTCAGTTCAGCGCAGGCTGTGTCTCACCTAAAAAATCCATTGCGCAGGCTTGAAAGGTAAAAAGACCTTTCCCAAAATCTTCGTTCACGAAGACTGGCCATTATTTATTGAAAGCAAACACTGAACAAGTAAAGAGGGTCAATTATACAGAACTTTCAGGAAATTATACCTTTTTTAACATTAAATGAGAGTCTGTGCATCCTTCCCCTGCACTTTTTAAAATTAAGCTTCAAAGACAGCATATGTTATTCAATTTTATAATAGCTACCTAATTGAGACCAAATTAGCCAAGGGAATGGCTGGAGCTGCATTAGGGCAGGGTTTGGTTGGATCTCAGGAAAAGTTCTTCCCCCAGAGGGTGGTTGGGCACTGACCAGGCTCCCCAGGGCAGTGGGCACAGCCCCAAGGCTGCCAGAGCTCCAGGAGGGTTTGCACAATGCTCTCAGGGACAGGGTGGGGTTGTTGGGATGTCTGTGCAGGGCCAGGAGCTGGACTAGATGATCCTTGTGGGTCCCTTCCAACTCAAGAATATTCTGTGGTTCTGTTCTGTGATTCTGTGAAATTCAAAGTGCATCACAACAGAATCAACATTACTGCAGCAGCAAAGAGCTAATATATCATTACCTTTCTTAGGGTCAATAACAAAGTTTCCCTTCTGATTCCCAGACAGAATCTCATATGTCACACCATCTCCATCAGGGTCAACAGCATTAACTGTAGCAATCAGGGTGTTTGGGCCTGCATCTTCAGAAACAAAACTCCTGTAGCTGTTTTAAAAAAAAAAAACACACCAAAAAACCAAATGACAGCACTTTATGAATTCAGACAGGAAATAATGTACAGAGAATAAGCTTCACAGCATCTACTGATTACCTGTTCAGAGGGCACTGCAGAGTGTAATGTGCTAATACAACTACACTGGTACAATGCTTCTTTGTTAAGCAGTGAAATAGTAGTATTGATGATCTATCCAACCATCCATGTCTTTCTGACATTAACCCCCAGAGATTTCCACTGCAAATTTCCAGCAGTACCATGGCTTCGAAGCTCAGACTTGTTGAAGACTTGTGCTAACTGCAGAAGTCACTTGGGTTTTTTAATTTAAAAAAATGAGCTTCATTCACAGACCCACAGCAAACATTTGGTAAGTTAAAGCAGTGCTTGTTACAGCACACTTTGAGACAAGCCCCCAAAATGCTTTCAGTGCAGTCTTTGCCCCAGCATGACTAAGATGAGAATCAAATCTGGAGGATATGCGCATAATGTCACTTTTACAAAAATCTCTTCCCAAGTCCAGACACATCACTGACATTTTAAGCTTTTAAGAGGCATTATCAGCCTAAGCTTAATGCTCTCTGGAGTAGAAAAGCTCCCTGCTTTAGCAAAGTCCCAAATATTTATTATTTTATCTGACTGGATTGAGCATAGGTCAGACTAAGCACACCACAGACCTGTCCACAGTAGATATCCCAAAGCTCAGCTGTAAGAATGAACTACAGCTGCCTGTATCCACCCAAACACATGTGCACCACTGGGTTCAGAGTGCTTACAGACTCGCTGGCCATATGCTGAGAATAGCAAAATATTTAAAGAAAATGGATGCAAAGAAAACCTCTCCCTTAGTTTTCGTTGTCGAGATACGTGCGTTTGCAACGAAACCTTCATAGAAACAGTTTCTTTTCTTCCCCCGTTTTATATTCAACCAAGTAAGAGAAGTAAATTATTCTGCTTTAGCTCAGTCACAACCCTCAAGACACTGTCTTAACTCTGCATCTGGAAAGCAAATGAACAGTAATGCTGATAATTTTTAATGTGAAATACAGGGACAGAAGAGTTCAGAAGAGGTCTCAAAAAAGAGAAAGTAAAAACTGACAAAATGAAACAGAGTGGTAGCCTTAAGCATTTCATAACTGAGATAAAGAATAACTGCAACGAAAGAAAGCTCGTGGCAAGGAATCATGAGTTTATACTGGACTGTAAATCTATTTAAACAAAGGGCTAGAAGGACAACATCATCATCTAGATTTGTATTAGCCTGTCACAGAGCATAACATTAACTGCAAACTAGTCTCTCAACAGGCCCTAATCTACGTGTGCTCACAATGATTCTATTTCATTGAAAACGTCAACAAAGTCCTGCCTGAAATTCACCTCTGGGTTCAAGATTTTTTCATAACAGGAAAGACAGAGTAAAATCAAAGCCTAGTTAACCAAAAACTCGAGATAATTTGAATCCCAGGAGTTGAATTCAGTTCCAATGCCAATCTAGACATGCACACAACAGCAGTTTGCCTGCTATTGCAGAAAGAACAGAAAAGCTTCTTGTAAATGTTTGGTAATTTAAAATAATGTTTATTTTAATCATATTCTTCAGTAAAGTTTAAATATTAATTGGCAGTATTCGGGGGTTTTTTAAACTGTATTTTCTGCTCCCAATTTGTTAGAGATGTTTACAGCACCTTTAATAGCATCACTCACTTGTGATTAAAATATTAGGAACAGATATAGATAAATATTCATTGTCTCTGAATATTAAACACATAAATAAAGGAAAAATAGGCACCAGCTGAAGAGTGAGAAACTTAACCCGGTTTAGTGTTTGAAAATATAGAGAGATCCAATGAGAAACTACAAAAGATCAAATTTTCCAATCTGTATCTCCAAAGCAATGCTCAGAAAAGAAAGGAGGGCACAAGATTTTGAAGACTGAGGTTATCTTTACATACAACAAGCACTGTCAGAAAGCTTTGATGTTTTGTTCAGCTAAACCCCGAGCTTAACATCACTGAAATCTCTGCCTCGGTTTTGTTCTGAGCAACTTCTAAGAGTAGAAGACTGATGCAGAAGCTGACTGGAAATTCCATTACTAAGTCTTTAACATAAATGCAAGTTTATAGTACTTTTGGCACTGCTTCAGATGTTTCTGAGCCCCAACCATGGAAGAAAAGTGCTTATGGATGCTTTAGAAGGAAAAAAATACATATATATACAGTTTGTAGGGCATAGGACTAAGTGAAATTAAGTGAACTCCACTTACTGGCATTTATCTTGTGTGTTTTATAATTCAGTGGTCATTTAGGATTCTGTCACCTAAGCATTTTTCTTTAACAACTATAAACCAGAGATGCAGATTGCTGACTCTAAGTTTAAATTGCCTAAATAAAAGGCAAAATTCACCATGTTTCTGGATGAGGGCTCAGGGCAACACTGTGTTGCCTGTTTTTTCTGCCTGATTTCCTTTGGTGGTTGAGGGGTCCTCTTGAACTGTATAATCTGAAATTACTGCATCGTATCTTTCAGCACACATTGGAAGAAATGTAAGTGCAAGATCTGTCAGAAGGGATTGTCCATATACTACCTTTTTTATATTTTTCCTGCTAGTAACAGAGTCTCAGAGTGAAAATATCACTCCACATTTGTCAGTCCAGCTCTCAGATTTGACTGAACCAAAGCCAGTCATCCCCCTGTGATCAGCCTTTCAACCAAAATACAAAACGCCAACAGTAAATGACAAAGATAACAGAGTTTGAAGAATATGTATTTACATTGCCTGGGAAAACTCAGGTGCTTCATCATTCACATTTGAAACGTGGATCCTGACAGTTGCTGTCCCAGTCTTTGGCTCCTCCCCTTGATCCACAGCCATGACGATGAACTCATAAAGGTGGTTGGGTCGCTCGTAGTCCAACCGTGTCGCTGGAAAAATGGTGCCATGAGAAGTGATACCAAAGTCTTGACTCAGCGTGTAATACAGCAATTGGGCATTCTCTTTGGAATCACAGTCAGTGGCTGTCACTATGGAAAGAGAAGAGAAAGGCACTCTGTAGATCAAAGTTAGTGAATTGGAATGCTAAGTGCTGTAATTACTGCTGTAGTAGGCCTTGCCTTGGCACGTGGTGCTTGAAATCATTTATAAAACTTTGCTCTCCCCTGTGCTTTTTACTGAACTAACCCTTACCTGAAAATAAGTCATTTAAAAATAAACAAAAGTGAAGTCCCCAGTTGAATCCAACCACTAGATCTTGCCTTTGTCTGGTGGATTTAAAGAGCCCTGTACTATCAAAAACACATTCCCACACAGAGATGTATATTCTCATGTCCACCTGATCCACAGTGCTGACTTCAGATCACTCAAACAGATCCCACGCTGTGTAACTAAAGATGGAATATTTACATACATTATTCAACTGATGCACCTTATGTGCTTGTCAGATCCTACCCATAACCTACAAAAATCCATGCTAGAAGCACAGTTACCAGAACAGTAACTAACTACCATTAGTACAGGATAAATCACTAAGCAGAACAGTAGGAGGTTATAAAATCCTGTTTACTATGGAAAAGCAATTTTCCTGTCATTTAATTTCCTTTTCCCCCTCAAGATTTAGAAAAAGTTTATGTAACGGTTAAAGATTAATACAAGACCCTTGAACAACTGCTTAGTTGACAAAAAATTGCTTTATTGCTACATTTTACAGAGCACCATCACTTAAAGCTTAAGTTATTGGTTCCACTGGAAAGAAGCAATGTCTTTTTGTCAAGTATGCAAACAAAACCTCATATCGAACAGTTAAACTGCATTTGAAGCTTTTAATGCAAGAGAGCAAATTCCCACATCAAGCCCACAAAGGACTCTCAGAGACGGGCAGAGAATGTGAGCTGAAGTGTCCATAATTTCTGATCTAATATCACTTCCTTCCTTCAAGAAATGTAGCAAGATTGCTACTATGAGCCTGCTGCTACAATACCAACCACAACTGAAGTTCTGTTACTTCAAAATCCTACAGAGAAGATCTCTTTCCTTTGTCTCCCCCTCCCCCAAAATTATTTGGGCTGTGGCAGTAGTAAATAACTCTGACAGAATTCTGCAAGGTGCCACTTGCCTTCAGAGAGCTGCGACCACCCATGCTGGGACAAGAAATTTTGGCCTCTGAACTGAATTCTGACTAGTGGGAGGAAAAAAAATACACACTCAATGTAACAAATGGTTTCAGGAGTACTGACCTTGCAGAAGTGCAGTTGTCATAGGAACTGTTTCAGGAACACCGACTTTGCTGTAAATCGACTGATGAAATTCGGGGGCACAATCGTTCACATCTGTGATTACAACCAAAACCTTAGTGGAGAAGAGGGGAATGTTAAACAGCAAAGTGAATCAAGGGAACAGGTTCAGTACTCTTAGACATATCATGTAGAAGAATTTCCCAAAAACATCCTTGAGGTCTTCAGCAGCTATAGCACATAGGATAAACCATTTTTCTTAGATTGCTCTTTTCCTGCAGAGATATTACATTCAAAGATACCAGGAATTGCCAAGTCCCAGACCCTGCAGCAATGTTTTCCACTAACCCTTCATCTCCATTGGTTATTCCCAACTACTAATTTAAAGGAAAATGGACCATCTTCTTGCCAAGCCCCCTTCTTCTGTTATCTTATCTTACAACACTTCGGTGACTCGTAACACTAAAAACTCTACTGCCAAGCATATCACATTTTAGCAGTATAAATCTCCAAGACCAAGTTCTGAATTCAATCACAGCAGCACAAATCAGATGTAAACTGATCTCCAGGGCAGTGGTCACAGCCCCAAGCCTGACAGAGTTCGCGAAGCATTTGGGCAACACTCTCAGGTGACTCCTGGGGTGTCCTGTGCAGGCCTAAGAGTTGGACTCGATGATCCTTGCAGGTCCCTTCCAACTCAAAATATTCTGTGGTTGTGGCAAACTAAGAAAGAAATACAATTTTGCTTCTAACATCTTTAAAAATGCTTTCTTATTCCTGTGTCAGGTATGAGTCCACAGTTGCATTGTTTACACTCCTAGCAGTAAGGAGAGTGTAAATTAGCCTTTCTGGCCATTCATCCTGCTGCACTTCAGGCTCTCTGAAGTTGCTTGGGGCATTCTGCATCACAGAGAAACAGGTAGAGCTGTATTCCATCAAGCCTTACAGAGCAGATGTGAACAGTTTCTCTCTCTCAACTGTTGAGGTTGTATCTGTGTAAAGCAGGTACCAGTTAAAACTACATTTAGGTTAATTGTATTTGTAAAATCATCTCATAATCCTCTCTCAAGTCATGTTCTGCCCCTCTTCATTTTGTAGTACATTAAAGGGGCAATAGAAACTATCATCTCTGGCGTGCTACAGCCAGTGTTTATTACACTGACATGCTGCTTCCCTGGCTCTCTGTGTCCTCACACTTGTCTCTAATAATTCTGTCTCCTGTTTCCTCTACAGTTCCTCCTCATTTCCTGCAGGAGGAACAAACTCATACTGCATGCTTTTCCCAGCTCAGCAAATCCATGAATTCAAGCAAGTGTAATAACTATATTTAGAAATATTTTTGCTCTCGAAGAACTTTCTAAAATACCACAAACCATAATTTTTTAATATCTATGAGTTTTTAGTACTTTTCATTTTTACAAGTTCACTCTGTGGTTTTGATACAAAATAAGTAATTTTCTGCTGTGTCTTTGTTTTAAACTGGAACAAATCTTAAACTTCACATCATATGAAGGTTTAGAGCAAGACAAAACCTCGTGTCTGGCTTGGCTGCCCCTATTTCCATGTCTTCCCAGATGAGGCCTAGGATCTGTGATGGGATGGAATACTGCTCCCCCAGAAACAGTCTTTAGAGCATCTGCAAGAGTGAACTCTAAGAGTAGCTCAACCAGTCTTCAACTACTATCCATAGACAGAAAGACTTCTAAAAAGGACAGCAGAACACACAGAAATGGGAGCTCCTGGTGAGTCTGTACAGAAATCAAAAGGATGAGGGAAAATGGAATTCCATGCAGGCTGCCAGAGGAGAGCACCTACCTCAGCAGCACTGCTGAACTGTTCCTCGTCCTCCTCTGCTCTGACCAAAAGCAGATACTGGTGTGGGTCACTCTCATAATCCACACTGCGAGTTAAACTGATCTCTCCTGTTGCCTGATCAATACTGAATAGACCACCAGGATTAGTGAGTAAACTGTAGCTCAGGGATTTCTTTTGATATGACACAGCAGTGACTGTAAGAAAGCTGCATTAAAAAAAAAGAGAGAGAACTCAAGCATATAATACAATATTCTGAGAAATATGACAAAAACTATGCATATCATAAATGATAGTGCAACCCTGTAGGTCTGCTCTGAGCTATCCTCACTGAACTCAGTGACAGCTGTATCTAAACACCAATTCAAACATTTTGTTACACAGTGGTTCTATCACCTTGGGGTTAAACAGATAAAGACAGGATTCTTGGAAGCAGAACACAGTAAGGATTAAAAACACAGGAATAGAGGATTTAATTTTTGCTGCAGCTGAATTTGCCTACTCTAACTTCCTTCTACGGCAGAAGATGGTTTTCAGGCAGGAAGCTAAAAGATAAAGCAAGATGAAAAAGATTCATTTTAATATCAGCACAGTAAGTTTGCTGCTGCAGTCATACCACCCTAAAGTTCCAACAGATAACTGCAAAAGGATAAGAGCCAGGCCCTAAGAGCGTGGGTGTTACAGCTTATACAGGACATATGGTTTTAGCTCTTGTCTGGCACTGTCTTTTTCCCACTGAAGTCCAATGTGTTTAAAGCCTTCAAGTGGAGATGCCCACAGTATGAAGTAAAAGAAGAAATTAAAAACTAAATATTAAGACATTTAAACCAGTATACTAATTCCTCAAGTGTCTGTCAGCTTATCATGCAGGTTCCTTAGGAAAAAGAACTCCATCTCCCAGGAGAACCCACCACCATGTGTGATCCTGTGACAATTACAATCAATAAGACAGAACTCATTTTGTGCAAACTCCTTTTTCACCCCTTGTATTTCCATGCTGCTGTCTTCTCACTTCCCTCAGGTGCACTACAAACAATGGGAAACATTCCTGTAGGTCATTATCTCACTTGAGTTTTGTTCTGTATTTTCCAGTGATGCGGTTTCACAGGTAGTTCCAGCCAGTGCAGGACTGCATTCCTGCCACCAGAATTTTTCTGCCCCCCTTCCAGCACCCTGCCCTGGCTGGATGCTCATGCCACCTCTCCTCTCCTGTCAGCACTGAAAACCACAAGGCCGTGCTGGGAGAACATTTAACAACCCAACTGAAAAGCTTTGTCTGTTTTTGGCTTTGTATTCTCTGGGCTCAGCCTGCCCATGCAGCTGGAGCTGATTAGCACCAGTGGCAGACCAAAGGAAGAGGGAGATTTGGTAATGCTCCTCTGCTCAGCCCCAGCCTTAAATCAGTCTGTAATTGGGAAATCCCAAACCCAGACATCCAGTGCATGACAACAACTCTGTTCTCCTGCATATTTGGGTAATCGGTCCAATTTAAATATGAGAACTTTAGGATTCTAAATGCATTTTCATGGCTATTTCTGGTCAACACATCACAGAAACCACTTTCACAGGGGGCACTGTGTATATTCAAACCTTTTCTGATGTAAGAACCACACTAAATACTTAATTCCTTTCGGATATTACCAAGCAATTTGACCAACTGACTAATCTACTATCTTAGGCATGCAAACCTATTTCTAAATAGCAATAAAAAATAGTTATAAAGAATTTAGTTATTTTTAATTCCCAAGACTGCAGCTACCTGTTAGATATTATAGTATTTTGCAGTTCTTGAATTCCTTTTATGCCTGTGTAATTTAATTTTATTGTAGTTTTAAAGAAAAAACTTGTTATCTACTATTAATATTTTATCTTAACAATCCTTGGTTATTCAGTCACTGTAAAACTAAATGTTGTAGATTGAACAGTTAAAATACAACACCATAGATAATGTAATATAAAAAAACAGTTCAATTGCTACAGAAGGAAGATATTTACTGGACAAAAGTATTTTCAATTCATGCAGAAGAACAAATATCTGCTGTAACAAAAAAACAGTTTGTAAAAGAAGGGACTGAGTATTCAGGTGGATCTGTAGGACTAGCATTTTCCATGATATTTCAATCAGCATGGTTGGACAAAGGATGGAAAAATAAGATGACAAGTTCTATGGCATCTTCATTTTTGCTCAGTTTGTCACTGTGATGAACACAGGAAAGCCAGTCTTTTGGTTTTTTTCCAATTTTCACTTTGAAGAAGTCAATTCGCTGAATTTGACACATAAAATTACTGTGTTCTTTCACACAGGATATCTTCCTTCATGATGTAACAGCGCTAATTTGCACTCTGCATTTTGTTTGAAAATTAAGACACAACCAACATCTTCTAATTCTTTCCATATCATTTCAAAAAGCAAGAAACCACAATTATGCAATACCACTTTTCTCTATAAAAGGATAACTAAAAAATACGTCAAACTGTATCTTGATCACCTCTAATAAGAGAGCTGAACTGCTGCTCACAGTATGTATTACAATTCACAAACAATATGAGGCTTTGCGGAGATCAAGCAGAAGTTACAACTTGGAACACAACCCCACTGCAGTGTTTGAGCTGTTACTTACGGTTCTCCTTGTGGTGTACTCTCAGGGACATACACAAAGTATGACATGTTGGTGAACTGTGGTGGTCGAAATCCAGCAAGAACAGAAACAGAGGCTGGAGACCCTCTGCTTCCAAGTTTATCTGCTGCCAGCACAGTCAGCAAATACTCCTTGTCCCTCACCAATGGCAAACCTGTTGTTTTAATCCAGCCAGAGTCCTTCTCAACTTCAAATCTGTCTTCGCCACCTAAAAAGAACAGGTCCACGAGCTGCTGTTAGCAAGAACACTTTTACTTGATTAAAAAGGAGGAGAATATGGTATCATATCCCCAGTTGGCTTTGGCTTAGGACAAGCATGCACACTAAAGTTCAAAAGTTTGTTTAGAACTTAGAAATCACTATATTCATGATATTCATGGTTACATTTCTAAATTGTATTTTACTTCTCTGGGCAATTGCCACTCTTCTGTATCACAGAATCATAGAATGGTTTGGGTTTGAAGGGACCTTAAAGCTCATCTCATTCCACCCCCCTGCCATGGGCAGGGACACCTTCCACTAGCCCAGGTTGCTCTAAGCCCCGTCCAACCTGGCCTTGGACACTTCCAGGGATGGGGCAGCCACAGCTTCTCTGGGCAACCTGTGCCAGGGCCTCACCACCCTCACAGGAAGAATTTCTTCCTAATACCCAATCTAAACCTGCGCTCTGTCAGTGTGAAGCCATTTCCCCTTGTCCTGTCACTACATACCCTTGTAAATAGCCTCTCTCCATCCTTCTTTTAGCCTCTAATACTTTGCTGTTGTTTCACCCTAAATATCCCATACCCTACTGAGGTCCTGGCCAAGAGAAACAAATTCATCTTTGGAGGGGTATGGTTGCTCTCCTTCTGCTCAGATAGAACTATTACTGAAGGTTTTTTTAAGAGATATGCAAAAAAATTATCAATGAGTCTGTAACAGCTTTACACAACCCAGACCTTCAAAACTTTGTTAGAGATGAACCAGAAGCATGACTGCTGCAAGGGATAGTAACATTAACCCTCCTCTCCACCCAACAAACTGTGCTTCTTCCACATCCTGTCTTATCTCATGAACAGGCAGTCCCCACTGCCACCCCCCTGCCGAAGCCCTGGGGAGTACTGACTGCTCCATCATCATCATCCCCCAGGGAAAAACATGGGCAGGAACTCAACTTTGCAAAGAAATCTCTCCATACCCTCAATAAAAGTTGATTTTTCTCACACCCAGAGCTGAAGGCTTATGAACCTTTTGCAGGAGGAAGGGAAGGTCTTTCACTAACAAAACTGAGGATAAAAGACAAAAAAAGTCACAATAGCAAAGCTTAATACGTGGGGAATGGGAGGGTTAAAATTTACCTTCCAAGAGAAAATATTCCACAATTCCATGGATCCCTTCATCTGCATCCACAGCAAGCAGCTTGTACACTTCAGTACCTCCTGGAGCTTCAGGGGAAACCACAGCCAGGAACGGGAAGGGCTCCATGGCCCAGGCGGGGACGTTGTCGTTCACGTCTGTCACAGTGAGGGACACGTGCACCAAGTACCAATCCTTCCCTAGGGGCCACAGAAACGTGAGGAAATGATTAGACAGCCACTTAATGGCACTCAGAGTAACAGAAACTTAACAATATCTGAGTAATATCCTGCAATATTG
Source organism: Neopelma chrysocephalum (assembly GCF_003984885.1). NCBI lineage: Eukaryota > Metazoa > Chordata > Aves > Passeriformes > Pipridae > Neopelma > Neopelma chrysocephalum. The sequence goes on from NW_020897783.1 coordinate 2,060,210, forward strand.
TTGGGAGAAAAAGTCGGGGTTTAAGGTTCTTCTGCAATCAACAGCATCCAGACTGTGGGGAAGGAATAACCAGCACACGTACTGCTGAACTGCAAGACTGGGGCCATCCCTATGACATTCTGCTAAGATTTCTCCTTAGGAAAGATCATATATTCTTTTATTTTCAAAATTTAAATACATATTTAAATACAAATATTTTCTAAAAGTTTTGGTTGTTTTTTTTTTAAAAAGCATCAAATATTTTTTTATGCAAAGATTAGAGCAACTCTGAATTTTGAATCTAAATATTTGTTGCCAAAAAAATTCTAACCAATCCACCCTAAGTAGTGATTTGCCATTTTAGAAACTTCACTGAAATCCTAGTATGGTTTTCACTTCTACTGAAGTTTAAATGCTATTAAATCCAAACAGTCAAAAACAAAAGAAACCCCAAAACTAGAATGGAACTTTTCAATTTTCCAAAAATCAATAAGATAACACCCTTAAAAACTGATAAAAAATTATTTACTATACTTTTGCCATGATTAAATCAACCCATGAAGACAGTGAAGCTCCTAAGCAAGTAATAAATATTAGGCAGATATTGCTGAAAAGGAGGCAGAAAGGAAACACAAGACAGCGAACAGAGTATTTTTTTTTAACTGACAAATATTATCAGTAACATCAGGGAGTTCAGTATAAATATAACTCAAGCCTTTTGACCAATTTGGCTCCCAGCAGACTGACACTGCACTTGTAATAGTTTTGCTAGAGAAGCCAAGGTGAGTGTTCCTGCAATGCATATTTAATGCCTCTGGTCTCAGAAAAGTGATGCATTCACACCCTGAGTGACTCCAAAGGCAGCACAACTGCACTGACACAGCCTGGAATGTGGCCAAGGTAACAACAGACACCTACATTTAGAGGATGACTTATCCACAAGTTTAATAATGGATGTAAAGTCAGAGCTGATGGTGTTAATACTTAATTTCAGTGTTGATTTATTATTTATACATACATGAAAACATATACACACATGCACTTATTTTCAAAACAGCTTTAGAGGAACTGAAACAACATACAAAAAGGAACATCTGAAGTTATCAGTTTTAATTTAAATCTAATTAATAATACAAAGAACTTAGTATTTAAGACTCCAAATATAAAGTGCTGCCAAAATATCTAATCTTGTAAACAGTGTTACCTCGCTAAGGAGGCCTATTCTCCCAGGAAGCTGTGCCACTTCGGCTGAACTGCTGTACTTGTTCTCCCTCTCTACTTCCTTAATTGCAGCATTACATCCCTCTCCAAAAAACCTCCATGTTCCAACTAAAATCCGTTCCTTTGTGTGACATGTGCATTTATTGATGTTGTCCCTTCGCTCCCACAGAAGCACCACCTCATCTTTCACATTAGCCTCTTGCAAGCTTCAGCTTTCCATACTTAGAATCTCCTGTCCACTGGCAAGTGGCATATTTAGCACAGCATATCAGAATCTGCCATCTATAAACAACCACAAGGGGATTGTTGTAAACAAAACTCCTCGGTGTTGTGACAGAAAAAGTCAAATGCAAGTTTCCTAGTTTAGATTCCCGAGACTTAATCCATCATGACCTTTGAGTATGTTCTATTTTTACCCAGAAAATTCCTTAATAGAAAAATCAGCATTCACCCAAGATAATCACAGAAGTTCTTAGTTCAACTCATAAAACTGTATTAATTCATCTGACTTTTAGAACTGTGAGTACATGTCCTTTTTTTCTTTCTCTAAATAGCAAGAAAAAGTGTAGTGACAGTAACTTATTAAATCCACATTAAATTCTTTGTAATTATACCCTGTACCCAGAACCTAAGTTCCAGGGAATGCAGTATCAGTTTAAGGTAACACATATGAAAAAACAGTGTCTGCAGCAAAACCAGACCTCTGATTTATCAAATGGTAAATTACAGAAGTGAGCAGTTTCCTAAAAAATGAACCTTAAAAATGCCTTGCACCACTGTAGAACTTGGATACATGCAAAATGACTTTTTCATGGGAAAATTCTCAGTTGCCATGCACATCCAAGTCCTACAAAGTCTTCCCGACTCCAAGTGAGACCACCTGTGCGTGTGTGTGATGTATTATTGCACTTCTGCAGACAGAAGGGTTGGGAGGCCCAGTGTGAGGACGCTCAATTCAGCTTCTGTAGCCAAACGTTCTTTGAAACAGCGCATGTGGAGCCAAAGTTTCCAAAGATGAACTCCTACTGCCTTGCTACAAAACACCACTGACACTGAGGTGAGAGCACAGCAGCCCACACTGCTGTTGCACTTTCCTTGTAGTCACCCAGGTGTAATTCCCTCCAGCATTCAGACAGGCTCTGCGAACACAGCTGCTTTGCTTTCTCCTCCACAGCACAAAGAAGCAGCCAAAAAGAGCTGAAAAAAACCTTATTTCCCACTACTACACTAAATAGAACCAGATATGTTTCAAAGACACGTCTTAAGTCAGAATATGTGTTCCCAAAGTCCCAGGACAGTCAGTCCAAGACACCTGAAGAGACTGCAGAGGAGGGAACATGTTGGACATCCACCACAGCAACCCACACCAGGGTAAGTTCTTGAATGAGAAGTGCCAAACGAGATCACTGATTGCTTGACCACTCCAAAAATCTTAATTAAAAGGTGTCCAAAAAGAATAAGTACAAAAGGGAGAAGTTAATGTCAAAATTGCCTGTCTCCTCTGAAAAGAACAGGTCTGGTGGAAGCTGCCACAAGTTTGTAAATACCCAGTCTTAGCCTAGTTTGCCTGGGCATACTGCAGGCTTAGAATAGTGAGCACTAAATTAGAAGCTGAGTTAAGAACCTTTGAAAATCTGCCCCTATAATAGCAAGACCTATCAAGGATGTGAATGCCACCTAGAGAGGTTACTGATGGTTTGTCTCTCTCAAGTCTGGAAATCACTACCCTAATCAACCCATGAGCTCACTCTGTTACAAGTTCTGCTAAAGTTTTTGACATGTATGTATTCCTCTATCGAAAAACAAGTCCCAGTCGAAGAATTACTGATTTTTATTGCAGAAATAGTAATAATCCTGGATACTAATTCCACTCTTTTCACCTAATGTATAACCAGTTCACTGAAAATTAATATGCTGGTACTCACAATATATTTGTAACTGAGGAAGACTACTTGTAAGGAAACCGTGCAAAAGTACATCAGGACTGAGATTAGTCCTCACATGCTCTAGCAAACTTTATTGATCGGAAACTAAAAGGACTCAGGCACATTCCTCCAGCTACTTCTGTTTTAATAGTTAAGAGACCTTAATGTCATTTTGGTATCTTGGCAAGACCAAAGCTTTCAGCAGTATGTTGGTTACCTCTGAAACATGTGAATAATCTTGAGAATTTTGTTAGGATATGCAGCAGGAACTGCATTGCAGGTAATGGAAGAGACAGGTCTGGGTGCCTCTCTTGACCAGCAAACATTCCCACTGCATATCACCTTACAGATCTTATGGATATATTATCTTCTTCCATCCACCCCAGACAATCTGATTCATAACAAAGAAACAGTAAATAAATCACTATTTCGTTTTCAGATAAAGGCAGTCTGGAGGAAAATGACTGTAAGTAAGTTTTCCCTTGACTGCATACCATACATCAAAGCAAAAGCTACAGCAGGAACACCGGACAGGGCTGTACTTCTCCACAAATGCGACCTGACAACTTGTAGAAACAGCATCAGGGTGTCCAACGAAGCATGATTGGACAAGGACTTGCCAGAGGACAACGAATGTGCTGAAGAGACTGACAGCGACAATAATGTGTAATATGTGGATGTCTAGCAGGACAATGCATTAAGGATTTCAAAATACACGTCCGTGAACATGATTTTTTTTAAGCATAACTCCACATCCTAATGAGGGCAGCAAATATCTCTTAAGTTTTTCCTTTTTTTGCAATTACCACGACACACACGTTACAAAATGCAGTCCCCTGTGTTTTGTAACTGGCACAGCTGCTTGCCTACAGAATGGACCTTAAACCAGACTTAACTCATTTTTAGTAAGGTAGATAAAATTAACTTTCTCCCTCATTTATGACAATTTGTGCTTCAAGACAGTGGATGGAAAGAAATTTTAGAGACATACATCTCTCAACAGTTCAGGTATCTCAAGGTATCTTCTTCTAACAAAATATCCCCCTATATGTATCTCACAGATATATTATACATGTACATCAGTATATTAATAACAGTACATTATTATGCATCTGCATTCATATATTATGATTAATAGTAGTTGATTAGTAGTATATGTGCTGCAATATTGCTACATTATGGGAGAAATAATATGTTACAATTCCACTCAAATCTTAGCAGAAACAGCTTAAAACTGATAATCCTCTCTGGATTTGGGTTAAGTCCTACAAACACAGAGAGGTTCTACTTAAATTATCTGTTCCCAATACCAGGTCCTGACAACCAGTGGAGATACCTGCCACTGTATTCAGCAGGGCAAGTTGACCACTACTGACATGCTAAGTCAGGAATCTGAAACAGGCTTAATTTCCCCAAAAAGAATTTTCAAACTGTTGTGTAACACCACACCAATTAGAATTTCTTCCATATTAAATGCTAGATACATGACTTTCGAGCCAGGCACACCACAGATATCTGACACAATGTCATCCATTCAAGAGAAATCCTACTAAAAGAATGGTTCTGCTAATTAGATTGTTGGCACACACACGGATTTTGCCATTTGACAGATTTTCTTCCCTAGCTTCAGACAACAAAAAAATTTAAATTGCTTTCTCACAGAGACTGAGCAAGAAGAGATAAAACTCAAAATGGCCTTGCTGCACATAAACACGACAGTAACATAACACTGGAACATCTTGTGTCAAAAATCAGTATTTTTAAAAGTCATATAGAAAATAATACTTTATATTCAAAAGGGTAAAATCATCTTTTTATTTAATCACAAAGTGTTTTTCCTCCTATTTTTCTTCACTATGGAAACTAATGATAACAGTTTCTGTGAGCAGATTGCTTTTCCCATGTATTTGCAAACACCCTTTGCAGTATCAAATCTAAGCCCTGTCTACAGCTCTCTTTTCAATTTATACAAAAAACTAAAACTAAAATTATAAACTCTAGTCCAGAGCTTTTTCCTGCTTTAGCCGCTTAATTCCCTATTAGAGTCAACTTGTGTATCATCAAAAATCCTTCTTAGGGCAGCTCATCCTGAAGTCTGCTTTTTTTCTCTCTGATATTCCCTCCAGTTGGAATTACTTCCTTTTAACTTAATATTACTGACAAAAGCTGCAGCACTGAAATTCATTCCCTATCACCAAAATCAATCTTCATAATCCACTGCTGTAACCTCATCACAGGTATCTATCTATAATTGCTTATTTTTCATGCCTATCTGTGGTTGAAAACTGATAAACAGAAGGATTTATTATAGTGCCTTACTCTGAACTCCAACTACATTAGGCAAGATAATACACCAGCTGGCCCAAGTTTCTGCTTATGGGAAATATGTGATATGTCACCACTCACAATTTTCATCCTTTGGGAAAAAAAACCAAACCAAACCAAACAAACGAAAAAAAACAACCCACAAGCAAAATACTTGGAAATTTGCTGAGAAGTTTAATCATAGTAAAAATGGGAATAAACAGTAATAAGTCATTAAAAAAATAGAAAATTTGAGAAAGAGTCTCTAAAATATCTTTCTCAGCCTTCTAGATCCACAGAGTTAATGGAATCACTTCTCTACCAACATTCTCTGCATAAGAGTTACACATCAACATAATCTCCAGCAGAAGCATTTCAAAGGATGTCAGAGTTTACCTCCAGAGTGTCCCTGGGTGTTAAGACTTCCATCATTGTGTGTTGGACCAATTTCAGCACTACACCTCTTTTAACTTTTCAATAGATGTAAAAACCACAGGCCCCCTCAGCTATCTGAGCAAAGTGATTTGGTAAGATCAGAGTTACTGTTCATCCAAGTCCTTCCAAGTCCACAAGGCCCATAATACAGACAGGATTTGTATAACATATAAAATCTTCCTAGGTTAAGACCAAATTCACTTGATTGCAAGGAAGTCACTTCTCCAAGAAAAAGCATGAAAACCTGTTGTTTCAATGCCTTTGAGAAAAGCACAGTGCAGATTCAGGGCAGTGTCTAATTCCAGCCTCCCCCCTGGATTCCTTTCTCCAAGTCTCCAAAATGAGCACACTTTTAACACTGAGAGGCTTTAATAAAGGCAGCATCGAATATATAGGAGAAAACATTTTATATTAACTATTCAAAGTTAGAAATCTACCCTTTGGCAAGACACAAACCACATTTGTGTAATAAAATAAACTGTTACTATTAACAGCAACCTTAATACTCATATACTGTGAAGAACACTCTTCATCCAAAAAGTTGTGAAGAATTTCTAATAAAGGGTGTCACAAGCTTGTAAAATAATTACCATCTTTTCACATCAAATTTAAGATATATAGACAGGAACTCAGCATTAAGAATGAACAGAAAGCCCTCTCAAAATCATGAACCTCTTGGATAGTCCAAGTTAAAAACTTGTCAAAACTGAAGAACATACTGGAAATTACAAGAAATAACCACGTTTCTTGTAATCAGAAACAACCACTCTAGGTCTTTCTAGAGTTCTTTATGGCTTTACTGAATCCAAGTTTATCTGAAAAAAAACTCTTTTGTTGGTGTTCACCACTAATTTTCCAGGAAAGGGTTTCAACATCCAGTAACATGAACCAGTTCTCCAAGCTGGGATCGCAGCTGGGTTATAAAGATTCATTGGGCTGCACACAGATACTGCAAAATAATAAATCCTGTCATTTCATACAGCAACTAGGAACAAAAATATTCTCCCACCTACCAACCACGTTACTCCAGGGGTGGCAGGAAGGAGAAGAAGGATTTAACACTTAATCATTCAGTTAACAGCAACTTTTGAAGGTCACACTGGTTAAACCAAGCCTTGAAAATCATGCGTGTTGAAACAGTCCAATTGCAATTCCAAATACTGTAGGTCAGAGTTGCCTCTAAACCCATCTCTTTTCACCATGTCAAATTACAAAAGATGCTGTCAATCTGTGAAATCCAACGTACTCTCAGACTTCTGATTGCATTAGGATTATATGACTGTCTTTTCTCTCAAAAATCCAATGGATAATTCTATAAGACGAGACTTGAAAAGTAAAATCCTTATATTCATTAAAAATGTAGGCTTCTCTGCATCAGTGTAATTGATAAAACTGACAATGCCAGACATTCTGATTTAAAAAATCTGACAATAGAGAATATGTAGTTGACTGAACATGTCTCTACAATTGTGGACAAACATTATACGTTCCTTGAATGTACTGAGGGCAGAGGTATTATATTATCATGATTAAGCAATAATGGGTGAGAAGTTAGGTTGCTCCTGGCATTTTCAGGTCATTTCAATTTATTTTTAAAAGAAGATTATGAGAGTGTTAAAAGTCTTGCAAGCCTTGAGGTTAATATTGGTATTACATACTGCTCTACATCTACCAGCAGATTTAGGTATTCAAGCTGGTATTTTTGTTTCTAGTTTTGTGTTGGAGCCTTTTTTTAAGTTTCCCCAACTTCTAAGACTTTTATTCTAAATAGACAAATATTCTTTGAAAACTCGGGGGTTTGTTATTTGTTTGGGTTACTGCAAGTGAAATATTTTGGGGTTGCTTGATAGGATGTTGCTGTTTTGAAGTGGCTTTGCAAACATCATACTGTAGTATTTTAAAACCTCACTCTATATTATGTCTTCATGTAAAATACCTACTGACTTAAAGCTTGGGAAGATACATTTTCAGAAAAAACATCTTAAAGCCCTAAGCCTCTAGCTACAATCAGGAGAAATCTCTTTTCCCATTTTCAGACCATAACATGAGATAGAAGCTACTGGTTATTGTACCCAGTCCTACTGTATATCCTTAAAAAAAATAGGACAATTATGCACAAACATTTCTCTACTGTCATTTCTGAAAATTCCTGAGGTATATGATGGGCTACTTTTAAGTACAGTAGTTTGCTCATTCATAAAACATAAACCTTCTAAAGAGATAACTTTGATGGGCTCAAGCTGGGGACAACCCACATTCCCTCCTAATATGCCTCATCTTTTCTGCAGATAGAATAATGACAGTCTGGCATGTCTCTGCTCCTTACCATCACATGGCTTTTAAAATAGAAGTTAAAGCAAACCAGAAAACAAAAATAAAGAAAGCATCAGAGGAGCTCAATGATCATGGCAGAGTGGTTCTTAACATGGTTATCACCTTAATGTATTTTAATTGGTAATTTATGTTATCAGAGACTTCCCAGTGTGGCATCCATCTGCTGGGAGTGGCAGACAGAAAAACCAAGCATGTCCAGGTAATGAAATAATAATCACAACAGACATCCTTAAATAACAAAGCATGTGTCTTAATAAATGATTGTTGACTGCCAAAAGGCATTATCATAAGAAGAGATCCTGGCTAAAGCAGTAGCAGCTACTGGGCCACTGTAAAATGGAAAGTTCTCTTGAAATTTTTCCTTAGAATTTCTTGGGGAAAATCCAAGGAGGGAAAAAAAAAAAGGATAAAAATGCCACTACAATCAGTAGCCTCACCAACAGAGCCTGTTGTAATTCCTTGGATCATTATGGAATCCCAGAATGGTTTGGGTTGGAAGGGACCTTGAAGATCATCTCATTCCAACCCCCCCTGCCACGGGAAGGGACACCTTCCACCACACCAGGTTGTTCCAACCCCCTTCCAAGCTGGCCTGTATGTTCTATAATTTATTAGTTCTGTCAGATTATCAAATTTGTGTTGAAGTTTAGAGTTAGATTGTGTTCATTTCTTTTGCAGAAACTGAATGTTTGAGATGATAAACAGCCAGAAGACCTGACCAGCTTCGGTGTTCGAGCAGTCTCACAAAGGTATTTTTAATCTGACTGCCTGGAGTAGAAAGCAGATCATTTCAAAACATTCAGACTGATCAAACATCAACACAGTGCTCTAGAGCTTCCCCAGACATTCCTTTTTACCACAAATCAGTAACATTCCAAGCCTGTAAACACCCATAGCTGTCCCAAATGCACCTGGAATGTACATTCTCTTTTGACTTAATAGCACGAAACCCACTGCAGTTTAATGAAACCCATCTGCTGGAAAACAGATGATGATTTCAACTTGAGCTCAGCTTGATGTGTAACTGTTAATATGGTTGTAATTCACAGAAGAGGTAATAAGAATTGTAAAAGGCAAAACAACATCCAGAGGCTACTTAATTCTTAGGGATGATCCCCCAGAATCAATACAGCTAGTAAGAGACTAAGGCCTCAGATAAAATTAAAACAGATGATCCTTGACTTCCAAGCACGAAATCCTTCAAGGTTGAATATATTACTAAACTTGGTATCTCCACCCTCTACGTCAATTTAAACAGGAAAAATATACTTTAAATATAACTAAGTGCTATTAACTGTTGGAAGGCCCTTGGTGAATCCTCTGATAAGAAAAAATGAGTGACAGGAGATTACAAAGCTAATGCCCATGGATCAAGTAAGGTCAAGGGAGCTTGAGACGACAGAGGATTAGAGAGACGGGATCTTTCAGGCACTACCCCCAAGCACTAATGGAACAATAATGGTTCCTTCTCAAATTAAATGCTACCTCTACATTAAAATATTAATGTGTATGACAGTCTAAGAAATTTTACCTTCTGTTCACTGGGTACAAACTTAAAAAGCATTATGCTTTTGCTAAGAATAAATTGTGTTCCCATAAATCAAATGGGACGAAATCTGAAAGGCCACAAAAAACATGAGCACAACCATTGGTCCTTGCAGGCTGAAGAATATAAACCAGGGCTGAGTGATCACTGGGGTCACTCAAGGAATCCCCTCCTCAAGGACCATGTGCCAAAAAACATACTCATGAAGTTAAGCCCTGAAATTTTGGAATTCTGCTTAGTATCTTGTGGCTCAAACTCACGTATGAGGTTTTCTTGGTGTTTCTCTTTGGTTTGGGGTTGTGAAGTTTGTGTTTCAGTTTCTTTTAGTTAAAAAGTTTGTTAGTTACGAAAAATGCAAACATTGTCAGGCCATATTTCAATTTCAAATGAGTGTTTTCATCTCTCAGGATTGATTTTTTTTCTGTCCAATGCCAAGGCAGAACCTCAGAAACTTCCAGTGTCTGAAGGGGCTACAGGGAATCTGGACAGGGACTCTTGATCAGGAACTGTAATGACAGTTATGGGTAATGTGTATGAATTGAAGGAGAAATTTAGGTTGGATATTAGGAAGAAATTCTTTACTGTGAGGGTGGTGAGACACTGGCACAGGTTGCCCATGGAGGTTGTGGATGCTCCAACCCTGGCAGTGTTCAAAGCCAGGTTGGATAAGGCCTTGAGCAACCTGGGCTAGTGGAAGGTGTCCCTGCCCATGGCAGAGGGGATTGGTACTAGATGAATGACTATGGCCATTCCAACCCCTTAACATTCTGTGGTTGAAGCTCTCACAGTTGTCAACATACAGAGAATGTTTAACACAAAGGCACAGCTGCTGAAACTGCAAAATTTAACTGCCAAGGGGCAGCAAGGACAGGCTGCTCTGCAGGGTGTGGTGAAAGAGGAGTCAAGGGACCTCACTGTCACTGAGCAGGTCCTGAGACTGGTCACCAGACAAACCCACAGGGATCAGTGGAGCAGGGAGCCAAGGCAGTGTCGGGGCAGGGGAGGCACAGCTGGGCACAGCACAGCCCTGGGCAGCCCAGGGAAGGACAGTAGCTCAAGCACAGCTCCCGGGACATGGGGCAGAGGCCACAGACACTGCTGGTGACACCCACCTGTCTGATCCCAGCACAGTGTCAGAGCCTTTGAACCCAGGCAACCAAACCCAGGGAACCCCAGAACCTGTCACTGCACTCCAGGACCTGACAATCCCATTGGAACAGCCCTGATCTGACAGGGAACATCCTACCAGTCTGTGAAAACTATCAGGCTTGACTGATCTGTGATCTCTATTTCTTTAAACTGACTTCTGCCTGGTTTTAAACCTTCCTGCTAAGAATTCATGCAAGGAACTCACCTGAATTGGAAAATCCAGCAAAGGCACTATCTCCTCTCTTATCCAGGCCCTGAAATTGTTACTCCTCCAATCCATACCATTAAAAAGGCACTTAGCACTATAGGTCCATATTATCTTGTTGACGCTTGCTAGTGACTACTTACTGCCTCCAGAAAATATAAAAGCTACAGTAAAACTAAGTCTACACAGTATCAAATAACCACAAAGTGAATAAAGAGAGTTAGTAACATACAATTTCCTCTACAGACCGCAGTTAGTTTTACTGTAGCAGTACAATACAATTATTTGTTATTTCAAAGAAAAAATAAATTTAAAAAAAGGATTTTGGCATCTACATTAAAAAAAAATCACAACATTTATAACCAAAATATATCCCATCACAAAATAACTACAGCATGAAGCTGCACTGGTGATGGCAATAATAATAGTGATTTGTTCACATCAGTACCATAAGTTTTAGAGCTCAACTGCAGCTTTGCCAGAAACCCAACCCTGCATGCTGAAGAGTTGTTCATACTGCAAATGCCCATCAAAGCTACCTCTGACACAGGAAAACGTGTATCAGCACCAAACCTATGGTCTTCTACTAAAAAATTCTCCAGATACTGAGGAGTGAGTCTGTTCCTTTGGTGGTTACTTGCCAAGCCAAGTGCAGTGAGCTCAGATAAGCTCACACCTTCCACAAGGTGCAACTCAGTGAGAAAACCCTTTTTTATGAACATGTGGAAGATCATCTGGATATTGAGATGCTGAAGGTCTGGTTTTATCTGGCACAGTATTTGCTTCTATGGAACACCAGCCCTGGACATGCTGCTGTGTTGATTATGCCACACAGAATTCAGAGAAAGTAAACAGAAAAGTATTTCAAATTCTATTTTAGCTGAAGTGGAAAAAAGAAACAAACATACAGCCTGTTACATACCCTTTGTACTCCTCTGAAGAAAAATTCAGGAACAGGACATCTCCTACACAGTCCCCTTTATGAACTAAAGAGTGGGGACTGTCACATAAAGGAGGAAGAAATACTACTGAATGTTGCCTTATTGCCATATACTAATCTTCTTGTTACTATTTTGGGAATGCTCCAGTGGGGGGGGAATCATTTATTTTTCCTAGCAATGCATTAGGACCACTTGTGGCACAATGCTTTTAAGCATTCTTTACTACTTTAGGTAATGAAGTGCACATTACAAATGAATCACAATAAACTACATTGAAAAGATAAAGGAAAAGAGGGTAGACTTTATATGCTAAAGCTTTTAAACATCTTGTCTTATCCTTGACATCCTTGCCTGGGTTGAAGAAGAGACTAATGACAGAATTAATTACTGGTTAATTTTCAGTTTTCAGTTACCAGGCAGCAAGAATTAGGGGAAAGTGGAAAAAAAATTAAAGAAATTAATACAACTTTATACCACTTGAACATAAATTGACATCCGACACCATAAGGTCTAATATTAGAGAACTGTAGCTGCTGGAATGTTTATGGTTATGTACAATGTAAAGTAAGTGAACACAAATGTTAAAAGCCAAGTAAAACAACTGGAAAAAAAATCTGAACTTGAATGTTTACTCACAAGAAAATTTAGTGTAACCATCTCTGCATTTTAATTCATCCTTCTGTAAATACTGTGTTTTCTCTTGGAGCTTTTGCTATATACTATATCTTCCTTATTTCAGACTATTAAAACATGTAGTTGTGCTAGTCATCTTTCTCTCTCTCCTATCCCATCCTTTTGGTTATCTTTTCTCACATTACTGCAGTCTGAATTGCAAGTAAGGAAAGAGACACAACTTGCTAGATCTGTTTGAAAGTATTATGTTAAATGTATTTTAACTCCTACAAAACGAGAACGTAAGCATTCTGCAACTTGAAAGTTTTAAAGATCTCGATTCATTATTAACCTTTAACTGTTGAAAACAATAGTATTAATAAAGGTGTATTTTGAATTTATTCTCCCTTAAACCAAGAAACTTAAAATCACCAGTATCTAAGGCATATCATTTGTACTGCCCACAATTAATTGCTCTCTGCCTAATCTGAGTCAGATCCTAGTTCTACATATTTCTTAGAGATTTATTCTCTTACTACTACATACTACTAACAGTAATATGTCGGGCTAGTGGAAAATACTCCAAAGGTGGAAAAAACACCCTGAAATTAAATTAGAAGTTGTTTTGGATTATTTTTAACTGCAGAATTGCTTTGGAAATGAAATCTCAGGTGTGACAGAGTGACAAGCTTTGCTCCAGGCAATCTCAGACTTCTATATTCAGACTAGGCAAGAGCCAAAACAATCACAAAGGTGAGAGCAGCAGTAACCGCGGGCTACCACTTTTCTAACATCATCATCTTGATCCTGACAGAGGGAGCTGTGACACCAACAAAGGGCTGAAACTTGAGCTACCTGACAGAGTAGGTGAACATCCCAGCAGCACACTCAGATTGACCCGATGGATTTTGTCACTGCCGCGGAGTAATGACATGCCCCTTGGCAGGTAGCCTTGCTCAGGATTGAGTAGTGAGCATAGAGCACTTGCGTTTTGGAAATTGGTCTATCAACCTCTTGGTCTGCAGCCAAAGCTCAAGCTGGAACACAGCACAAAGCCAGTGCGAGTGACTGACATCAACACAGCGACAGGCACAACAAAACCCAAGGGAGAAACGGAGAAGGATCTGAGAGTTGCTCCTCAGGACCTGAGTGAAAGGAGTTGCTGCTGCAGCCTCCTGCAGAGGGGGAAGTATCCATGTCACTGAAACTGTCAGCGCTAATTAGAACCCTGCGGGCATCCTCAGGGATTTAACAGACACCAAGGAATAAACTGCCTCTCACTCCTGTGGGCTGCCCCTCAGTCAGAAAACAAGCGAGATAAGGGAAAGGATCGCGTGGGAAGCTTTTCATCTCTCCCGCCTGCGCTGCTCTGTGGCTGAGGGAAATCACTCCAAGCAGCTGCACTGCTGAGAAGTTAATCGTTTTCACAACCACTAGAAGTCACACAACGCCAAACCCTTCCTAAACCTTTCCAAGATGAAATCAGGCCAAACAACTTATTTTCTGCTGATACGATTTTCTCCAGAATACTCATCCTGGGCAATCTTCAGAACATTGCTACAATCCCAAGTAACATGAAAATAATAAGACACGTGGTGAACATGCACAGATATCCAGCATCCAGTAAATTAAAAATATGTTTACATTAAGCTGTATTTTCACAGGTGGAAAAATATTTGCCAAGGTGGCAATTAAAAACTCAAAAAGGATTTCTGAAAGCAAAAGATGCTATCAGTAAATGAAATGAACTATTCTACTTAACTTGAGTAAGAGCCTGTGAATGATGACAATTTAAGTCACAAATGTGCCATTTTAATAGTGCACACTGGACTTCTCAGAGTTTTTTTTTTTTTTAAAGCAGCCACATAAATGCAAAGGCTCCATGTTTGTACAAACCCATCTTATACCTCTGAGTCAAACACAAACTTTAACAGTGACTCAAAACCGAGTGGCTTCAGCTGCATGCTTCAAGTGAGGCATTGACAGGATGAGAACCATAGGGAACATTTTAATAGCAAACACCTGTATGTAAGAAGTGTGGCGTATCTAACATGCTGTGCCTTGACATAGAGGTAAGACAGGCAAGACACCTTGTGGGTCCCTTCCAACTCAGAATATTCTGTGAAATGTTACATATTTTCCACGCCACTCACTAATGACTGAGAATTTTAACCGGTGAAACAGTTAAACTCTGCTAAACACCCTGCTGCTCCACGCATTGCCACCAAGCTCTACAGACCACGCTCCCTAAGCCATGAAGCACTTCTTGTCACCTCCAGTGCTTTAATATCAACAATTTACAGATTCAAAAGACCAAAACTACATTCCACAACATAACAGCACGTGACACCTGACGCTAAACCACCGTTAGGTGCTGCTTGTCACCTGGGGACAAAAGCTGATGGGACAAGACCACTACTCTGAGTAAGTCGCAACTTCCCTCGCGGCCGCAGCCGCCCGTGCCCGCGGCACCCCCGCGTCCCCCCGCCCGCCCCGCACCCACCTCCGCGCTCCTGGACGCACACCACGATCTCCCAGGCGGCCGCCGCCTCCCTGTCCAGGGCCGCGCTCAGCATCACCTCGCCGCTCTCCCGCTCCACGCGCACCGGCGACTCCTCGACGGGCGGCGACAGCAGCTCGAACCAGGCGGCGGCGAAGCGCGCCGGGGCCAGCGTGGCCAGGCGGGTGCCCGGGCGGGCGTCCTCGGGCAGGGCGAGCGCCAGGGGCGCGGCGGGCGGCAGCGCGGCCCGGCGGCGGCGGCGGGGCGGGGGCGGCGGGAGGCGCTTGGGCTGCGGCAGCACCTCCAGCTCCAGGGGCTCGCTGAGCAGCGCGGGCCGCCCGCGGTCCCGCGCGTAGAGGCGCAGCGGGATGGGCGCCCGCAGGTGGAGCAGGGAGCGCACCAGCACCACGCGGCCGCTGCGCGGCACCACGAAGAAGTGCGCGCTGCGCGGGAGGGCGAAGTAGCGCAGCTCCGCGTTGGCGCCCGCGTCCGCGTCCTCGGCCCGCGCCTGCCACACCTGCGACTTGAGCGCCAGCGTCTCCTCCACGCGGAGCTGCGCGGGGCCCGGCCCCACGAACCGCGGCGCGTTGTCGTTGTCGTCCAGGACGCGCACGGTGAGCGCGGCCAGCTCGGCGGGCGCGGCGCCCTGGGGCGCGCAGCGCTTGCAGCACAGCGCCAGGCGCAGCGAGTACAGCGCCCGCGCCTCGCGGTCCAGCGGCCGCCGGGTGCGCAGCCACACGCGGGCCGTGCGCGCGTCCAGCCCCGCCTGGAAGTGCGAGTGCCCCTCGCCCAGCAGCTGCAGGTGCCAGCGGCGCCCCTGCACCTTGGCGCACCAGGGCTCGGGCCCCAGCCGCGTCAGCGGGATGCTCAGCCCGCGCACACGCGTGCCCGCCGGCCGGTTCTCCGCCACCTGCCCGTCGAAGGCGGGTGTCCTGCGCGGGGCGGCGCGGGCGGCGGCCGGAGCCCCGCACAGCAGAGCCCCGCTCAGCAGCAGCAGCAGCAAGCAGCCGGCGGTGCCCAGCGCGCCCATCGCGGCTCGCAGTGCGCGGCGCTCCCGCGGCGAGTGGGCGGGCGGGGAGGGGCCGCGGGGCAGGGCCGCGCCCGGGGGGCAGCCGGGGCCGCGCCCGCCCCCGCCCTGACTCCTCCCGGCCGGGTTGGGGTGTCCCCGCCGGGTGAACTGTCCCAGTTACCTTGCTGATGGAATAATCTCCCCGGCCCCCCACCTTCCCCAGGAGCCAAGTTCTTCGTCCGCTCACCCCGGGTGATGTCCTGCAGTCTGTCACCTGTGTCAAACAAGCTCCCCCGGCGCTCTGAAAACATTTTATTGTTGATTTCTTGATAGCTACCTGTTCTTGATAGCTACCTGAGAGCCGGTTTTGCTCTCAGCTTGTACCTGAGTCTTAAGTCACATCCTTGGTCACAGTTAATCAGCTCTCTGATGCCTCCCGATTTATGAAGGAAAAAAAAAATTCTAGGTGAAATGTAGCTTAGCTAGAGAATGTTTCTGGTTCTATAAATAGCAAGAAACGTAATCCAACATTTATTGAACTGTGTTGGATTTTCGGCATAAGTAAAACTAAAAAAACAATAGAGCTAAATTTCATCATTAAAGTTAACTGGCTACATAAATCAGCTATGTTGCAGAAAAAGTTACTAGATTCTAGATTTGATACTAGATACTAGATTTGAAGTTCCTCTTTAAAACAAAACTGTGCTTTCAAGAATAAAGTCAAACAGTATAAAATGGGAATTAGTTATTTTTATGTAGTACACGAATAATTTAAGATTAAGAATAATTCTGAGATAAAAGAAAGGCAAAAAAAATTTAAAATACTCCATATTCATCACATTACTCAACTTTCATGAGACTGAATAATGTTTACTTTTCTTGTGAACCAAACAGTGCATCTTCCTTATTCACAGTCCTACACAAGACTGTGAAAAAGTTCATAAACCCAGTATTGTACCTTTCTGTAAGTCTTTTAGAGAATCTGGTTTCCTTTTTGGGGATGTGGCAGTCCAGTGTCAAGTAGGAAGACTATGGGAGACTCAGAATGAAAAGTCCAAGTGCTCTACTGTTACCAATGGGGAGTGACCTTCTCCATTTCATCCCGCAAGTAACTGAGATACCAATCATCAGCTTCACACATTAATATATTCTCTCCATTTATGCCTCATATTGAAATCTGTGTATAAAAGCAACCTCCAACAGGGGATGTCATCTTCAGTGCTTTTGTGGAGGCTTTTTTTTGGTCTTAAAACAGAAAATTTGTGACATCTGTGGATTGTGTAGAGAACAAAGTGCAACAGAGATTGGAATGGGATGGGAAGAACTCATAACTTGGTCACAAAGATTTACATGGCTCCAAGAACTTTCCCAAGAGTTCCCTAACTAGTAGGATACTATGAAGAACCTAGAACTAGTATTTGATCAAAATTTGATCAAACTATCTTGTGCGATCATTTTAATGAGTTCTGTTTTCTACATCCATTAGGATTTCTCTCTGTAAAAAACTGAAAACATACCAGGAAAGGAACTACATTGTGAAAGGTCTTTCACTTTGGCATCAAAAATTCAACAGATAATTAATTTAGAAACCAATGTGGTTCTAACAGATTTCAAAGATGAGCCTTATTCATAATTTCACATGCAGAATTCAACCTACATTTTAAAAAAAGATTATTTTAATCAACATGTAGACAGGAAACTGGGAGATTTCACAAGGATTTTTTAGAAAAAAAAAATAGAGACTTTATACCATTGTTTGTTAAAAAAATAAAAGGATGGTGATTTTTATAGTTCACTGCCCTATGGTAATCGTAGACAAATACTTGAGGCTCTGTAATCCTATTACCAATTCTGCAACTTAGTGAGAATCTAAATTGGTGCCCTGGATATTGTATAGTTAGACTCCTGACTTCAGCCCATCTCCAGATATCCTGACCACATGGCTTCACAGGACAAGCTCCTCAGGTTTTTCACTTTGCGAGTTTATGGAGATCTAGGGAGTATAATAAACTTTACACATCATTTGCTGCTTTTTCCTGACTGGAACAGCACTCTGAGATTCCACCAGGGTTCTCTGAATGTCCCAGACCATTCTCCCACTTACAACAACTTCCTCTATTTCTGTGCTCTAACTTTGGATTTGGCAAGATGCACCAGTTCTTGTACTAACCCAAGAATTCTTTTCTTGCTCCTGACTTGAATTACCTGTGTGCATCTCTTATTACAGTAACTTGAAGTTTACCTCGTTTTGTTCTGTAAAAGCCAGGACTTACAACCCTCAGGGTCTCGTGCCCGGGCTGCACAGATCCTTGCAAGGCTGGAGTGCAGGTGAGCATCGTTTCCAGAGATCTCACACAAGCACAGATATCTCCTGGTCACACACAGCACCAAGTACAACCAACCTGCTGGTTACTGAGGTTCACCTGTGGGATCAGATGATGGCAAGGCCAAGACAAAATCATTATCTCTGCCAATACTGATGAATTCATGTTTAGAAATTACAGAATTACAGTCTTTGTAACTCACTGATTTATATATTAATGTAAATTTATATATAAATGTAAATGATAAATATTTGATGCAGAATTTGCAGCTTAAAAATCAGAATGCCTTTCAAATATGAACAGGAAACATTCTGAGGAAAATCTTACCTTAACCATATGGAACTGCACTGTCAATATTGAGGCAGGAGAGAACAGTGCAAGGCATTTTTCCTGGTTTACATATACCTTGTAGCTGAAGGGCAGGATGGCTTAGGGAAAAGTGGGACAATCAACTTTGCTTTTGATCAAAAGGCAGATATGCCTGAAGCAGTGAGTGCTCTTGAATGCCACATACTTTCCAGGAGAAGAATGGGGCTGGAAGTCCCCTAGGATCTTTTACTATAAATAACTATAAATACATAACAATAGCAGAATTAATCAACCCCTCTGGAGCAAGCTGGTGAGTATGGCATCTGGTGCACCTGACAGACATTACTCTCAAGCACTAGTTTAAACTCTCAGGAAGGGCTCTACTCTGCTGCATATCTAGACAAAGGAAGCTCTTCCCACACTATTTACTCCCCACTCATGATTCTACAAGTGTCTTGGCTCACAGCTCTGCAGGATCCAGCCCAAAGCGACACAACAGCCCCCGTGTGATTTTAGATGGTTTGTACATTGTCACTTTTTATAACAACACTTGTAGCTCCACTTCCTCAAATGCAAGTACAAGTGATAATCCTTTCCTGTATAATTTTGCAAATTAAACCTAAATTATTCAAAAGTACAGCTGTTGTTGTCTAATCCTTGCTAGTTCTTTATGCAGCTTTCTCCATATAAGTCACAATTTTTTCTTGGAATCCAGCACTTGAATGAGTGCAAGAAATACCTTCTGTCATGCTAAAAGCAGAAACCTTCCTCCAAAAGGGAAAAACTAATGACATTTTCAATATCTTTCAGTATTTTATAACAATTACTTTCCAGTTTATTTCAGGCAGCTGGAAGACCCTTTCTGCTGTTAAGCACAGTGTGCTATATACAAGTCCAAGGAGATGTAGAACAAATTATTTAAATACAATAATGTTCCTAAAAAGACATACTTATGCAGCCAGAAACACCTCCTACGTGACTTACAATCAAACTAAATGAGCTATACATGCATATCAAAAAGTGAAACTGGAGATGTGTTGAAATCAGACAACACTGTCATGATAAATTGTCACTCAATAACATTCTAATGGTATGCTCTGTTTTCCCTGGTTCACGCCTTCCTGCTTACCAATTTAAATACATTATTAATAATGTCAATAAACAGGTAGAAAAATCTTTCCAGAAAAGCTTTTCATAAGCATCCTAAGTTTTCACATGATGAAGTTTTTCTCTTTCTCAGAATTTTGATATGTGATGACACAGAAAGAGTAATTTCCCTTTTTCTAAAAAGTGACCTTTGCATATGACTTTACCCAACTCTGTAAGCATTCATTTTTCTCAAAACAATGCTATTTCCCTATAACTGCCTTAATAAAATGTCTGTGTGAGAAGCAGATTGCTGTTTT
Organism: Neopelma chrysocephalum; assembly: GCF_003984885.1. NCBI lineage: Eukaryota > Metazoa > Chordata > Aves > Passeriformes > Pipridae > Neopelma > Neopelma chrysocephalum. The sequence goes on from NW_020897783.1 coordinate 2,080,409, forward strand.
CACGTTCAATACCTAAACCACAACAAATGTATGTGCTCAACACTAAATCTTAGGGAACCTTCCTGAGAGTATTTTTCACTTATTTGTAGACATGAAGGAAACAGAAAGAATCCACTCGTTCTTGCTTGTCTTTCCTATTTATAAGCATAATTCTCCAAAACTTCAATATCTTTTGCTTTGGTCATCACATTTCTCTGTGTTTCAGAATCCCAAACTATTTTCACCTCACCAGAACTAATCAGAAGAACAATATACATTGTCAGAATTTGCAGATTTGGCAGAGAAAATGTAGCTGATTCCATCCTGCCCATCTTCCAGCAGAAGCCAGGCCAGCTTCTGGTGAGCTGCTCAGCACCCAGCCTAAAGGGCTGCTGAGAAGCCTGGTCTTCCAGATTCCACAGTTCTGGGAAGCACATCATTGGACTGCAGCCCTATGGCTTGGGATGTGAAGGATTCCAGGGTCTGGAGCAGACAATTGCCACAAAATCAGGGAGCCCAAATCTGCCAGTCAGCAGATCTGAAAGCCCCAGATGGACTGACCTAGATCCAGTGTAACACTCTTCCATAGAGACTTGCTGGAGCTGAGAGGGGTTTGCTCCTAGGTGGAAGGAACCAAATTTTTAAATATCACGAATCAGCACATTTAACAGAAAGGTACTTAAAACAGCCTTACACAGACTATCCTCTGAAGAGAAAATTTGTTTAAGTGACTACAAACAGTGTGACAGTACCACACACTGGTGTCTGTGCTCATTTGAGGTGTCTTACACTGCACATCTCAATTAGCATGTGTCAGTCAGATCAGCAGTTATTATAAGAAATATTCTGGCTTAGTCAGTAATAAAGAATAGTATACTACCCACAAGGGCAGAAACCCCCTTTAAAGTTTTAAAGTGATTAGCTTATCTTCATCTTTGAGAATTAAAGAAGCTCTCGAGTGAACAAATATTTTAATTTGTTTGACTTACACTTTGAGCTCTTACATTTTAAAAATACTTTATCTTATTAACGCTGGAAATTTGGAAACCAAAGCTTATGGCTGCAATTAGGGCATACAGGAAACTTATAGTAGGGGATGCAGGGAAGAGACAGTGGGTTAAAGTTGGTAACTTCAATATTTTTAATGTGCATCTTCTATTGCATGGGCTCTTAATTAAATAAATAATTAGAACCAATAGTGTTTCATACCATTTAAAGTAGATTCTTTTCTACAGGCTACAGCAAAATTTAATAGTTGCAAAGCAAGAAATATTTCTCTTAACAATGAAAAAAAAATCTACTGCATCTCTTACACTGATGTCATTTCCAAAAATAAGTAAAAAACCAGCAATAGTTCATGTTTGTTACTAAAGCAAGCAGACACTCACTACACAGGAGAGAACTGCTGGGTCAGTGCATTTCATTTTTATACTGTAGTATCTTTTAATAGAGGCATGCTTCAAATTTATGAAGCTCAAATAATATGGAAGGGTTTATTTGAGGTTGTTTTGGGATTTTTTAAAGCAAAAAATAATTCTGGTGGACAACAAGGGTAAACTTCCACACCTAAGTTTAGCAACAGTTTTTAAACTCCTAAATGATTTTTTTTTTTAAAAAGTGAGACTATCTAATTTTATTAAATAAAACAATACTACTGGCAACTGCAATATCTTTCCTTTTGACTTACAGAGATATTTCTAAATTGTCTACTCCCTGTTATTCATGGTTCAGATGTTTATTTGGAATCTGGGGAACATGTGTTTCAGGAGAAGCAATGTTCATGTTCAGCTGCAGAGAGAGCTAAGGAAGGAGGACAAGCCTGACCTTATCTTACAGAAAGTGCTTAACCTGCTCAGCTGGTCTTCTCATGGGCACAAATACAAAACTCAGAAAGAGAACAAACAGTCCCAAGTATAAGATTTTAGCCAAAAAAACCTGAAGGCATTCATGCTCTAATTCTTGATAAAGCACAAGAAAAAACACTTAACGCAGATGTTTAAAAAAATTAAGGCATGAAAGCACACATAGCAACAAAAATCCCATTAACGGCTTCAGCCAGGTTAAAGTAACTATTGACACTTCTGTAGCAGAGCAAATCCATGAGTGATGGCAATCTTAAAAAAGGAAATACATACCTACATATATAAATGTATAAATATATATATAAAATATACGCACACACAAATTTAATGGATTTTCCATGAACTGAAAGCTACCCATGAACTCGAGTACTTTGCAGGTGTTGGACTTAAGCTGTGAATAATTTCCTACAGAAATTTGTAAGATACTTATTATCGACTTCACAGCTTCAGTATCCCACTTTTTATAAATATATATATATAAATAAATATATGCAAATATATATAAAGGAACATCTGAGTGTGCTCCTCAGAGCTGATGGCACTACACGGATTATATTTTCTGTTTACCACTTGAAATAAAATGTAATTAAAAAGTCTATCTATAAAATTGTAATGAATAATCTTTTCCTTGTTTCACTCCTGTCTTTTACAATCTGAGATCTCCTCCCATATCATCATTCCATTTCCAAATCTATTCTTCTGTACTTTGATATCATTGCATACAAATCTTTGCACACCCATGACCCAGCCTGGGCAGTGTTTCTTCAGACTGTATTTATTTATTTAGTGCCCACTGCTGAGGCACCTGTTCAGAGTGTTGCATTGCAAACAATCCTTGTTAGCACTGGTGTGTTTGTTATAGAATAATTGAAATTAAAGGGGAAATTTTTTATGGCTTCAGTAAACTTTGGAATAACCACAATATCATTGTGTAATAACTAATTAGATGCTTAAAATTCACTGTTAATTATTTAAGATTATATATTTGGGTTCTACTGCTGATGTAAATTTTTCTTCATTTCTCTCATATCAAATACTGAATTCAGTTTTCAATTTTTTCTTTAAATATTAATTTTTTTAAAATGCCTTATTTCAGTTTCTGCAGGGTGGAAAAATCTTGCAGTGCTTATTTTGAAGGCACTGCAATGTTTGCCAATTTTTTTCAAAGGCCAATAGCAAATTTTATGTGGTTAAATTGTACTAAAATTTTAATTTAGGCCAGAGATGACTAAGCAAGGATTTCATCAAGCAAGGATTTTGTCAAGCAGGGATTTTCAGTGTATCTTCCAATCAGAAATACTAAACATGGAGTTTGCAGAGTGTTGTCACAACTGTAGGTATTTTGCTTTATTTGCAATTGCTTGAGGAAGGAGATGTTTTCTTCATTAGCTTATTCATGCATTGCCATTCTTCTGTTATGGCTGTAATATGGTGTCATTCCAAGGATGATTATAAGGTCAATGTGAGCATTACTGAAAGAGACACACCATTTATAGTGATTAAAACCTTGTGGAAGAAATCAGAAGCATTTCTTGAGCCCTCTAGTGTCTGAGATGGAGTCTCAAAGGGCTCGGGAAGGATCCTCTTATTGACATTGATACCCTTGAGATTTTTACAGATCTTTTACAGTACTTTTCCTGTCACTCTACTGATCTACTAATGTACATATAGTGCATTATTCCTTGCAACCCAGCCGATACTGAGCACCTTTCACAGCTGACAATTTTAAAGAATACAGAATATTAGTTTCTGTAAAAAAAAAAAAAAGGGGAAAAAAGACTTTTTAAAGCATCTCTTTTCTGTTTACCATTTTTCATCACTATAAATGATATGCAGAATTCTGTGGATATATCAAATGTGTTTAAAACTTTCAGGAACCCATCATTTCTGCATCACATTTAAAGGTCCTGAATGTTATAAAGCAACTCTACTGATACTGAAAAACCTGTGTCTGTCCTTCCATGCTTTCGCATTGAACTGCCCAGTTTGCAGAGGAAATGATATGTACCTCCAAGTTGAAAAAGAAACTAGCCAAAAATCACAACCTAAAGCACTGTGCTGCATGACTCCAGATTCCTTTAAAGAACCAAACTCTCCCTTTTTGCTTCCCGAACTTCACACTGTAGTGGACAATAACTATGACAACACCTTCTCAAAACATGAAAACTCATCAGCTGCCAGCTCACTGCTAATAAACTCATCCGAAACACCTTATTAAGTCATAACCTTTAAGTGTGTGAGCAAACAATGTGCAATCAAACCCGCAACACAAATATCTGTAAAGCGAGATGAAGTATTAGGATTATTGCAGCTTTCTCTGAGCGAAGCCAAGCATATGGTGGTAAAATGGAGCATGAATTTACAGCAGCAGAGATGTACGATATAGATTAAAGCTTCATCTGTGAGAACATACTGCACAGGAAAAAAAAAACAACAAACCTTTTTTTGTTTTCTGGTTTATGGCACAATGAGCACCAAATGCTCTTGCGTGGACCGAGGGCTCCCTCTGCTGCCAGCGGGGAAGGGAAAATGAACTAAAACCAAACCCTGCCTCCAAAGCCACTAAAAACGTGCTCCCGAAGTAGATTTCCAAGTTATCAAGGACTAAAAAAGGTATGTGAATGGATGAAAAGTTTTCAGGAAGGATGGACAGGCTCCTCTGATCCAGTTAGAGCATGCAACGTGGAAAGAGCCAAAGAAAATTAGTTCCACTCCACCAATTCTGTCAAGCACTTGACACATTTTGTTACATTTTAAAACTAGACCAGAGATATTGGTAATTTATCCTTAAAGAAACCTCTGTTTTTAGGAAGTTGTGGATTATTCATCCTGGTAGAACAGGTTTTTGTGTTCAAGTTGTTGCTTTGGTTAAATTAAATCTCGAAGTACAAGTGAAAGATCTACAGCCTCTAATGAGAATGTGTGAGTGACCAGCACTGAGAGGTGAAATTTGAGATGTCAAAGTTGCTTATTTAACATGACTGCAGCTATTAAATGACTGTGACAATAGCTGCTTTGAGTTGCTATTAGGGTGACTTTGTACCCAGCCTGATCAAGGCCAGTACCTTTGTCAGTTTTGTTCTGTTTTGGGGGTTTTGTGGTTTTTAGGTTTTTTTGTTTGATTGCTTGTTTGTTGGGGATTTTTGGTTTTGTTTTTTGTTTGTTTGTTTGTTTGTTTTGTTTGGTTTTAGTTTTGTTTTTTGTTGGAGGGGTTGTTGGGGTTTTGTTTGTTTGGTTTTGTGGGTTTGTTTGTGTTTATTTTCTTTTTTTTTTTTTTTTTTTGCTTGAGTTTTTTGTTTTTATTTGATTCCAGGAACAGGGCCACGGCTGAGGGGCAGGATATCCCCGTTGCTGACTGTGGGATGCAGTGGGCACAGCACAGTGAGATGCTTTTGGGGAGTCCCAGCCGAGCAGAGCTTGGGGAAGGACAAATCCATATTGCCCCTGTGGGATGCTTGGCCAAATCCTGCCCCTCTGCCTGGATTTTAGAGGCAATCAGAGGGCCTGTGGCAGACCCAGAACCACGAGTCCAAGGGCAGCAGTGATGGTGTGCAGTCACTGGTACCGATGGACACAGCAACCCCTCGGTGTTCCAGGAGCCTGGGAGCAGCTCCCTGGGATCACACACACGCAATGGACACACCCTGTGCTCACACACAGAGCACTCACAGGTCTGACCCCATCCCATTCCAACTCCAGACACCAGCAGCTCCCAAAAGAGGGGCAGCTCAGGAAAGACCAGGAGCTATTGGAGAGGGTCCAGCAGGGGCCACGGAGATGATGTGGGGTCTGGAGAATCTCTCAGACGGGGAGAGACTGTGTTTAGTTTGGAGAAGAGAAGACAGAGAGGGGACCCCATCAACCCAAACAAATGTCCAAGGGGGGTCAGGGGAGTCCCAGACTCTCAGCGGTGCCCAGTGACAGGACGAGGAGCGATGGCCATGAATGAAAACATGACAAGTTCCACCTCAACATGAGGAAGAACTTCTTTCTATGTAGGAACAGCCGCCCAGGGAGGGCGTGGAGACATCCCAAAGCCAGCGGGACACGGCCCCATGTCCCCCGCTCCCGGCGGCCCTGCCCGCACCATCGGCGCTCGATTGGCCGCGCCTGGCGCAGGCGCCGCGCTCGGCGGGAGATTGCTCGGGCCTGGGCGGGCCTGGCCTCAGCAATGGCGGACGAGGAGCTGGAGGCGCTGAGGGCCCGGAGGATGGGAGAGATCAGAGCTGAGCACGGGGTGAGAGATGGGAGAGATCAGAGCTGGGCACGGGGTGAGAGATGGGGGAGATCAGAGCTGGGCACGGGGTGAAAGATCAGAGCTGGGCACGGCGTGAGAGATGGGGAAGATCAGAGCTGGGCACGGCGTGAGAGATCAGAGCTGGGCACGGGGCGAGAGATAGGGGAAGTCAGAGCTGGGCACGGGGTGAGACATGGGGGAAATCAGAGCTGGGCACAGGGTGAGGGATCAGAGCTGGGCACAGGGTGAGGGATCAGAGCTGGGCACGGGGCGAGAGATGCGAGAGATCAGAGCTAGGACTGGGTGAGGCACCGCCCGTGCCCCCGCCCGGGCCGCTCTGGGGGGGTGCGGCGAACACCCCTAGGAGGCTGGAGGGGAGCGGGGACAGGAGAGGCCTCTGGTGACTGAGGGGGCGCGGCCCGGCCGTGCCGGGGGCCTTGGCTACAATCGGCACTGCCCGGGACCCGCGGACACCTCCCCTCAGCAGCCCTTCTGCCCTGGAAGGTTCCGCACACGAGCGGTCCCTCCCCCGACCTTGCTCCCCACCACTCGCTACTCCATGGATTGATTACCTTCCAGCCATCTCGGTTTTTAGAGCTGAAGAGTCACGGCATGGTTCAGGTTGGGAGGGACCCCTGGGGATCACCCAGTCCAACCCCACTGCCCAGGCAGGGTCACCCGGGCCAGGGGACACAGGAACGCATCCAGGTGGGTTTGGAATGTCTCCAGAGAGGGACACTCCACGCCCTCCCTGGGCAGCTCTTCCAGTGCTCTGCCACCCTCAAGGTGAAGAAGGTTTTTCTCCTGTTGAGATAGAACTTTTTGTGGTTTAGTTTATGTCAATTTCTCCTTGTCCTGTTGCTGGGTACCACTGGAAAGAGTCTGGCACTGTCTTCTGACACCCCTGGGAGATATTAGTATGGATTTATATGAAGTGGCAGTTTTGTTGTCCCTGTGAAGGCTCTCCCAGACCTCTGAGCAGCCCTGTTCTCTTTCTGTACAGTTTCCCATCCAGCTTCCACACTTTTAAGTGTTACCTGTAAAATCTGAGGTGCAGATTCTACATAAAATTCAGGTTTTTCCTCTTTGTCACTTTCTTCTGAATAGTCATCACTAATAGTGACTTGGAAGTTTGTCCCCTTTTATTTTTCATATGTATTAGTATTTAATGCAGGACCAACTCTTGCAGAACCCCCCTCATTGACTTTTCATTGGCTCCAGAAGTTAGACTTGATGATCCTTGTGGGTCCCTTCCAACTCAGAATATTCCATTATTCTGTGATTCTCTGCTCTCAGCTGGGATTGGGTTTTCTTTTGTTTTGATAAATACAAAGCATTAAATTTAATTTCACTTAACTTACCTTAATGGGTTTATAATGCTTTTGTCAGTTTTCTGGGCTTTGGGAAGTTTATTAACCTACACCTAAGGGGAAGGCAGTCAGTAAATAGATCCAGGAGCAGCACTCATCCCACTGTTGGCATCGCTGCGTTGTGAGGAAAGCAGAGGGTGGCATTTTTATTTGCTGGGGCAGCAGATTCCCATTTCCAGGATCTCATCCCTGGCCAGGCACGTTCAGGCAGGTTTAGCTTCCATGGATGCTGCTGGAATATTTAAACAGACTGTCCTGTGTGAAATGTTCCTGGACTGTGGTATTTACTCCACTCTCATTCCTTAGGAGCCTCCTGGTGATCCATCGCAACAGGAAGCAAAACAGAGGTACCAATGAGACTATTGAGTTTTGGTCTTGCATCTAATAATAATTTTTAACCATTTACTCTGGGTTTTTTAGAGTATTTAATTTCTTTGGAAAACTCCCCTGCATTTGTTTTGTTGTTGGAAAAAACATCTTGGCTCTTCAAGGTTGGGAAGAGTTCGTGGTACAAATCTTGAAGGCTGGCACAGCTCCTCCCAAACCAGCTTTGTCCGAGTGACCACTTTGGGTTTGGCTCTGTTACTGCAGCAGGAACAGCCTTTCCACCTGGTTTGGTTTTTCTGGGATAGCTGTTGCAGTTAAAAATATGAAACAAAATGCTTTGTGTGGGAACAGTGTTTAGTATTTGTGCTCAGGGGAACACTGAAAACAAATGTCTGAAGAACTGACTTGGCACACAGTCCAAGTTTGTATTGACTGAAATGCATAAACTAGAATTGCAGATAGTCAAATATTGCAAATATATAAAGACTTAGTGAAAAATGCCAAATACATAATGAGGTTTGGGTTTGTCTTGCCATTGCAAGGACTATTCCTTGTGCCTGCTCTACCATACACTGCCTTGGGATGAATTCCACATGGAACTGAACACAGGATCCAAAGTGTGTAGTCTCTGAGATGTAATCATAAGCAGTAAGAAGGTGTAAGTATTAAAGTTCATCTTGATTTCTTGGAAGACATTGCCAGCTGTGTAACTTCAATGTACATAGAAGTGCCCCTGAGAGGAAAAGCTGTAAAAAAAATCATGGAACTGTAAGGTTTGAAGTGATCTTCCATGAATCAAAAGCCTTCTGTACATGTTATTTTAGGTATTTGAAATCCCACTTTTAATGTGTGGTTCATTTTCCCTTACAGGGAAGCAGAGATAAGAAATACTATTTTAGCCCAAGTTCTTGATCAAGCAGCCCGTGCAAGATGTGAGTATCCAAGTAACTTTCTAATCAAAATTTCTCACCTAGTGGACTCCAGTGCTGCTCAAATCCAGCAGGTGCTTGTATGGAGGCCAGACTAGAAAAATACTGTTGTTGCTGAGAACATAAAACTTGCAGCAATATCAGTGATTGGAGGGGAGGGTTTAACTGACATCTGAATAATGTTAATCAATTTTTTTTTAAACTAATAATGGGAATTTTAGGGAAAGTAAAAATTGGTTAATCTAATAATGAACAAATATTTTAAAGTAAGAAATATAACTGCCTTGTGTCTGGCATAAGTGAAAATGCTTTTTTCTATTTATTTCATGACCCTGGCATGAAGGAGACAATTTCAAAGGGACATTTATCACTTTTTAGTTACTCGGTGAAGGTATTTGAAAATGTTTTAAACCCAAATGAGCAGAGCCTGTTTTTGTTGCAGTAAGCAATTTAGCACTTGTGAAACCAGACAAAGCAAAAGCAGTAGAGAATTATCTTATACAGATGGCAAGATTTGGACAGCTAGCTGGAAAGGTGAGTATCTTTTCCCAGTTCTTTCTTACATATATTCATTTTCAAACCCAATTCACTCTAAAAATAAAAAAGGATGTTTCTCATAGCTGTAAATTAAATAAATGAAAAGGCAAATGAGAGCTTTTAAATATTATTATATAATTCCATCAAAAACCTTTCATAAGAAAGGAAATTTGTGATTCACTGTTTTTTGATACTAAGCATTTCTCAGAATGTGTTTTTACAGCTGGTCTTTCACTCTCCTAGGTATCAGAACAAGGTTTGATAGAAATACTTGAAAAAGTGAGTCAGCAAACAGAAAAGAAAACAACAGTGAAGGTAAGTTCTCTTTCCTAAATGTGATGTTGTTACAAAACAGCAGAAAAATAACAGATATTGGACCGGTTTGGTTCAGGGCAGAACTTGGTATTTCCACCTCTCTGCCCTGCAGTGGTGAGTACTGGGATGAAATCAGAGCAGGAACATCTGCAGCTGGGGTGTGACACTGGCAGCCCCACTGGGAGAGGAGGGATGGGGGATGTTCTGCTCCAGGTAGTGCATTGTCAAATGCACTGTGGGAAAGGCTTGTGCCAGCCTGGAATTACTGTGACCCCTCTATTTTCACCTTATCTGTTTCATTTTAGTTCAACAGAAGGAGAGTACTGGATTCTGATGAAGAGGACGATTATTAATACCACTGTAAGGGTGCCAAACGAATGCCTGGAGAAAGGCAACTTGCTGTTAGCAGGCAGAACGCAAGACCTGACCATGTTTACGCTTCTTCACTTTTTTTTTTATTATTATTATTATAAAAGGCCAACAAATGAACTTGTAAAATAAATTTGAGAAGGGGGATTTTATAACTTAAATTTTTGTAGTCTAAGAGACCCGAGCAGTGCAAGGTTCCCCACGGCTTCATGAGCATGAACGTTTTGTTGCCCCTTACTCAGTGTGTAAGCTCTGCTTTCAGCCACTGCACACACTTAACTTGCTGCTGTTGGAGATACCAAACATAGCAGGAGCCAGGTGAGAAGCTGGGAACAGCCACTCTCCAGGAGTTTAAAATCTTGCCTCCAAGTCCCAGAAGTGTTAGAAAGGAGATTTCCTGAGTCCCTGAACGACCCCTGTCGAGCCATTCAATGGCTCTCAACTCCTTAGTAGAAATTTAAAAATAAAGTGAAGGCATCAAATAGTGTTTGGATCAGGCAGTCTGTGTAAAGAGACTGTAACAGCAAACAGCTGAACCATTGCTCTGTGAAGTTATCGGGCTATCTCCAAAAAAGCAAGTTAACGGTGTAACATAGCACTGTTCAGACACTTGGTATCGTATGTTCTTAAAACTACCTCCACTTTTATCAAATGGCTGGAGTGTTTCTTACTGGAAAAAAAAAAAGACCATTTTCCTAAACTTTCTGCAACTCCTGCATGCATAAATTAAAACTGAACTTGTGCTACACCTTTATTCAAAAATATGGTTATGGAAGTTAGTAGGATAAATACTGTAATGTGCTGATAAACACTCTACCACAGACCCCTTATCTGACATAACAGGATCATGTATGATTCCACCTGCAGTGTTTTTTGGAACAGAATAAAATGGTTTCAAGTGAGCACTAGTGGGTGTTTTTCATCTTGTGTGAATGTGGTTAAAAAAGTATTAAGCAGTTATTATTTTTGTTTCATTTGGACTAGATCTGGAACTTTTCTTGAATATTGAGGTTATTCTTACAGGTAAGGTCAAGTGACTTACTCTGGGTCATCTGTAGTGTCACAAGAGGAAAGAAAACCTGGTTTATCTCTTTCCTTTTGGGTCTTTTGGCTTGTAAGAGCTGAACATCCATCCATTTTTTTTTTTGTAATGTGAATGTAGAGCTGGAAAAGGAGGTTATGTGAAAATGTTCACTTTCACTAATAATTATATTTTGTACAACTCTGTGCCTTAAATCCAAAACCACACAACCTAATAATCCGTGAATGTGGGAGGGAAGAAAATCATATTGAACTGAAGAGTAAATTCCAGGAGATCCTTTAATTTACAACTGGATACAAGGTGAAGTCTTCAAATGCCTAAAAAAACCAAGCAAGGAAATCTGCACAACAGATCAATGCTTGGACAAAAGGACTCAAAGAAAACAGCATTTTTCAAGAGTTATTTTACTAGTTTTTGCTTTCTATCATTTGGCACAAATCCAAGGCACATCAGAAAATCATATGAACTCATAAATTATTAGAAAAATAAACACATTACCATCAAATCCAAATGTCATTTGACATTTTAACTCTTAGATTAAAAAGTTATTTGAAAAACTCATCAATCTGTCTTCCAGCTTTGTACTTTGCCAGGCAGGTTACTAATACCACAGTTAAAAGAAAATTATCCATACAAATAGTTTGGAAATAGAAATAAAATGCAAGCTGGATGTGATGAGCCAAGAATAAAAAATCCTGCACTGTCAAACCTGGCTTGTGCTATTTACACCTAACTGAACAGTGGAAAATGAAGCTGAAATCTAAGCAGCCACCTCGTCGTTCCCTGTGAGCTTTCAGAGATCACCCCAGGAAACGGGGTGGGATTTGGCCTATTCCAACTAAAGCTCACTGATGAGAGAAGTACCTTTCATATGGGAATGTCACCTTTTTAAGAGCAGTCCAGAGCAGGCTCCTAAGCAGTTCTGTCTGCATATGTTGCCCAGGTTCAGAATCATGAACAGTTGTGCATTTTGGCATTACTTGCTTTAGAGGAAGGGAAAACCAAACTATTTTGTGTGTCCCTACACGCTTCTGCAGTGTTTTTTATTAGGCTGTGAACAGCAAGTCCAAAGTTCAGCTTTGTTAAGGGCTCTCTGCTTTTTCCCCAGTATTTTGGCTCCTGTGTAGGAACTTGATGCTGCAGCTCTAATACAGGGGAGCATTGCCAAGGAATCAGCAAGGATTACATCCCTTCACATTAATAATGCAGTGCTGCAGATGTTATGCACTATTGTCTGCCCAGCTACTGAACTATACAGAAATATATACTATAATGGTTTGTAACATTACAATAAAAATAGAGACATTTCAGTTATCTCTGGCAATAAATACCTTGTTATCCAATATATCTTTTTATATATATATAAATATATTCTCAATGTAGTGATAAAAACTGAAAAATGCAAAAATTATTCAAAGACTTTTAAAACAAAGTGGGTGGCTGAAAAATACAATACAGGGTTTCATTTGGTTTACTGTTACATAGAATTTTTTAATAAGTGCTAAGCAGGATAGGAAAGTAATTCTGCTGTCTACATCTTGGTATGTCCCTGTTTGTGAGGTCAGTAATGATCTGGCTGTTGGTTACCTCCACCATAAACAGGAGTCAGTCTTCAAAGTGCTAAACCATCCAGTTTGTGCTGCAGAACCATCTTGTCCTCTGCTCTGAGCACAGGCCTGCGAGTGGCACTGATGTCTGACATACAGTGAAAGGTTAACAAAACTCACACCACCAAGTTCCTCAGCTTTTGGCATCAAATTCAGTGATCTGAAATGGAGTCCTCACAGCAGTCTTGTGATTGGGAAACACTCAGACTTCTAGGGCTGGATGAGCCACTGTCACTGCCATCCTCTGCTGGAAGGGCCACGTTAACCGTGTGTCTGCGCTGCATTAACTTGCTCCTGTGAGGAACTTCCATCCTGTCATCGTGTTCCACAAACTCACCACTGCTTCCCGTGTCCACACCCTCTACTGTGCTCTGGGCCAGCGTTCCCACAGACTTTAACTTGGTTTTATCAAAGCTTTTAATAGCCATCTGTGAGGAGAGAGGTAGGGGATGTGAAGAGCATTACCTACTTTCTTCATTATAAAGAAGTAAAATGAATATGGTGTTATAATTATCACATCAATTGCATGGTATTCTTTATACTGAGAACACAGCAAAGGATTAAAAATGGCAGACTTTGTAGGAGAGTAATTATACTTTGGCTATATATGAAAAAATAAGAAGAGGCCACATCAGTACCAGAACTGAAAACAGAACAGGCATTCCAAAACTTATTTTCACTGCAGTATCCCAACATCAACCTAACTCTTCTAAACACCTTTTGTAATGCAAGTCTCGAGGTACCTGAAATTAACAGCCCTTTCTTTTACTATTAAGAAACATGGCAGTAGCAATACAGACATGGTCAACCAGGCACTGCTGAAGGCAAAGGCAAAATTTCCCTGCTTCCATTTGTTACCTGTGAGGGAAGAGACACCCACCCTTCCCTCTCCTCCCTTAATGCCTCTTTTTGGTCATTCCAACTACTGTATCTTCCATTTCCACACCTGCTCCTGATTTTTCCTTTACAGAGTGGGTGGCTCTCCTTGATTACTGGCACAATTGAGAGTTGTGTGGCTCATGAATTCATTGTACAGCCACAGCTGTATGAACTCACCACAGCACATGGCTGAAGAGCTGTGTCTCACGGTCACATATTAGTTTTTTGACACCTGTGTATTGACATGACACACTGCATTCAGCAAGCCACAGTTATAAAATCTAAATCCCATGTTTAATTAAGTAGTGGAATATTATCATTAATACAAGAATTAATAAAATATTACAGCTTTATAGCATTAATTTGGCGTTCTCAAGGCTCTCTGCAAATGTTCAATCTCCTAAGGGCTCTATGAAATAGAACAGTATCCCATTTTCAGATGGACATGAGCAGCAGAGTCTGCATTTCCAAGGCTGTGTCAATCTAATGATGGGCAGCTGCTGGACTAACCTGGTCAAACCTGCTTTGTTTTGGATAGGTTAGTTTTCCTCTTGATTAAAGTGTGCTGACATGGTTCAGCAGAAGGTGCAACAAGAGCCAAAGGCAGTGTAAGGAGGAAGAGGGAGCACATGCTCTGGGTGAAGGGCAGCATCCAGCAGTCAGGTTGGTGTGGGGTGTCACCACACCCCCAAGCAGAGATGGATCTATCACAAATATTTGTGTCACAGCTGACAGTGCAACATGCACATTGCTGTCACCCTCGCAAGCAGTCTCCTCCTCTTACAACCAGATTTATGCAAGCCCTGATTTTAATGTACTGAAAAATGTGTCTCTTGCCAAAGCATCCCTGCTTGGCTACAGCTCCTACAACCTGCACGGTTTTTCAGTCCTAGGTTTTGCTGTAATGACACAGAAAACAAGAGATGAAGCCTGCAATAAGAGGCTTAGGAGGTTTAAAAGTTAGAATAAGGTGTTTAAGAGGTGTTATTGAAGCACCACTGAAGTTTGAACAATGATGAACCAGCAGCAATTTGGCAAACAGGTCAAGTGACTCAGCACCCATCACTAGTAAAGAAACTTTCCTCTTATATGTACCCATAGTAACAGAAAACAAACATATTTGCTATATTATACAAATAATTCAAGCAAGTATTTCCACTTACCTGGTGCAGTAACTGATAGTCAAAATTAGGGACACTTTTATCTCTTGTTATTGTTCTCCGTAAGTGTTTTTCTCTAAAAAAAATTTTAAAGAAATTAAAGAGATTACATGTCTTTACATAAGCCTTTCATAAAAGCCTCTATCACTGAAGCTCCACAAGGTGGAACTCTCTCACCAGAGACAGGCTGCTCCCTTACACCACCTTCCCTATATTTTACTACAGAATAAACATTAACGTTAAAAAATATAATAGGCAAACCCCAACCAATGAGTGAACACTAACATTATATTTTTTAAGCTGTCTGGCTCTGAAACCCTTAAATGATGGTACACCAAGTATTAGTGCAAACCCAATTTCAAAGACATTTTAAATACACTTGTAAGTGCTCCTTCAACTCCCAGTGAGTATTTCATGCCCAGAACATCTGAACGTGCAAGCCTTGGGGGATTAACATCCACTGTCACACCAGCATGGGATGTGTAACCATGACTGACCCTCTTTGGGCTTTATTAGCAGCTGTATTTCTTGTTCATGTATGGGAAACAACAAACATACTCTGAGGAAGCTCCTCTGCTTACTTGTTAAATCTGTTAATTGATTGGACCAGTTGAAGTTGTCTGCTTATGGGATCATCGGCTTTCTCACAGGGCTTAGAATGCACTGGGGGTTTAAAAGAACAGGCAGCTAAAATTACAACTGAGTCACGCTTAGGAATTAAAAAAACACAGTTCTGAATGAAAAGTGGTATCTTCTGACATTAGATTTTGAATTTTACAGTAAAACTGTAACAGTACTAACTTGAATCAGAGTGGCAATTTGTCTTTGGAAATTTTAAAGCATTTTAATTTGCAGGAGTAAACATTCTTCATCAGATTAGCATGACTGGCCAAGCTTCTGCAGAGACTGTGAAGTTTTACAAACCTGAATTAACACACAGATGCCAAACATATCTTCAATTGTACTTTTAGAACTATTCTCATAATATTCGAAAGAACTATCTCAATTTTAACCATCAGCACACTGTGATTAATTGTGGCTTTCCATTAACCAGACATTCACAATCTTTCCAAGGGTGGAATGCAAGAGTTATTTTGAAAACTCACAGATGCTGAAATGGGCACTCCTGCTCCTCACCTTCCTAGTTCCTGCTCTGCAGCCTCCCTGTCCTCTTTCTGCTGGCTCAGCACAAAACTTGTTATGTCCCTTGCCCCAGGTTAGTGAACTCTACCAGCTTCAAAATGCACCTGAAACACTTGTGAGCCAGCACAAGGGGAGCAGTGGATAACTCAGATCAGAGGGTGAGAGGGGAGGAGGGATGGTAACACCCCTCTCCCGCGGCCATAAGGCACTGCAGCAGCTCAGCTGCACTGTCACTCTGTGCCACGTGTCTCTGCACACTGTCTGAGGCTGTGCCACATCCTGCCACTGCTCAAAGTCCTCTGCAAACTGTGCTGAAAGGTTTAGACAGTTCCCTCTCTAGCTCTTATTTCTGTCCCAAAATATGAGAGACAGTAATGAATGAAGAGTCACTCCCTGACCTGTTTCAGGGCAAATTAAATAACAAAGTCATTTAAACCTCTTTTACTTTGCACTGAAATGCACAGTTAATACATGGTTAATTATATAATCTCAAATGTGGCGTGTTTTTTAACTTTAAATGCTTCTGTATGTGAAATTTGCACACATACCCCAAAAAGGTGAAAACTAAGTTTACAGCAATGTCATGAATATAACACAAAGTCTGCTGCAGTTACAGTATTCTAGGTGTTACCTATAATAAATATGCAAAATAATTGACAGTTCTTTAATTATATGTAAATCAATTACATTAAATATTTGATGTATTTGCATATGAATTCCTAAATCCCTTTTTATTCATACCAGTGGAAATATGACAGGTACCTTTTTTCCTTATCTTGACAGTAGCTTGCTGCTCACTCTCCTTCTCTCCTTCTGCTGATGTGGGTACAGAGCTTGGTGCTGCTTCCAGCAACTTCATGATATTTGAGTTCTTCATTTTAAGAGTTTCCATATTTTTCACCATTATTAAAGAAAAACATCAGTACAATTTAGGATTTTAGTCTGTGCAGATTGTGTCAATTAATTGCTGTCAAAATGAATGTAACACACACGAAAATATCTCATTATAAACATAAACCTGAAATTGTATCATTTTGAGTAGGGGCAAAATCAGTGTTCCACAGGTTGCATTGTACCAGAGCAACAATTTAGTAGCCTTGACCTCTTATTTTAAACTACATGATTTATGGTTAAGCTAATTTCAGTTCAAATGGTAATATACATACTAAAATTGATTCAGTACAGAACTTAGTGGTCATTATGTTACATCTCAGGCTATTTAAGCACATAAAGAGAGGGACCATGCATCAAATCCTTTAAGGATGAAAAAATTCTGTATCATTTAATATTAGATAGAATGAGAATGTTATTGCTATTAATAAAGGGGAAGCTCACAGTTACCTATTGCAAGATAAAAAGTATGAAAAGGCTTGAAGGGCAGAAGGTGGTGAGTGGAAAAAGGAAGATTTTCCTTTGCAACTGATTAGTGAAAGGTGTTCATTTGCCAGCATTTCTTCTGCTCTCTCTGCCATTACATAATTTAATGCCATTTTTATTTACATATGTGCTTTCACTCTTTCTAGACTCATCCTTTTTGCCTAGGATAACTTATTTTAGAAACACAGCAGGTTTCATATAACCATTTGTACGTTGTACGATAAACAGGCATCTGAAGTCTTTGTATCACATGTGATTATTCTATACAGAAGTCTGGCAAACACTGTCCTGACAAACGCTTCTATTTGCTGCCTTTCCCGAGTTGTGCACATGGAATTTGGGAGTGGAGGTGCCTGCACTCACGGGCTCAGCACAGTCTGCAGGGGTGCAGCTCCTGTCGTTCCTCAGGTGTGTCAGGGCCCCGTTCTGCAGCAGCAGATCCACCAGGGCCTCGTTCCTCCCCACCACGGCCTCGTGCAGGGCTGTGTTGCCCTTGGCATTGGAAAGGTTCACAGAGGCTCCACGCTGCACGGACAGCAAAACGAAATCCCACTTATAAAGGCAGGGTAGCACGGACTGGAGATGGCACATTATTCTGTTCTCCTCTCCTTTCCCATGTAGGAACAAGGACAAGGCAGCAGAGTTCTCTGCAGTCACCATAAGCCATCTGATCATACTATTTCCTCCTCTCTCATAGCCACAATTTCCTGGATCAGCTCACTTCATTTTTGCATATATCTACTATACAGTCCAAGTTTAGGAGATACTTAAAAACCCCCCAAAACCACAATAAAAACTCCTATGGGATAGAATCATAAGCCAGAAAACCCAACACCTGCCACATAAAAGTTCCATAAAAACAGCTAACTGTACAATAGTAAGGTAATATTTATGTAATTAAAATCTGTGAAGGGAAGGCATTGAAAAGAGTGAGTTAATAAACCCTCTTTCTTTTTTCCCTGAGTAGTTTTGACAGAAAAATGTCAAACTAAAAATACCGATTCTGAGTACTGGGTAAGCACAGATACCACATAAGAAATACCACTCTGAACATTCTGTTTTCAGTGATCCTACCTGTAACAACAGGGCAGTAGTCTCATAGTGACCATTCAAGCATGCATAAATTAAAGGAGTATTTCCATATATATCCTTTTTGTTTTGTTTAGCATTGTAATCCATCAGACACTTTACCACCTATGGAAAGAAAAAACTTTTTAATTTAAGATACCAGCTAACCACAATCATGCAGCAAAAGCCCCCCCCTACTTTTTTAACCACTTTTTTGAAATCTAGGTTGAGAAAGGGATGGAAGAAAAAAGGATGGAGAAAACAAGTGTCACATTTGCCGAAGAGATGACAACCACAAACAACTCTTCCTATCAGATTAATTTTAAAACACACTTTTATAAAAAAAAACCAACTTAAGCAACTGCAAGAAAACTCGAGTTTTATTTTCTGGCCTATGTGGAAAATATACATAACCAATAACTTAACTAAAGATCAAAACCAAACCACCAAGCAGCAGTACCCATCAGACTTTTCCCAACTCATAAGAACACTTGGAAGGAGTTCTTTATGTTGTAAATATCCCATGAACTAACCTTCATTAACCTACAAGTGTGAGTTGTATTCTTGTTTTTTCTTGCTTCCCTAGTGCTTTGTCTTCCCATCATCCTCACAGTACTCTTTTTTCCTCCTGCAGTCCTCAGCTTCTTATTCTACAACCCTAGTTTTCCACTTTTCTGCATCTTCCCATTTGCTTGTCTGCCCTGCTTTTTCATGACTGTTATTTTTCCCCTCTCACTTACTCTTCCTCCTGTATTAATACCCTACCCTCAGTGAGGGACGAGGTTATCTGCTACCCTCAGAGCTCAAACTGGCTCATAATCTACTTTAATGAGTTGAAAACACAGCAAACATTTAATACAGTGGCTACTGAAGATACCAAGAGGTGCACATAACCTCCCTGAAGAGAAGGTATAGAGGAATATACACAGGAAGATTCAGCTGCACAAGGTATTTTTAAAGCGTTTGAAGTATGACAGTAGCTTTTGGCAGCACTTGCATTAAACCAGTATTTCAGATCATTTAGAAAGAAAAGGTGTCTACTGAAACAGTTTCAGCTGAAAGATCCCCTTTCCATCTGGAGATTTTAGACACTGAAAGAAAAAGCAGAGTCGCCGAACTAATTTTCTCTGTTACTGGTTTAGTCTTGTTGAAAATTTCCCACTGCAGCTTTTTTTGTTGGTGGCTAAGTGTCAAACAGCTTTATTTAGAGGACGAGTCACCTGGAAGTGCCCTTTCTGGCAGGCCAGGTGAAGAGGAGCTGCGTGTTTGGCGTTCTTGGCACTGACACTGGCCCCGTGTTTCAGCAGGAGCGAGACGAGCTCGGAGCGCCCGTGCAGTGCTGCCATGTGCAGTGGAGTAAAACCATCCTGGTTTGAAACGTTGACTCCGAGCCCATTGGCAGAGATCCTTGAAAATTTCTGTTGAGGAAAAGACACCACGAAACTATTAAAACAATCATGCTACTTTCTGTTAAGCAAAGAGCAGCCAAATACCTGATAAGTTTATACAAACCAGGGAGATGGATGTTACAAGAACTTCTGCTACAGAGCCTAACTTGAGGTCTCCAGGAAAAGTCAGCAAACCAGAGCAGCTGGGTGGTATTTTTGAACAGAACAATGTTATTGTTCTCTCTTTTCTTCCAACATGATAACTTCATAGACAGAAACTCCAGGAAAAGTATTCATGATATTAAAAAGAGACTAAAGCAGCACAGGTTGAGATGAAGTAAAACTCACAGGTTTTATACAGCTGTTACGATGCTCATACTGGATATTAGTCAGTTTTAATGAGTTACTTTCATTTATACAGACATTTATGCTCTTCAAGACAGACACTACACACCTGTTTTACTGCTACATGAAGCTTGAGGTAATAAGGATAAAAACTAAAATTAATTTTACTCATCTGGAAGTAATACTGGCCCAGAGAGCAGATTCCCACAGGGAGTCAAGATAAGGAAACTATCTACAAGACAGCTTACACAGCAGTACAGAACACCTTCTTTCACTCCTCTCACAAACTGTGAGTGCCTGACATTTACAGTGCTGGACAGTCATTCTGCCGGTCCTCAGTGTGCTTTGCAGTGTGTGCTGCCTAACACAGGGGTTCAGATTAGTTAACAAGTTCCTTCTTCTCATTCAGCAGGCAAGTAAATTCCACAGCAGATGCCATTCCTTCCCCTGTTAGCAATAAGATGAGCTTTATGGTCTCGAGCTCTGGCATCTTTAGCACATGATCTCTGTACTGAGGGCACATGGACACCCGTTACCAGAGACTAAAGCACACTGTGAATGTGAAGCAAGTAACTGGTTTTCTATTTCCAAGAAACTGGGATCATTCCTCGTGTAAAAAAAAAAGGAAAGAAAAGAGTGTATTGTAAAGCCTGATTCTCTTCTACAGTCCATGATAAACAAGAGGGAAGGAAGTCTTTGCAACTGAAAACAAAGTCTTTGTAATTATATTTAATCTCTGAAGAGGTTTTAGATGTAGCCTGTAGGAAAGATGTCATGCAATTAAAAAAAGACTTTATCAGCATTACATTGATTACAGGATTAGCAGGTATTCCTTGCTAAACTGATTACTAAGATAAGTAGTGTGACAGTTGTCAATGTAAACTACAAAAAAGAACCAGAGGCTTAGAAAAGTATTATTATTCAAAGTTGCCTACATATTCTAAAAGCAAACTGTTAAGCTTTCTCACTCCATTAGGTATTGAGCAAGTCTTTGAATACTGTTCCTGTATCCAAGATTTTCAACAGTGCAATAAAAAAAAGGAACAATTTCATGACATCAGATGAACTGTGAAGATCTGTCCCTTTTTAAACAGAGATACAGAGGTGCTGGGCCATAGGAATGCTACTTCCCTGGAGCTAAAACTTACATTAAAAGAATGTAAATTACTCTTTTTACTGAATGAATATTCCAACCTTTTGTGCTGGCCCACATTTTGAGCACTGGCATAATGGATGGCAGAATTCTGGTTTTGATGTAGTGGCTGTGTCATCCTCATCTTCCAAGTCTTCTTCCACCCATTCCAAGAGATAACGTACCTGGCATAAAAAGCAAGTCCTTCTTTATAGAGTCCAAAGATTCCATGTCCTAATAAATCTGCATATGTAGACAAGTAAGATTTCACAAACATACACTTGTGAATCTCTCAGGGAGATATACAGCCACCTCCTGGCACCAGCTGCCCACAGGCCAAATTAAATCAAATGTTAGTGTTGACAAAGCAGTTAGAAAGTTCTCCAAGTACAGCAGTGAAGTGAATTATAAATGACTTCCTGCTGCCTAATCACAATTTTGGTGTTCACCCATTCCCAAACCCTCCAAATCCTTTTAGCTCAGATGATTTGTGCCATCTCATATCAACATGAATTTTGTTTCATCTTTTGCTTTAAAGAACATAAGAAACGACAAGGATGACGACATTTAACTGACACCCAAAACTTTGCAGGGGCATTGACTTTTCTTAGGTCTGTCAATTCCCAGGAGCTGGACACTTTTTCCTCCATGTATGATGCCTCATGTTTGAGGGAGAGGCCCTTCAGTGAAGACAATCTCAGGACTCAGAGACTCAAATCCAATTTGCAAATGGTGATGGTTACTGCATGTTAATTTTACATTACATTTTAGGCAAAAAAAAAAAGCTGTTTATGAAATACATTTTTACCTTGAAATGGATTAATCTACTATTCACTAAAGACATCTCAGAATTAGCAGTGACTGTATTAAGTCTCCATTATTACACCACCCAGCAATGTTAAGCCTGACACCTACCTAGTGTATCATTCTGAGTTTGTAAGCTCAATGGGACAAATGTTCCAGGAACTCAAGACAGAAATTGGGAATTAAATTGGTCTCATAATGCAAGGGACAGTCCATCAGCAGTCACTTTGCCTAGGTGCATGCCAAGGACTAACATCACAGCACAAAAAAGACCAGGGCACTCCTGTGTTTTGGTGAGATCTCCCAGAGCTCCTGCAGATCCTCTGGGAAGTTCCCAGACACAGCAAGTTACAGGATTACAGAGTGGGTGTGAAGCATGTCATCTTGTGAAGGGTTTTCCTTTTACTCTTTTTTTTTTTTTTAGCAGCTTTTAAGAGAGCTGTGAAAAGATGTATCATTGCCTTGTTACCGTGAAGGAAGATTGGCCCTTTGCCTCCCCACTGAACAGTGGCAGCAAAACTGAGGAACCCCTTCCTGCTGGAGCTGAGACAGAGGCGTCTTTGCTGGAGTTGTGGGCTGGGCTTGGTGTCACAGACCTGGGCCAAGCCAAGAGCTCTACAGTTCATAGTCAAGAAGAGAATGGGGACAACGGAATTTCCTGCAGGTTCCTCCCACTCTATTTACTCTCACACTTGTCAGCAGGTTGTGCTCCAACACATTAACAATCTATACAATTAAATACATGCAGCTAGAACAAATCCTAGGACAACCAGTAAGAGCCAAATACTTGATTCTGAATGACAACAAAATTGAGATAGAAAAAGGATCTTTTTCCACAGAGAATATTGCTTTCCCTGCAAATTCCACGTTGTCTTCTGGAGTAAAAAATAATCTTCTCTCAAGCTTGCCCCTTCATGGAAGGCCAGCTCAGCGAAGCTTTACTACTTCTAAAATAAATAGTGCTGTCACTTCACCTCCCCCTTTCCCTGCACACTGACCAAGACCCTCCCAATACTGCTGCTCTCACTATTCAATACCCAGCCCTCAACATACTGATACCAGTGACTCACAAAAATCTGAACTTTGAACTCCCATGCACACCTCTGTATAACTACAGTGGAATAGCTCTTAGTTTGTTTAAAGGGTTTTTTTGCCAAAATATTAACTGTACTTTTAAGCAGGCACACACTGAACCACCTCAGGAAGTTGTCCATAATTTCCATTTGCCAGGTAATTTGTCATCTGAAACATCCTTTCCATTGCAGAGGAACACCTCCCTGGAATGCTCAGCTGAGCATTCTGGGGCTCTGTACCCTGTATGCCAGCCTTTGAGCTGCTCCACAAGGTTTATTTTAGACAAGATATTTGTCTTTTATTTTTTTGTGGTGGATTTGCACATATCCCATCCACTGGATATGCTGGGTAGAAGGAATTTCAGAAGAGCACTGAATCCAGTATCTGTGCTGAGACAATGTCAATTCTTCCCTAATATCATTGACAGAAGTTTGAGCAATCTCTGCTCAGACACTTCCAACAGAAGAGGCTCTGTAACTTCCCAGATCTGTTCTACTGTTATCCCACCCTAATAATAAAAGGGGCTTTTTTATTTAAATCTAAGTATCTCTGTGGAAAGTTGAACAGTTCACCCATCACTATGGAGCCACGGTGCACACCTGACCACCAAATCAATCACTGAGAAGGAAAGACTAAACATTCATGTTAAGCAGGATCCACCACTTCTGCACCACACTTCACTGACAGAGCCACAGGTCCCTGCCTACAGCAGGGGGTTGGAACAAGATCATCTTTAAGGTCCCTTCCAACCCAAACCATTCTCCAATCCAAAGCATGCTTGCTTTTCAAGTTTGCAGGCTCTGTGGTGATGACAAAGGTTGTTTTCTGGCTTCCTGAACAATCACATCGTAATATTTTTTTTTTAATCTTCCAGTTTCATAGCACTTCTTTTAATGCCTCCCCTTGCAAAGCTCAATTGGATGTCACAGCAAAAACCTACAACACTTATGACCCTGCTGCTGGGTCTGTTCCTGTGGAGACAGACCCCAACAAACAAAATAAGAGGCCATTTCTCATTTACAGTACCTATCCACCATTATTACAGGCAGTAAACATACCATAAAGAGTAGGTAACATTTAAAGCATTAGAGAACCTGGAAATTTAGGAATCAAAAAGCATTTGTGGATCTAAAGAGACTGTATTACTGGAATGCTTCCTAAGTCAAACACAAACTGTAAATCCCAACATTCAATATCCAGAACTGGCACAGAAACAAGCAACTGGGAATAACATTTTCTATTGGATTTGCTGTCAAAATTAGGTTTACCTGAAAGCTCATCTTTCTGCCTTTTCTTTTGTTTTGTTTGACTGCATATCCAGTCCAACACTGACCTCAGCACACATATCTCATTAGTGCCCTGCAATGCACCACACCCCCATCTACAATGGCATTTGACAGAGCACCTCGAGCACCTGCAAGCAGACAAATTGATCTTTCCCACAGTATTTCTTTTCAGCATGACTGCCCTGAGTGTTGTTCTTCCCCAAGTTATTTACATCTCCTAAGGTGACTATACATACATTTTTAAATGACAGGCTTTCACAAAGAAATTATTCAATTTAAAGTAATTTCTTTAGTGCAAGAGGTCATGGAAATGTCAAAATAATGAGCCTTAGGGCACTGTAGCTAAAATAATTTGGGGACATGGAATGAATTTTTTTTTCTGGAAAATGAGCTGAATTTGATCTGTTGTTGCTGAAGGAAGGTATTACCCAAAGCATTCTTCACTTGATATTATATACAAATAGCTTCCTCAATTGGAATGAGACAAATTGGAATTCAATAATATTCAACAGCCATGCTAAGACTCACCATTTCCAGATCTCCATCAGCAACTGCTCTCAGGAGTTTTTCCACCTATGTATGAAGAAAATAATTTATTTGTTTTGTTAGTATTGATATTAAGCAGTACACAGAAAATCCTGTGTCCTTTGCTAACCTCCTAAGCTCATGTAGTAGGATTACTGCTGGCCCATTTCATATTTATTGATAAAGTTTTAAAGGAAAAACCTTCTTCCTTTATGAAATACAAAAGCTGTACAAGGCCTGTGGCAATTTGATGATCTCTGACTTGCTTAGTTAAAGATAAACAGTACTTATGTAAATTGAGGATATGCGACCCACACATAAACAAAGCCATGTAAGCTGATATATATTATTATGCTGCTTCAGCAGCAGCTGCCCCACACATTTCTGCAGTGAACCTAACATTAAAAACCCCTAGTCAAGACAAATTTCTACCCTAATAAACACTAATACTCGTTTGGACTCTTGCTGACCTACTATAAGCTACCAGAAGCACAAAGGATGGCAGGTTTTATTGTGCTATTTGAGAAACAACAGTTAAGGCTGAAAAAGATTCTTTCCAATTATTCCCTTCACGTGTGCAGATTGCTGGTTTATTCCTGTGCTAAAAACTAAACATGTACAAACCTAACTTGACTTGTAAGTATGAAATTTGTTTTCTTACTTAAAATCTGAAAAGATATAAATATCAAAGGGTGTGCATTAGCAAAAGCCAGGTCTCCAACTCAGGGATTTGTTGCAGGGGACCAGCATTAAATCAATTAAATATGTGTATGCTCAAGGCAGACAATGCCTGAGTAGGGCTGCTTGGGGAAGGTCCTCTCCTGCTCAGGAGCCCGGCAGGGGCAGAAGAGACACATGAGGGAAGAAGAGATGGAAGGTGCTCTGCAGTGCACTGCTGCCATTCCCCTGAGCCCTTGGACTGCTTGTGAAAGCAGGACAAGGAGATGCACTTGTCTGCCCACTGCTCTGACTGCCTACTCTCACATGAGGGAGTGCAGATCTGACTTGATAGCAATGGGACAGGTGCCAGCAAGAGGGCAGGGAGAGTCCATTAGTCCTGTCACTGGGTAGCTCACCCAGACCCTGCAGACTGTTGAAGAATCATTTAATAAGCTTTGTGAAAGTCTGTTTCAGCATTATAGCAAATTATTCCAGCACTCTGCTACAATCACCAAAGATGCTGCTGTGCAAACGAAGTTGTTTCAATATTAAGAAACATCTTTCAAGTGGAAGATGCCACAGAGTGACAGCTACAGTCACATTTCAATCTTTATCTAGAAATGACCACCTTGCTGAGTGTGACAGAGGTGTCTGGTAAGGCAAACAAGGAAGAATGAGGCTGAAGTTTGTGTTTGACTGGTCTGATCTCAGACACAAACAGCTCAAACAGGACACAAACAGCTCAAAGATCAGAGGCTAGATGAAGTTTCTCCATTTTTATCTCCTTTTAGGAAAGCTGTGGGGTTTAATTTTATTACTATCTTTCTAATACAGGATGAAAGATGAAAGTCCTTGAAATCATGCACCAGCCACTTAAGGCAGAATCTACGATTCCTTGATTTTCCTTTCCTACCTTTGAATGTCTAAATCTAAGCCAGTCATTTAAACTCCCCCTCTGGTACCTACAGAACAGAATGCAGTTGACAAAGAACACTTGACTGCAATTCAGGTCAAACTAAGCATGTCTGAGGTTAATTCCTCTCTGGAGGTACCAATTTCTTTCCACTGTCTAAGGAGGGAAAATAGATGTCTGAAACCATCTTTCAGACATCTGAAGGTGGGTGAGCTGAATCCCAATCTAAAATGGACTATATATACTAGGGAGATCTGTGCCTCCCATAAATTTTCCCATAACATACAGGGTTATGAAGAATAAAGACTTTTCAGGAGTCAGTTTTATCACATACAAGATGCCAAAGAGTAACAGCCAGTGACCCAGAAGCTCTGATAATTTCTTTCCAGAAATAACAACTTCCTTACAGTTCTAAAAACTGCCTCAGGTCCCAGCAGTGGTACAACATCTGTTATGCAGCTTATAGATAATTTATTAAGAGTACTTAGGGCAAACTGTCTGCTACATTCATTTCCCCATCTTTCCAGTTTGTTTTCTCATTCCTCCTTTAAATGTAAAAATAGATGAAACAAATCTACTACAATTCACTTGAATGCCCAGTTTTTCAGCTGCTGAACAGAAATTGTGCAAGGACTTATTAGTTCCAACAGAGCAAGTCCCAGTTTACAGTCCTGGCTCTTTTACTCTCTCTAGAAAAGTCATAAGCAAACCACCATGACTGGCTCATTTAAGTGAATAGTTTAATTCAGTATTGATAACAAAGGTCTAACTGGATCCCCTTAAAACCTGGTGTGAACCTTGAAATCTGGAAAACTGACCATATCAGCTTTCCATTACTTCCAGTGGCATTCTCTTCATGGAGCTCTCCCAGGATCAGGCTCTTGTCTCTTTGGTTACTAAGAATAAGAGCAGTGAGCCCATGTGAAACTTGGCAAACAGAATGAACTAAAGCTGGATTACAGGAGAAGGTCATTAACCCCAAGGACCTCAGGTGTAAGCTGCTTGTAATCTTTTTCCCTGGTTTGAACTACAGTCTTAGCTCTTGGGTGTCATAAATTTGTTCCTTCAATGAAAAATAAATCTTCAGTCTATCTACTTAAAGTCATTGACTCTGTACAAACAGGGAGGTACATTCCTACATTGAGCCTCTCATAGAGTGGGAAGTAATATTGTCCAGCCAAAATTTACATCTTTGTGTTTCTTCAATGTTTTTAGCAAACGGAAGCTTTTGGCTAGAGAAGAGCCTTTTAATAGCAGGAAAGAAAGAATCTGAATGTAGAGGTGACATGAAGAGAAACAAACATACCAAGGAGGTCAATCTGGAAAAAACTGCATAGGAGGACTATGGAAAAAATAAAGAGAAGCAACAGAATGAGTGGTGATATGACTGTCTTAGGAGGGGATAAATGGGAAATATGGACCTGAGGTCCCACATGAAAAGATTCAGAGGATGGCATCTTGGTTGGTGTGGACAGAGCAAAATCAGCAAACACATACATGCAAGATATTTAATATATAGTCTGTATTCTTCACTTGTTGCAAAATTGATTCCCATGCCTATTTTGAAAGCTTGTTTTAACATTCCATTTTGTTGTTTGCCAGCATGCCTGTACTAGTCTCTTTTCCCTGACAGATTTTGTAAGCTAACAATAGCATCTGTTTCCTGGAAAGGACAGTCAGGTCCTTGGGGCACTGTACTTTTGTAAACCTGAACAACTTCTCCAATTACACAGTTAACTTCAGTAAATCTGAACAATTACTCCAAATGTGCTTTCAATTTTTCCCCAGAAATAACCAACAGATCAGTTGATACCATACAAAAATAAGTGCTCAGGTACTGAGATGAGAAGCCCCTGAGGTCAGCAGCATGTAATTTTCCAAACCAGACAGAAGGCTATTCCTGAAGAAGCAGCTTAAAACTATGGCAAAATATCACTCTTCTAGCTTCCTTCACTTTGCTTATTGTCAAAACTTACACCTCAGTCTTACCTCTTTATAATTGTTTTTTACTTCTTCTTGCCTTATATCAGTTGATGCTGACGACAGGCTTGAGACAGATGATCCTCTGCTGAAAGTTTCTGTTGAGAGCTGAGGAGACCTAAGTGGTGACTTATGGTTGGAAAAAACAAAGTTATATATCAAATTAAGGAGGTTAAGAACAGGCAAAAAAAAATTTAGCAACTTGCTTTGGTTGTTACCTCAGAAGCACTTTGTCCTCTTTCAAATGTTAGATAGTTTAATTCCATCAATGACAAAATCTGCACAAAAATATTAAAGAAAATCAGTGTAACTCCACTTGAATAAGAATCCACTGACTGAAACACAAGTTAGGCGACAACCTAATATTAGTAACAGATTATGACTGAGCAGATTAAAAGTACCCATTTACAAGTTCATGTTCTATCCCACAGACTGTATTCCTGCTACTACAGTTAAAATGTGACCTTTCTTCTTCCAAGTGAAACACACATTTTCACTTTAATGGCAAAACTCTATTAGCAGGTGAGCATCTACACCCTGTGGCTTTGCATCAGGCAGGATTCAGGCTCTAAGATAAAGAGGAATACCTTGGAATTTAATGCACACTGTAGGGAAGTCTCCTTCATCCGGTTTTGAATTTCTGGATTTGCCCCATTTTGCAAAAGCACTTCTATGATCCCTTGATAGCCCCAGCGAGCAGCAATATGGAGAGGAGTGTCTCCCTTCTCATTGCCAATGTCTAGTCTGCAGGAATGCACATCATAGTAGACTAAAGCTTTGACACACTGGAAAGAAAAGGAAAGCTATCAATAAATTATGGTGTTGTCTCTCAATTCAGATAACATGTACTATTCCAAAAAGCTTTTTTCATCGCTGCTCATATAATTCACTGCCTAAAGAGGAGGCTTAAATGGTTCAGTGTCATTAAATAAAGAGTTAAATAACTCAACTAAATTTGCACTGTACTATCTTTAATGTGAATTCATAATAAAAATTGCTATGAGCGACCAAATAAAGTCCTGATTTAGAGCATTAAATAGTTTAGCCTCCAAATCTTTTTATTTACTTTTGAAATATGTAAGTTTAGTGCAAATTTGCATCACAGTTTAATTCCATTCCATTAGAATGTCCATTTAGTTTGTTACCAAACAATTACTTACATCCTCATGACCGTAAGTGCAGGCTAAATGAAGTGGAGTATTTCCATTATTGTCCTGAACATCAGTACTTCCCTTATAGTGCAATAAGAGCAGCTTAAAAGGAAAACAGAAGTAGACATTTAAGTAACTAAAAAATTAATGGGCAAACAATTATTGCTCTGCAGATTCCTTCAGGGTTCTAGCATGATGAAGCACTTCATGAACCACTGTGCCTCCTGTTTCAGACACCACCCTCTTGGCACTGCAGTACTGTTTGTGCCCCACCCTGAGAACCAAATAAAAGCCACTTCTTACATCTTCAGAATTACCATTGAAAAAAATGAATTCTCTACTGCAGCAAACACTGCAACACATATACTATTATATTTTAAGAGCCTATGCGAGTGAAGACACAGCTTAATTTACAGGATGCTAATTGAAGACTATCACATATGCAAAATTCAAGTAGACAATAATTACTGTAGTTGCACAGTCCATCCTAAACACAATGTGAAGTCATTTTGCTCATTCCAGTGACTGCAATGGTTCTTCTGTCTCAATCAAGAGCTCTCCATTTGTACCATGTGTTGGACATTTGTATTAATAAAATGGATGAATTATCAGGCATGCACAGCTGTCAATTGTGTGGTTATTACCAATGGCTGAAAACCTTACAGTAAAAGGAAAAAATAAAATATCTTGCAAACTACAATGATAAAAGATCCTCAATTCTGACACTACACAGTTCTGGTAAAACCTTCTGAGAAGACCTAAATGACAGTAACAGTAAAACAGCTCAGTAAGAGTTATATATTTATTATTTAGTTAGGTGTTGGTGCTTACTGTAACATTTTGATATCCCTTCTGACAGGCAAGGTGAAGTGGAGTAGAACCGTGGTAATCTGTAGCATTGACAATGGCTCCTTTGGCTACCAGTAAATCCACTAGTGATGTTTGCCCTTGGAAAACAAGGAGACATTAAAAAAAATAAGTAAACTTTGCAAAAGAACATTGTTACTTTTCAAATTCAAGCAGGAACTATAAACCAAAATATCCTGCATTTCTGCATACTATGTTTCTATAGACTGTATATTCACTTCCCTGGTATTTGGGTTTTTTTGTTGCAGATTACTCAAGAACCTCTAGCCAAAAACAAGCTATATTTTTACCCTATGAGTAACAAAATATTGGGATTCAATATAATAATAATAGAGGAAATTATTTATAAAAAAACACCCACTAAGAAAATAATACATCTTTTAATAAAAGATCAATAATATAATGAACATTAAAATCCAGACGTTACAGATCGACCATGCATAGCCAGCTGCAGGAGAGAGAAAAGATTCATTTCTCAATCTGCTAGTTCTTTAAAACAACACTGGTTTCTGATTTCACATTTATACTTTTTTCAGAGCTGAAGAAAGCACTTCTGTGGTAACCACTACAGCAAAAGTAAACAGCCAGCAAATAAAGAATAAATTAGCCATAAGAAACTGAGCTTAAAAGAATACACAATAACTTCAGTCTGTGCCCAGATAACAGTTTCAGCAGAAAAGAAGGAAAAAAACCAATTTAATGCAATATTCCAATTTTAATTGTAAAGTTGGAAAACACACTGACATAAAGAAACATAAGGAATAGTAAACACCGGTGAGGAAAACCAACACCACTCACCACAAATAGCAGCTATGTGAAGTGGTGTGTATCCCCGGTCATCCCGGGAAAAAGGAGTGATAATGGAGGGATCATTCAGTTTCCTGGAAAACACAATGGTTTGGAAGCAGCCCAGTTACCCATGTGGCAGTGGTGAGGAGAGAGAAAGAGAAAAATGGCCAAGGCCGACAAAAAACTGATTCTGGAACTTTTTATCCTTTCACATGGACAAGTTATTCTATAGAGATCTTTACATTTCTTTAAGAGATGTGGTTTTGCCCAAGATGTGTAAGTGTGGTTCAAGAGATGAAACAGCACATTTAGCAAAGGACACAGAGCCTCCATCACAGAACTGGTGGGTTCCAAGGTATTCTGTAATCTAATATTTCCTCTGCTACTTCAAACCACACAGGCACACTCTCTCTACTCCATCCTGAAGTGCTACCAAATTCCTCTTTAACCAAAAGCAGCTTACTTTCTGAAGGAAAGATAAAGTCTTTTACACAGTGTATTTGTGGAGATGAAGAGTGCTCACCCAGAAACCAGCCTCTCGCATTTGTCACAGTAACAGAGCGGGTGGCACATTTTCTGTACAGTGTCCTTATCACTGTCACCTTGACTTAGCAATCGCTCCACTTCCTCCTGGTTACCTGAAGCAATATGCTACCAAAAAAAAACAGAAAAAAGAGAATGAGGAACCAATACAAAAGGCCTCCTTTTAAGGAAAAAAACAAGAGTAATTTACTGAAGCACAAAATGAAAGGAACCCATTATAAAAGACGTATTCAAGCATCAGAAAGCAGAAATGAACAATGTCACAGCACAAAACCCCCTAATGGGCACTCAGTATTAAAAAGAATCTGTTCTTGGCTTACTTCACTTTCTATAAAAAATTAAAACAATTCCCATTGTTCTCTTTAGACTCAATCATGAAATTGAGCTCCCTCTGTGCAAAAACATTTCTATAAAATTACTAAGTCTCTAGCCATAAGCTGTGAACATATATAATTAGAATCCCTGCTTTGTGTCCTTGTAGAGGCAAAATTCTTTCAGAATGACAGTATGAGATTAACATACAATAGGGAGTAGTTGTCAGGTGACCACATTTAAATTATTTCAGAAAACTCTTTCAATTTCACAGCACCAAAAGCTGTGAGAGACAACCAGACACTAATATCACATCTGTGCATTAAATGGGCCAAACAATACCAGCAGCAGTAGCATTTCATCCTTATTTGCTTCCATATTTCATGTAATGTGCTGAAATCCCTAAGATTATATTAAGTTAGATTGTATTAAGTTTTGGCACAGAAATGTACTAGACCTAAAAGACACTTTTAGCATCTACTAAAGCACATTTAGCAGTACTAATGTAATTAACACTTCATAACCTTCCAGAAAATTGCAGAAAGGGAAGGATATAAACACAATACATAGGTACGTATTTTACCATAAAAGTTATTAACCTTAAACAAGCAGTCTATTGGTGTAGCAGACATCTGGGACAACAAGTTCATCCTTTGTCTTAAGAGCAGCTTGTCACACAGACTCTCAGATTCCTGAAAATAAAATATATAAATATTCTATTAGTTTACAAGCACAAGTAAAGTATCTTAACAGTGGAATTAAGTTTTAAAAATATAAACACTCTATTTACTGTGTATGAATTATCAGACACACTGAAGCTTAAATCAGTATCACATTTAAGATTCTGAGACTCAAAAGACTGTGTACCTGCTGTTCAAAGAAATAATAAATAGATGTTCACCAGAATATTCCCTTACTGCAACTTGCTGTGAACTAGTTGAACATTAACAAAATGATGGCTGTGCCACCCTAAAAAGAAAACTAGAAAAGACATATCAAAGACAGCAAGAATTGTAAGAGCTGCAACACAGCTTTCTCACCAGGAGAAAGTAAGACAACTTCATGTAAGACGTGTCTACTGGTGGCTACTAAAAAAGATGACCCAGATACAACCCCGACTCAAAGACTTTGCTGAGCTCTCTGCTAGTTGCTGAAAAAGATTGCACCAGGCAAAGCATTCTGCAGCAGATTCATTCATGCAGTGTTTCCTACTGGGCACTTGAAAATTGGAGTTTGAGCCAAGCATGTGTAGTGCAATTGCATTGGTACTTCTCATTTTCTGAGATCTCTGAAGATACACTCCAGGGTGCACTAAAGAACATAAATGCCTCCAAAACCAGGTGAAAATTGAGTCAGATTTTGAAATGGGAACACTGAGCCTCCCATGAAATAAAACATCTACCTAAGGAAAATGTTTTCTAAGAACAGATGGAAACACTTGCCCACAGTTGATTGTGATCAAGAGCTGCATATGGTTGGCAGTGAATATCATTTCATTGGATGCTGTTTGGGTAATGACTATCTCTCTAGAAATGGAAAGACTTCAGCCTCCATAAACCATAAGACCACTGTCCTTAAAATACACACCCATGTATGAGGTAAACTTTGATGGTTTAGGACCTGGGCTATGGCTTCTGCAATTATGTCTATGAAGACCAGATATAAATGATTAAACCCAGTGTGACTCCACTCTCAACATCAGTATGAAGTTTAAGAACCTCATGAACTGCAAATATACAAAATAAGTTGAATACTAAAAATATAGAGTTCAGATTTTCTAGAAATTAAATCACTCCTGTTTCAAAATCAACACAGATGCTTCTCATAAAGCTGTCTAAAAACCCCTAAACTGTATTGTAAATAATGTCATTAAAAACATGTTTGTGAGGTCTAGAGATAAAAGTTTGTATCTGTACTTCACAGGACATTGTTTGTATTTAGATACCCAAAGATGACACATATTCACAAATCTTTTCAAATCTAAGTACTTTATAAAGATACCCAAACATATTTTTCAGCATTAAAAGGCATGTACTACTATTTTCCTTGGATAAATTTTTCAGTGTGACCAGGAATAACTTCCCTAAGAAACATGCAATCAAAAGTTTAACTGATACAAGTTTCTGATGTCTAATCAGAATTTCTAGTGTGGATGCTCACAGACAGTTTTATACTTTGACTGTGAAGAATCTAAGTAATCACCTGCAAGAACTACTGTAATTTTAGTACAGTTCCTTCCACAGTGTATGTTTTCAAGAGAGGTGACTTTTAAATAATTATTCCATTTGGGGAACACTTAAGACAGTAACCTTAATAAAGCAGTATTATATATTTATTATTTAAGTCAGAAAAAAGAGGTCATCCCAGGTGATATGATCCCACATATCTTCAAAAGTGAAATACAAAATGACAAAAGAATCAGATATTGGTTGAAGCATTAGGCAAGTTTGAGCCTTTAAAGTCAAAAGGCGCTTGTAACAGCCTTAGTTGCAGTCCAGAATTTTTTTTTAAAGAAAGTGCTTTGAGTGGGTCTGTCAGGTATTTTAAGTCTATCTAGAAAATACACATCCAAACATGAATGATCTTTTTATTGAACACTACTCTCAGCGTAGAGAAATGAAATATTTGTACCTATGAGGGTGTACCTGTGTAATGAGCTATCCAAAGTGATTTTCACAGATCATAACTGATGACTTGGTGACAAAATGCAGGTGGCAGAAGCCAGGAAAGGAAGTCTCAAACACAAACTG
This sequence comes from Neopelma chrysocephalum, assembly GCF_003984885.1. Classification (NCBI taxonomy): domain Eukaryota; kingdom Metazoa; phylum Chordata; class Aves; order Passeriformes; family Pipridae; genus Neopelma; species Neopelma chrysocephalum. The sequence goes on from NW_020897783.1 coordinate 2,115,129, forward strand.
AGGTTAATAAAGCGGTTGGAAGGGAGGGAGGATAATTTCAAACAAAATGCTGCCTATCCCATCATGGCTGGCTCTTAATTCCCTATTTTATACCTGACTTTAACACTGAATAGAGTCTTACTACACAATAGTTGGGCATAGGAATGTAACTAGCATCCAACACTTATTGACTGGAATTCTAATTTAACCATGTTGACAACTCCCAGAAAATAAAACCGATTTTTTTTGAGCTACCAGTTACAGGCTCCTCTCCTCCTCACAACCAAAATGTCTCACCACAACTTGCATGACCTTGGTGAAGGGATTTGGCAAGAATGTCCTAAGTGCAATTCACTTACTGATGTGAGGGTGATAATATGTCCATTATCCCACAGGGTACATTAGTTCCCTGCTGAGTTTTCTTTCTGTAGTGGCTTCATTAGGGATTGGACAGCAGCATTACTCAGCTGCCAGAAGCTCCATCTGAAGCCAGCTATAAAATTAAGCATAGCCACATAAAGGGCTGTAATGAAGCCCCAGGGCACAGCAGTGTTCCTGCTCACTTAAATCCCACAACCCCTTCCACCACAATCTGGAAAACCATGGGGCATCAACATGACAGCTGCTGCTGCTTTAAAGAGAAAGTTCATCTCCTTTCTCAGAGAATGAAGGAAATATCTCAACTAAAGTTCCTGAAGGGAGAGCAGTACTTCTCCCTCTCCTCACTACCTTTTTTCCATTCCTGTCAAAGGGGTATTTACCACCTCATAGTCTTTCATCACTTCATTGTGTACCACATTCTGCCTTCTCCTACACTGGAGAAAAGGGTGGTCTAGCTCTTTTATTTTCTGCTGGGTTGAGGGCAAGCCATCACCCACTTCCTCATCCTCGAGGTTCTGCTGCTTTCCCCCTCATCTCAGGGCACTGCCTTCAAGCAGCAAAATGAACGCAAAGCAGAAGGATTTCGTGTTGCACACTCACTGTACACACCCTGAAGTGAGAAAGTGCTCCAGGTCTGGAGCTGTTCCAGCTGAAGTATGGGCAGGAACACTCACTGCTTGCTCTTCTATTGGTGCATGTCCTCTTTTAGACTTCTCAAACACACAGTTCATCTTTCAAGGCAGGTGCCTCCCAAAGAAATAAATACAGCACCTTAGAGGCAGTGGCACTTAAGTTATAATCACAGGAGGGCAATCCCAGTATAAAAACCTGCTATGCTTAGCTACACAAGGAGGGATAGGATCAGGCATTTGGTAGGAAACAGTCTTTATTCTAGAAATTTGAGAGCAATATATTCTTTTCTAGCTTGCTGGTATTGTTGTGGAACACAATTCTACTGTGGTTTCAGTTCTCCATTCAGGCCACCAGCCTTGGTATTTGTATATTGATTGTGAATGACAGCAGGAAGCAGAATTGTAGGGCAAGTTGTTTTTCTTTTAAACTAATGTTTTTATTTTTTAAACACAATTCAATACAGCATTACAGACAAGAAATACCACCAGTCTGTTTAAACAATATGAAAGTGTTGGTTTGATTTTTTTTTGAGTGTACAAAACAAACCTGCACAACAGGTTCGTGGAAAGACCCCAAACAAAAACAAACCCCAAAATAACAAGAGGCTAAAAATGTTATTTTGAGTCCTGCTTTTTTAAGATTGTGCCCCAGGCTGTCCCACCCCAAGCCCTGCACACTGAGCCATTATTCTGGCCCCTGCAGTTACATTCCAGTGCTCTGCAGTTGGGCAGACTGAGACACATTCAATTCACTCTGGTTCCAAGTCCACCCCTTTTGATTTCCATATCAGATCACGACGACCTAGTTTTACAACAGTAGAAAAATTTACAGGAATGGTAAGACTGGATTCCTTTACTAAATAAGCTACAAAGTTCTTAATCACAGAAGTTTCTAAAGTCACACCAATATCACCTTGACTGGCCTGCAGGGATTTGAACAGATTGACACAAGGTCCAGCTGCCCAGTAGGAAATAACTCATGCATCCACAAACTTCCTGCCCCTGCTAGGTTAGAGATCCCAAGAGCCAAATTCAACCTTCAAATACCACCTTCTCATAGCCCTGCAGTCCCACTAATGTATGAACTTGGTGCAGCACAGGAACCTGCACTGCAAACACACTGAATTTTCAGAGCATGAAGATTTAGTGAATAATTCTATGTTACACTGCACTCTCCACACTCTGTTAGCACAGCTAAGCTTTTTAAAATGACACGAGAATTTGTTTAAGCCATGCCTACTCTCAAGTACTGCACTGCTCTCACAACCATGATGGAGTACAAACAGGAGACACTGGACTTACTGAGGACTCAGCTGTAGAAAACAGTGTTGTCATTTTTCCCCCAATCACATTAAGATGCAAGACTTCACATTTACCTACTCCCTCAAGGAGTATACAATGAGCAACAAGTATTGCTACAGGGTTAGGACTTCATTGTAATCATTAGATACTTTCAGCATTTGCTTCAGGTAGTCACCTCAACTCATTTCTTTGGCAAAAAAAGGGAATTGTTATGTTAGCTATTTGCATCCTGTGTCTGGATTTACCCCTGCAGTGGTAGACAGTCCTACAAGATATCAGACAGACATTTGAAGGGTTTAACAGTGGCTTACTGCGGGTCTGTCAGACAGGTTGCCTTGTCGTATGTATTCTATTGCAGCCTCAATTGAGGTTAGACAGTATCCCAGCTCATCCTTCACTGAGCTGCAAAGCCTGAAGTTCTTGATGTAACTCAAGTTGGCCATCCTGAAATAGAAAGTTAAAGCCATGAACCACTAAATATAAGACACCAGCATGACATACTGCAACTCATCTTAGGCTCTTCCGAGCTTTGTAGGTTGATCAGAACTCTACTATCTCAAATATTCAATGAGATGTTTTTAACTGGAGATAAGAAAGATGAAGGATAAGATAAGAACAGCAGTGGGACATTAACACCTTTGAAGTGAGGAAGGTAATGTTGCAAGCACCATAAGCACCAGTGCACAGTGCTGGCTGTAAGTAAAATGCTGATCCCCAACATACAGGACACAGCAACACTGAAATTCAGTTCAGGTACAGGTGGAAGGTTTAGGCAGACTTATACTGAAGATGAAGAGAGATAAGCACAATGGCATAGACCAGCAGGAAGCATTTATACATTCACATCTAGTTTCTCTATAAGAAACGTATCAAACATTAGAAGATGCACAAAGGCTTCACAGCTCCCACCACCAATGAGAGAGACCCACTGAAGTCCATACTGACATGCAGTTTTGGTAGAGAGGGCCTCCCATTGCAACTTTTTTCTAGGCTGGGAATCAAAACAAAGATGCATTCCTGATAGGTCCTTAATTTAGTCACATCTTTGCTCTTTGTCCTAGTAATAAATAGTTTTCTGCATTACTGGAAGTGTAAGAGGGCCTGCTGTAAGTTATTACTGCATACTCAGAAACATTTGCCCCTACAGAAGCACTATATAAGATATGGAGTTCTGTACAGCCAAAGTAGTTACATACCAGTTTGGGATTTCTGTTTTTACAAGCAAATACAGCAAAACAGAGAGAAGATCATCTGCACACATGGTTTCCATGTTAACTACAAAAGAAAAAAAAATTCACATCTGATGTTACTCAAGTCATGGTTCAAAGCAAGAACAGAAACCCTAAATGGGAATTCTACCTCCTAAGACTAAGGGCCAGCTCTACTAGTAGGGAATGCATTAAGTAACCAAGGCAGCCTCCAAATGTTCTCAATCTCTCACTAAAATATCCTGACAGGAGCCAATACACAAATGCAGTTCATACTGTACAAACTGCAATATTTGATTAGCATCCCTCTCTTCCTACACAGAAGGAAATCTTGAGCTCTGGCTCTGAAATTCTTGAGGGCAAAGACCACACTCAAAGTTGATACAGTTTTCTATAACATAGTAGACTTAGTGGAGAAAGGAAGAGATAAAATAAGGAAAGCATCAATTCACTGTGCTACTCTATTTCCTTAGTAGAAGTATCTTCTCTTTCCAAGCTAGAAAAAATAAATACCAGGTTAAGAGGTTCATGCTTTCCTGTCATAGAATCATCTCTGCAATCCACAGTAGCACTTCCAAAGCAGCACATAGGTTTGTTTGTCCCCCACCAACAGTGCATTTGGAAAAAGATGCATCTCAAGAGTATCAATTTCAAGATATCAAAGAGCATGGACCAATAGACAAAAACAATCTAGGAGCATTTAAAGGGAATCACCCCCAATTCTGCTGCATGAGGAAGTATCCTGGCAGATGAAGCTTCCCACATGCCCCAGCTAATATATATACATATAAGCTAACCCAGTACTCCACCTTACCCCACAAGAACCAGTGCTGAAATGTCTACCCTGCCTCCATCGTGCTCGGTTTGGAGACCTCAGAGACCCCCATCTCAACTGTGTTTGATCCACAAGTGCTGTTCAAACAGTGGGTTATATGCTGAAGTGCTTTGTGGGTGCTGTTTAAGAAGAAAAGTTGAAAATTATTGATTCACTAATTACTGACCTCTTTGGCTAGGAGACTGCATAATAATTTGTACAACTTTACGCAGACAAAGTAGCTTCTGTTGAGGAGAAGTACACTTGTTCAACTGACCCAGTTCCCGCTTTGCACGTGGTATATTAAAACTACAAAATAATTCGAAAGGAATGATTAGCATACACAGTTCATGTGCAAGATGTCCAAAGCCCAAGTTTTAACTTATTCAGAACTGAACTGAAGCATGGTTTTAAAGTGTTTCCATTTCTACTCCAAGCACACCTTCATTTCTGTACCTTACAGATGGAGAGGGAAGCATAAAACTATAAAAGCAAAGCAAACCACCCACCAATGCAACAATTGCATCTATCTCAAACAAATGAAGATAAAAAACTCACTAATGTCTGAAGGAAGACACTTTTTAGCTGACCTGATCCTATTTAAGATATAATCCCATTGACTCCTCAAAGGAGTTCACAATCATCTTTCTCACCTGAACTCAGGTTTCACTCCAATGTCTTTCTGTTGCAGGTCTTGAAGGCTCCTGGTGATTTTATTAAAAGCAGCATCCTATCAATGGAAAGGCAACAGTTTTTTTTAAAATGCTTTAGACTAATGTACCCAGCATTTAGCAATCAAAGAAACTTACCTCACTTGCCTCAATAGTCCCCACATATTTGAAGACTAGATCATAAATAGCATGGTGGATATACATCTGTAGAAAAAAACCCAGTACTTTAGGCATGAAAGGGAGAGTCAAAAATAGCTTGCTAATTATTTTCCTTCATTTCAGATTCTTACTTCAACTGCTTGTTTGATCAGATTCATCTGCTCTTCTTGCTTTGCAAGCATCTTCTGGAAAAGGAAAGCCACACAAACAGCATGAGAAAGTCAGATAATTTATTGCTGAAGTACCACTGTACTATGTATTTAGGGGAGTAAGCATTTACCAAGTGCGAATCTCTCAAAAGATGCTGAAGACATTTGGTATAAAGTGCATTGACAGAATCCTGGGGGGAGAAAAGGTAAATAAAAAGCCATCAGATTCAGGTTAATGTGACTTGAAGGAACAAAGCTTAAATAAGGCAAAGGAAGGAAGGCTTCTCTTCCTCAGAAGTGTGCACTGTGTTAAGAGTTTTAGCAAGAATAATTACATTTACCAAAAAATTAGGATGTGGTAATTCACATTTAAGAATTTCACTTTCTCCCTTCCCCCCCTTACTCAACTCTAGGCTACTCTGACATAGAAAAGCTCAGTACACCCAGACAACCAGAGCAGTGAAACAAATTATATCCAGCAAATTAGACATCAAGAAGGAAGACACTGACTATATAGTGGCGGAGGCTTTTCCTTTCATGTTCTTTAAACGTTCTGTAGAAAGATCCTATGTATTTATCAAATCTCTCACAGTGCCTTCCCAAGAATTCTCTAACATCTTCAATATTTTTAAGAGAATAGGAGTTTGAGGAAGCTGTAGATTCACCTGAAATGAAAGCCAAGAATTAATACACAGGGTTAATATGTACGCATGAGAAAATACATTTTGTCCCTACACACACAGTCAGCTTATGTGGAATAAAGCATTAATGCAGCTTACTGCACCTTTAACTAGAGGTATTGCTTTTAATTAAAAGAATTTAATGCATCACATTTGAGAAGTCTCTCTTGCTTTTTATGTCAAGTATTTATTTGGAATAGCTGAAACAGATTTCACTTTTTTTTTCCACTGGGGTAATTTACTGCCACATGCACTCAGCTTATGAGTTGTGTAAGTCAAGCTTGAAAGTAGAAGAAAAGCACATTACAGTGCTGACTGAGTGCACATGCAGGAAGTCAGGGTGCTTTAAGTGAGCTGTAAAAATCCCATCTTGGATTTTTACATAACCTATTCTTTATTTAGACACGCTTTCTCTGAATGGGAGGGCAAAGTTGCTTCATGTAAACATTAAACCTAATCCACTTTCCTTCTGAATAAGACAACTGAATGCCTCACTTAGAATTCATATTGCTTTTCCAAAGTTTTTTTTCCTAGGCAAATCTTTCATTTGCAATCAAAGCCAGCCAACTAATAAAAGGCTTAAATCATTCATTTCAAATTACTTTTGAAATTAGAAACTACTTCTTCTCTGAAAGGCTACTATAAACTATATTAAGTAATGGATAAAAAAATGCCACAAGAATAATTTTTTATATATAGATTAATATTTCTAGAATTTAAGGCTATATGTATGCCAGCTATTTTTTTCAGAACAACTTCCATACTTCCCTCTCAGTATTATTTTCACACTACCCCAGTATTATTTCATGTTGTCATCACTTGTTTCAAGTATTATTTATTTAGGAAGACTTATGTTTTTATTTCAGAAAAAGCTGAAGCTTCTTAGCTTCTTAAGGAGCTTCTATTCCTCTTAATGAGTAAACACAGATAAAAGTTCACATGGAAATCCTGTTACATTCACAGCATTAACAGTTGTCTTGAAAATAGTGTTCCAGCCTTAAGGGGCACTTTCAGTACAGGAAAAAAATTAAGACATTCAACCAGGAGAGCTGCTACACAACTATGCCATTCACATTTAAGACTAAATCCCTGATTTAAGGAGTCAGCACTAAACTGAGCACTGCTAAAAAAATCATGATGGATTAAGTACTCCACTGATAATTCTTAGTGCTGAGACTTGGGGAGAAATTCAACAGAAGTTTGCCTGGCAGCAACTTTATATTTCTCTCCAGCAGCACACCAACATCTGCCCCAGGAAGTTAAGGAATGCCAAAGGCTTTCAAACACTTTTCAGAATGAACAAATGTATTAAGCACATCAAACACACTAATTTGCTCACTGTGCAAAGGCAGCCACCAAGTTAACACTTCCATACATACTTGAGCTTTCTGTTTTTTCCAGGGGATGAGCTATACACAATATACTAAAGCTTTCTTCCTTTTCATTGTAAAATGTTTCCTCAAAGAGAACAGGTACTGAGAGATGGTAATTAAAACCAGCTCCTAAAATGATGAGGTTTCCTTGTATGAAGATCTCCTGAAACAAAACAAAGACCAGATCAAGTGTGAAACTCAGCTAGAAGAAAGTTACTCTTTCGCTTCTGCATTGCATAGTTAAATTTCAAGGGAAAGAAGAGAAACTTGCAAGACAAGAAAGCCACAGATCAAAAAGATTTCACGTTCACATCTGTGCAGACACTGAAACCTCCTTCAGTCTACAATGGTTGGTTAAACCTTGGTTACAGCCACTGTCTTTACAAGCCTACTACTAGAGGACATTTCAGAAGTTTCAGACAATCACCAAGGTCTAACTGACTATTTGCAGATTTTAGGGCACTTTTAGTAGAAGGGAAATTGGAAAAAAAACCAACTTAAAATCAGAACCTAAGCTCAGCTCAGAAAAACACCACACACCTTGTCTATGTTTCTGACACTTAGCTTTATCTCCCCAAGTAACTCCAGTGAGGACATCTGCAACAGGAAGATCTAGATGACAGCCTGCAAACTACAGGTGCAAGTTCTCAGATCGTACTGCAAAATTACAAGTGAAAAAACTGGGATCCTATGCAGTGTCAGCCTTTTCTGGCATGGCCTGCTGCTACAGCAGTCACTTTGTACTCCCTGAACTAAGGGAGATTTCAAATACAATTCAATACCATCATAATTTTGTCTTAAGCCTTGGTGAACTTGCATCTGCATATAATATAGGCAGGCTACTACTTGCCTGAAAGCTGAAGAGACAGTTCTTAGCTAAGTGATAAAGGCACTTCTGCCACTCAACAAAACTCCTATGAGTAAAAAAACAGATAAATTGACAAATTTGCTTTGCCACAGTAAGGAAGTCAGAGGCTGTGTTACCATCTGAACAGGACATCTATTGTTGTGGGCATGCCAAAATACAGCTTTTTCTGGAAAACAGTATATCCCCAAGAAAGCAGTATAACTCCTGGTTACCTCTCATGTAACCATAAGTTCACACTATCAGTCATCAGCTGCAATGAATCACTTACTGGAGTGTCCCCAAGCTACAGTCAGACATCAAAAGGGAAATACCTTTCCATTTAAGGTTTGAAAGTTTTCTTCTAGTGGCTTCAGAACGTAAGATTCAAACTGGCAGGTAGAAAGACTGTTGCTTGAAAGGCTTCCTTTGCATGGAACTAGCACCTGAAAGAGTTAAATCATGCTTTAGAGAAATGCCATGTATTGCCAGCTAAACAGCAATAGCTTTTGTCCTTTAGAGGCAAGCACTTAAATCTGGCTTATAAATATTTACTACTAAACATGTAGCCACTATACGTGCTTTTGTTTAAACAAAAGGAAAGGCTATTGCTAGACACAGTCCAGTAATTACCCCAGGGTTTCATTTAGTGACTTATCTGAAAAAGGATGACAGATGCAACTGAAGAAACAATACTAAGAGAAGGAGATGAAATCTTCAGTTATTTAGCACCAGTCACATGAATGACTTAAAATTAAGCAGTTAATAAAAAAAGTGAAGTATATTTTCAAACTAAAATGAAAATCCATCAGAAAGAAAAAAGAATTTAAGATGAGAAGCATCTTGGGTCTACACCAACAGATTGGCAGTGTGGGACTAATGCTTAATTAAAAAGCAACAAACTTTATCATCAGGTAACAATAACCTCCATGTTTAATGGAAATCTCCACACACTTAATCTGGAATGCTTAATTGCAGAACACCCAGATTAGAAATCTCAAGGACTGGAGTTTTTATTCCAGCTCAGTTTAATAGCTCTATTTTGCTATGCAAAATGCTGTTAGAAATAAGTGACTGTCTGTCCACCAGGAATTCAAAAGGTCAATCCCATTTTCAGTTACAAGCATGTGAGAGAATATGTAACTTCAGTTCATAGCAAAAAAAATTTCCCGTAAAGTTTAGAAACAACACCAATTTTAACCTTTTACTACCTTAATATATCAAGAGGTCCATATCAATAAATAACAAGCAACAAACTAAAAGTTGTTCTGCTTCACTTCCAAGTTTTGCAGGCTTGAACTAATCTTTACATGTTTCATAGCTGACATATGATTTAAACTCAAATACCTAGTATTTCATAATCAGCTTTTAAATTTACTTATTTATACTTACAATTCCATGGAGTTCTGCAACTTTGCTGCACAGATCAGGACGTCGCTTCTGAATGGCCAAATAAAAGGGATTTTTCAAGATATCTTCATCATACATAGCCATATGGACTTGAGATATTCCAAGGAGATTTTCTAAAATACATATGGACAATGGCTGATGTATCACACACAATATATCTGTTAAAACACACTGTTTGGGAATACCCAGGGGATAGTTTCATTCTCCTTCTCTGAAAGGACAAAGCAGTTTCAGGTCTATATGTAAGCAGACAATGGCACACTAAGCTATAACTATGGTTACTCAGAAGTTATTCAGACATTAATATACATTTCCAATTCCACACTTATCCTCATAATGCCTCCTTAGGCCTTCCAGGTGTTGGACTTTAACAATGAATATAGAAGAGGAGAGAGAAGTTAAGATCAGAATTATTACCACTTTGACATACAAGCTAACTTCTGCTGAAATCCAAAACAAGCCAAGAGACAAATCAGCAGCTCTTTTACAGCAGATACTACTGCCCCACAGGACATTGATGCTTTTACATTATGCTCATGTAAGTCTTAAATCTCACCTGCATAAGGATTACTGACACACATCAATGAGACACCCAGATAGGGTAACACACACCCTCATGTAAGGCAATCCTCAACTTTCCAGGGACAGTTACAGAGGTACACCAAGGAGATATGAATACCCACGCCATAATTAAAAAGTCACCATGAAATTAATAATTTCTGGTCATCTCTATGCCTGGGGAAAAAGTCTCAATGACTTGTGGTCAGGCTGATGCACAACATTTGGCAAAATAGCGAGCAAAAAAGGGACTGGAGTCAGAAAACCCAATCTGTAAGCATTGGAAAAAGCTGTCACTAGGTGTGTCACAGTGCCCTGGAAAAGATGATCCCCAAGGCACTAGATTCTCAACTGCTAGCTTCCTCAATTCCAATTGTCTACAACATTCTAGAATACAAGGGTACAAAAAAACCTTAGCAGGAGAATGGCTGGAATAAAAAAAATAACTCTGAAGTTATTCCAGTTAACAAGAATTGAGATTAACAGGTTTACAAATGCTTATAAGCTTTGCCCCTCATCCAGCTTCCCTTAGGAATCAACAAGTTGCACCATTTCTTCACACAGTTTCAGCTGCACATCCTGGAAAAGGGAGAGCTACAAACTTTAGTTTGAGCGAGCCACCCTTACACAATCAGTATCCCTCTGTTTCCTCACATGGAGAATTATACTTAGCACATTATTTACTCAGTGTGAGCTCATTGTATGGCAATTTAGGAGAGTGGAAAAACTCACACCCATTGATTTTAGATAGCCTTTGGGTTTCAGCCCTGCTGTTAACTGATCTACAGCCTGTTAACTGAGCTGGGCTCTGGTCCTCCTAATTAGGCACAAGAAGAGCTGCCTTAGAGATCTAAACACAACCATGATCAGTTAAAGCTGAAAGGCATTTCCACGGTAAAGTTATCACCACTGACTTACAGCTTGGACAACCTCAGCCTGAACCACTAAAGTTTGGCAGTGGCAGGTAAGTGCCTCAAGTAGAGTTTTCCTGTGCAGTTCCAGACAAAATGGTCCATCCACTCTCAAAGCATACAATAAGACAAAGAGCTTCCATGAAAGAATACTTATTCAGTGCTCCCAAATCAGCATTCTTTGGAGCACAGCTCTGGAGTTTGCCAACACAATGGGGAAGAAGATGTATGCTCACTGACACTCACAAAAGACCAACCAAGTTCAGTAATTACAAGACTGCAAGCCTAGAAAAAGTACAGCTTCACACAAGTTCAAAGTGACCTAGCAGTCTGCATTTGCAGCCCAGAAAGCCAACCAGGTCCTGGGCTCATCCCACAGCGTGGGCAGCAGGGGAGGGGGGAATTCTGCTCCTCTGCCCTGCTCAGGTGAGACCCCACCTGCAGAGTTGCCTCCAGCCCTGGGATCCCAGCATAGCAAGGACATGGAGCTGCTGGAGCAAGTCCAGAGGAGGGGGGGGAAAAGATGATTGGAAGGATGGAGCACCTCTGCTATGGAGACAAGCAGGGTTGTTCAGCCTGGAGAAGAGAACTTACTGTACTCTCCAGTACCTAAAGGGACCACAAAAAATGCTAGAAAGGGAATTTGTACAAGAGCCTGGAGTGACAGGACAAGGGGAATGGCTTCACACTGAAAGGTGGTGCATCTGGATTAAATATAAGGAAGAAATTCCTCCCTGTGAGGGTGGAAAGGCCCAGAGAAGCTGGGATGTCATGCCCTTGAAGTGTTCAAGTACAGGTTGGACAGGGTTTGGAGCAAGCTGGTCTAGTGGAAGGTGTCCCTGCCCATGGCAGTGGGGTAAAATAAGATGATCTTTCATGTCCCTTCTAACATCAGTCATTCCATGATCTGTCCCACCACAGGATTACCACCAGTAATTCCACCACTGATGATAACTAGAAACATTTCTTGGCAGGCAGCTGCAATCCAAGTTCAAGCTGTGGGATTCTCCCTCAGCCAGTGGCAGGGGAAGGAGAAAAGGCAACACAAGCCCAGGGGCAGTTCTGCTGCAGGAACACAGGTGTCTCATCACTGACCTTAATAAGCACACCCAGTTAGCCACAAAAAAAACCTGCCTGCTGAACATCTGGATAGGGCACAATTCCAAGTAAGATCTTAAATGACTGTAGCTTACAGTCCAAACATGACTCAGACAATTCAGTATATATAAGTAAATACAATTTAGTACATATAAGTCAAGGACCAAGCAGAGCTGTACGTACACACATGTGCAGTCTGCAAAATAGTTTGCCACAGCAAGATGTATTTGGGAGTACCACATGCTTTTTTTGGATGCTCTGATGGCCTCACCACAAGAGATGAAGTGACTGGAGAAGAATCTCAAGTGAGAAAGGCAAGAAGGCCCTGTAAGCAGAATCCAGTCCATGAAAGGCAGTGATGTTTACGCTGAAGAAACTGAATGAAGCAGGTAAGAATTTTTTCCCCCAGGTGTATCAAACTCTCGGTGAAGGGCATTTTTTCCACATCTATCTCAGAAATAGGCCTTAACTGAAGAAAAAAAGGCTCAGATTACAGATCAGGAACACCTCTGAAAAGAGAAGATAAGCACATGGTTTAGATTGCTTGCAAAGGTATCAAGTCTCACATAGTAAATCTCTAAGAACATGTTAGACAAACCTCTCCCAGAGGTGATAATGGACATAGTGAAGCCAGGAGGCTGGATTATATGGTCTCTCCTGGCACTTTCTAAATCAAGCTTTCATTAATAGAGTTGGCCCACTGAGGAAGCCTCATCTGCCTTTTGTTTGGTAAATTCATGTGTCTGGTCAAGCAGCAGAAGATGAGGTTGCTGTGTTCTCCCAAGACAGTGACGGAGAAGGTATTAAACCACAAACTGTGATGGGGAAAAAAAAGCACATTGACACAAGAAGGCAACCAAGCATGAGACTGCAGAGTAAAACTGCAGTGCACAAATGTCTCCAATTGCTACAACTACACTGCCACTTCTTCAGCTTAACACATCTTCAAGTCCGAAGAGTTCTTCTCATAAAAGGAGGGGAGGAGAACAACACATTCCACACATCCTCCTCATCTAGAAACCTGTACCTCACCATCAAAAACACCCAACTGATAAGCTCTGGCCAGAAAGAAATTTAAAAGAACATTTCATTCCCCAGGAAAAACAGGGAGAAAGGATTTAGGGGAGGAGGGAAGCTCCCACAGGTTTTCTACCTGAGCTTATGAAGTCTGTAGGACTGACCTAGCTCTTAAATCACTGCCTGCAACTTAAACAAACAAAACAAAACCAAAACCACAAGCAACTGGAGTATTTTAAGAATCACTGTTGACAGACCATCACAGGAAAAGCTTGAAATTATAATCTTCAATTCGTAGTGTGTGTTACACACCACAAATAACTAGTTTTAAAACACTTAGTTGGAGCTATAGAAATTCTTTCACTACAGAACTACTGGGCTGACAGGGTTGAATCACCCTGGAGAGCTCCAGCAAGAAGTGAAAAGAAAATGTATTCAAACACTGAATTCCGGCATTTCAGCTACTGTAATGCAACTAAGGTGCCATCAACATGCTGTACCTCAAGAAGGGAGCCCAAACTTTTAGTTCACATGGATATTTGTCACCCACCTTGAGCAGAGCAGATTGCAAACTCCAGGCTGGTTCCCACACAGCAGAAACCCCCCACCAGCCACGTTAGTACCATTTTGAGAATCACAATTCTGAATTTCCTTCCCTTTTCTCTCTTCTTTACACCTGCAGCTCTCAGTGCCACATTAGTGGATACTTACCATATTTGATTAAAATGCAAGTATGAAGAGCAGATAGAATACTTTTTACTTAAAACAGTTTAGTTACTATATTCACCTGGGTCTCCATCACCTACTCACAGCATTCTTCAGAGGACCAGAAGCGTGGATGTAGAAACCATTTACAATGTGAGTGATTAAAAAAACCAAAGGCATCTAGTCTACAGATTCAAGAGAATACATTAAAGCTTCCCCAAAGCTCAAGCATTTTTGAGATTAAGTCAATTTCTTTTCACCCCAAAAGTTAAATGCATCTGAAAATACTGGCTAATGCATTGCTGTAATTATAGGAGTGCATTAGAATCCTCCAGTGAGGGTTTGTTGGCAGAATACAACATCCAACTTCAACCTACTTTAATTTGGGGGTGACACTGACCTACTCTTCCCAGTTGCACCTTGGACAGCTTTAGATTTACTAACACTGAGAAAGCAGAAAATGAACAAAGACTTGTATACATTACTAGAACTGCTTAATGCTTAACAGAAAGCTTGTTAAAAACTGTCAAACTATATTCACTCTTAAGTTTACTAAATTCTATCATGCTGAGCTATAAAGCAATACTCAAGTACTAATGTTATATAAAAGGTTTAAATGGAATCATTAAGTGTGTGGCTTCATGCCTGTAAACACAGAAATAGCTCAAATTGCTGGAAGAACAGAAGCTGGCTGGATCAGACAATCTAATAAGCATTATGTTACAGCTTAAAAAAACCACAATCATAATCTTAAAACAGCCAAATCCTTTCTAGATCAACAGCAGAGTGATAATTCTAATGACAGAACTATGGTACAAGGGATAGCTCAAGTGAAAAACATGGAATCTAAGCTTGTCACTGTTTTCTCCAAAACACCAGAAATGAAGCCTTATTACCTTTGGTACTGAAAACAGTGAACAGGAATTAACTCTGACAGTTCATTTTGTCATTAATGGTGTTTTCCTTTAGAGATCGTCAAGTGAGGTACCTTTTCTAGACCTTGAAGGTTTCAGTTCCTTTTAAGAAGCACTTTGAAATTTAGACAAACAGCCACTAAAGCAGATGATGTCATTTTATTGGCATTATTACTTGGCAGTAAAATCATGTCCACGTTCAAGTTATACAACTATTTACTCGAGTTTTAGGCACATCATCTTCTGAACATCCTGCTATACCCCTACTAAAGACTTAACAAAACACACTGGAGAAAATGCCCTTCATAACGGAGTTAGGGATTGTGTATACAAACACTTCAATGCTGAACAGCATAATATTTTAATATTACTACAGCAGAACAAAATAAAACAGCTACTAAAGGTAGCAGAAAGTATCAGCCTAGTTCAACCACCTGAAATGTCTCCAGGAGAGCAAATTAGGATATTATACTGGGATGTGAACATCAAATACCTCAGAGCCCTCTCCACACAAGCCCAGCTTTAAAGAAGCAGAATGCCACATTCTCCAAAACCTTTAACACCAGATCCATTAGCATGGCGTGTTCAAGAATCATCAATTCACTCAATTTTACTTGCATGGCAACACTGAAGTTTCACATGACAGTATCAATTTCATCTTATCTTGAAAACTCTACAACAGGAACAACTAAGGCTTAGCAAACCAGTAACTAGAATATCATTTGCTGAAATGCTCAAAATAATGAGCAAATCAGAACAAGCAGCAACTTATTATTAAACTACAAGACTTATCTCAGAGTAGCAGACAGACATCTCTAACAGTTTTTATCATGCTAGCAAACTGCACAGCCCCACAGAAAAAAAAAGAGGAAGCAGTTGTTCCCCAGTTGTAAGTTAAATTCTTTTTTTAACCCAAGTGCTTCCCCCACACACTTCAAGAGCACCACTTGTTCACAGGAACAACCAAAACTAGGCAGATCTTAAAGTACTAAGCAAGCAAACAGTGAATTTTAAATAGTCTCAGTCCAAATACGATCCTAGTTATTTCTGTAGCCACTGTTTTACCTGCACTATTACTCCTCATTTACTCTGCTTCTGGGCAAAGGTTACAATCTGAACTTGAGCCCTAAATCAGCATTCACATCAAAACAAAAACAAGTAAAAAAAAAGCAAAAAGAAAAAAAAAATCTGTTTCTGAGCACTTAAGAAACCTTACTCCCCCTAAAGGACAAACACAGAGCATCCTATGAAAAACACCTCCAAGATACATTCCAGTGCACTTTGCGCACCATGAGGGAGCAAAGAAGGAAACAAGCTATTCCTACCCCTTTTAGACTCAGGTTCAGCTTCAACTGGTTTCTGTGAAACTGAAGTAGGTCAGAATAACACCTCTGAATTATCAGATTACAGAGTGGTGAATTTGCATCAGTCAGCTCAAGGCTCACTAGCAACCAAACTAAGTTTTATGACCCCAGAACATCAGCCTGACAGTGATGGAACAGCATCTGGAAAGGAGAGGTCAGCAGCATTCCAGGAAGATGCTCATTCCTCTCAGCATCTCCCTTCCAGGCACGCATTTTTTCCACTGAAGAGCTGGCACAGGATCTCTTGATTTTGGTTTTGCCTCTGCCCAACACCCCCCAGGCCTTTTTAGCCCTAACACCTCTCGCTCTCCTACCACTGCTCCCACCCTGCTCAGACAGGCCTCCTGCAGACCCTGCAGCACCTGGGCAGTACCACGAGATGGGCTTGTACCAGTTCCTCCTGCAGCTTCTCATTATCAACCCCACCTTGTAAACCTGAAAACTGAGCTCACCTGTGAAAAGTAAGAAAGTTCACCCTTTGTATTTTAACAGTGCATCTATTTGCACCGTAGTTTGATCTGGACACATTCTTACTTGCCCCAGATTTGAGGGCAGAGAAAATATTGGCTTGACTCTCTTGACCTGTTCCTTTCCCCCCGAGGAAGGACATCTCAATATGTGGCTCATCCTTCAACAGGCAAACCTCTCACTTCCAGTCACTCCCATATATTTGAGAGCATCTTACTTGTCATTAGCCAAGTATTAGGAACAAGCTGCATTATCCTCTTCACAACAGGATAGAGACTAGATTCCCAATTCTCAAATCTTGCAGGCTTAGAAATCCACTAGAGTAGCTGCCAAAAAACTTTCTTGGCTTACCAGTATTGAAGCTGCACTTAATTCTCAGGTGGGGAAGCCTGAACTACTCCCAACCAAGCCCTAGACCAAAGTGCAAGTGGTGGTCAGTGAACCACAAACAGTCACAATGAACATTTAGAGGAAGAACATTAACAGAAAATACAAAGTTCCCAAAACAGCTTCTCAAACAAAGATGATTTCCCCAAATATTAGTGAGCTGTATGTAAGGCCACCTCCTCAGGTTCACAGAGGTGCCAACACTGGTACTTCTTTGGAGGGGGAAAAAAACCAGCGGAGTTGAAATGCATGGATAAACAGAGATTTAATTAAGCCAAATATTTTCATTCTTTAGTTACCGAAGGAAAACAGTGGTATATTTCCTCAGGCTGTGTACAGGGCACAGAAAGTAATTTCTTGCCTAGTTACAAACCACCACCACTCACAGCAGGCTGCTATCAACTCCAACACTAGGGACAAGTGTGTAAAGACACCAAGTCTGCAGGGCCAGACCCAGCACAGGCCACCCACAGAAATACAAAGGAGCTGAAGCCAGCAACCCCACAGCCATTCATCTCAGTTCCAATGGTCTTTAGACAGACAACTGGGCAGGAATTTAATTCCTTCCCTACACATCTCAATAGAAAAACCAAGTCCTTGCAGGCCAGCACTGAGTCTTACCTCATTGCTGCAAGAAACTTAAACTTCAGATAATTACAAGAAGAACTAATTATGAAATACACTGTAGAATTACACTAGAGCTCTCCTTTAGGCAGCAGAGCAAGGGGAAGGAAGGCTGGAAAACAATTCAGCAGGTAAGTTCTAACTAGCAAAATAAATTACTTCAACCACCACTAGTGTTTTGATGCTACGCAATGTACCATAAACAGCCTGAGCTAATTAAGAGCTTCCTGACAGTAAACATCATGAGAGAAATATCACTCTTAAGATTCTTGCTAAGGATGAAGTCTCAAAGCCACTTGACCAGCAAAATGCTTAGCCAATAGCAAATCAAAGAATAGTTATTTAAGGAAGTACATAGTTTATCAGTCATCAGGGAGAGGGAAGGGGTTGATGTCGCATTTTATTTTCACTGTATTTCACCCTTATTTTCCTTCTTTGTGTCATAGTGGCTTCAAGCTTTCCCAGGCCACAGCAGTCTACAGACAAAACTCAGTATTATGAGCTTATTCAAAAAGCAAGGCCCTCAGACAAGACTTACCAACCATGTAAACAAAATAAATTTGCATTTACCTAAATTTCTACTCTATTGAAATGAAGACATAACATTTAATTAGTGATGCATCAAGAAACATCACAGAATATTTTGCAGACATTTTTACGGGTACTTCATATGAAGAATATGTTCATTTACGTCTATTGCAAGAAAGCCTTGGCACAGAACAAGGAAATACATTTCTCCTACTACTCATTATGCTGCTTCCTAAGTCAGTTCTAAGGATTTTTACACTCCACCCTAAAAGTTTTCTCAGGACGGTATTTTGGCTAGTCAGCATCTTGTTTGATAGCAGTATCAAAATTTGGATTTTCAGAATATCATACCCAACAAACTACAACTGAATTTTAAGGTTTCCCACAATCTAAACAAATCCTATAACTGCATGCAGCTCAACTTAACTTAGAAGTAATGCAAATGCCAGGCTCTTTCTTCCACATGACACACTTAAAGATGTATTTAAGCATTACCTTACCTGCACCTGATACAGATTATAACCACTGCTACCTACAAGTTTAAGTAGTCACATGTTTCTGAACCAATACTCCCTCCCTCCCCTTCCCAGACACTTCCAGAGAAGCAGCTTCAGGATTCTCACGTGCCACTTCAGTGCCATGTGGCAAACTTTAAACACAGCTACTACAGACACACACAAATATGCACAGTTTAGTCAGCAATAAGCTTAACACTTATGTCACACAGGACTCCAGATTCAAACCCAGAGCTAATCCTTTTTCCACCTGACAATGATTAAGCAATTATAAGACTTCACTTACGATCAGGTCAAAATCATCCCATGTTTCTTTATGCCTACAAGGAAACAGGCATGACTGATTTGCTTCTTCGAGGCTACCAACATACAAATTGGTAGGGTGCTACTCAGTTTAGTCAGTAGCAATTTGGCAATTTACAGAAATTAAAAGGTGGTTTCTTCCACGGGTAACAACCTGCAGCAGAAGCTACACAGGGCTTGGAACTCGGGCCAAAATTAAAGCAGGACAAAATATTAAAAAAAAAGGTAAAATAAAAAACAGTCAGTGGAGTCCAAGCTACCAAGATATAGAAGGAGGAACATAGTCTAGACAAGACTCTTCAGGTTGTGCTCAGCCACAGGAAGTCAGTCTGCCTAGACTCTGCTCCTAACAGCAAATTATCTTGCTTATAACATACACTGCACTGCAAGGCTAGTGATAAGGGAAAAGATAAGGGAGAGGGTCAAGCTCCCCTCTTGTGGGAGTACGGCTTCACAGCTTTGTCAAGCTACTAAAGCATCAGAAAGCCACTGTGCTACCCACAAACGCTGAGGTATGTGTAGTATCTTATGTTATGACAAGCAAGCTCTCCAGAAGTCCACTCCAGCAGGCACATCGCATGCTAGAGACAAGACAGCTTAGTTCACCAAGTGGCACTCAACACCATCAACTCCATTCCTGCAGACGCACATGCAGGCACGGCCTAGCGCCCATCGCCGCTCCCCGAGCTGCACCGCAGCGCTGCCAAGGGCAGCAACCGGAGCATCACTTCTGCTGCCGAGAACCGCTGTGTTTCCTGCGCTTTCTGATGCGCTTCACTTGAGCCAAGCGCGGGCGCCGCGGGTCGCGCACCGGCCCTTCCTGCCCCGCTCACAGGTGGCGGCTCCGTCCGCAGCCGGGCCCCGGAGCGCCCGCGGGACACGGGGGGGCCCGGCGGGACCGACCTGCCCCGCACAGCGCACACAGCCGGGCTTGGGGGCTAACGCGGCAGCGCCCGACCCCGCCGCCGGAGCGGGGAGCACTGACCAGGGACACGCGTGTGTCCGCCCGCACGGCCCGACCCCGCCGGCGCTCCGGGCAAAGGCCGGGCCGGCACCGCCCCGCCCGCCGCGGTGCCCAGGCCGGGGCCGAGCGGCTCCCGGAGCGCAGCACGGCGGGCCAGGAGCGCTCCGATGGTCCCACCCCGGCGGGCGGGTCCCCGGAGCGGATCCCGCAACCCCGCGCTCGCTGCCGGGCAGCCCCGGGGCAGGAGCGCTGCTCGCACCGGCACCGCCGCCTCTCTCCGCCCCGGCCGCGCAGCCCCCGCCGCCCGCCTCCCCCCGCCGCCCCGCGCCCCGGCAGAGCCCTACCGGGGTCCAGGGCGGGCCCGGCGCGGCCGCACGAAGCCAATGGCCGGGCGGCGGCGGGAGGGAGCGAGCGAGGAGCCGGGAACGCCGCGGGGTCGCTGCCTGCGGAGGCGGAGCCTGCGAGGGCTTATAGGGCCGGGCCGGGCGCTCCCCGCCATGTGACCGCGGGGCGCTCAGCTGGGGTTAGTTAAGTGGCGGCGGCGGGGACCGTCAGCTGCTCGGCTGTCGCTCCCCGGCGCTTTAGCCTCCGCTTTTTTCAATTTTTATACATTTTTTTTCTCCCGTCCCTCCCGTGCGCTTGGCACTTTTCAAAGAGCAGCGCCCCGCTCCATCGCGGTGCGGGACGCGCCGCCCCGGGGGCGCTGCGGGCGGCGGGGGCGATGCCGCCCGCCCGGCGGGGCTCCCCGCGGCCCGACCGCGCTCCCGCCGCCGCCTGACCGGCCCGGGGAGAGGGCGCTGGATGCGGGAACGACCCGAAAGCACCGCTTGCCATGAGTGCTGGTAGCGCCCGGCTCGGGCAGCGCCCGCGGCCCGGCACCGGGTAGTCGGGCAGGCAGGCGGGCCGGGGCGGCTCCGGGCGCACCGCGACCATGGTGAAGGAGGAGTGCAAGGCGCTGCTGGACGCGCTCAACAAGGTGACCGCCTGCTACCGGCACATGGTGCTGACCATCGGCGGCACCTCGGACTCCCAGAACCTGCGGGAGGAGCTCAAGAAAACCCGGCAGAAAGCCCAGGAGCTGGCGGTGGCCAACAGGAACAAGCTGACCACGGTCCTGAAGGACAAAACCGTGAGTAAGGAAGATAAAGCCGAGTTCGAGAGGCTATGGGTGATTTTCTCCACGTGCCTAGAGATCCTGGAGATCGACATGAGGAGAGCCCTGGAGCTGGGCCACGAGTTCCCGCTAAACGTCCCCAAAAAGCACCTCATCCAGACGGGAATGAGCGGGGGAACCTCTGGCGTGGCCGCCAGAGCCATGAGCGTCCAGAACATGAAATACGAGGCCGAGCGCAACATAGACGTGATGGATTTGAAAGACCTCGAGAACGAAATCAACCAGGTAGGAGAGATGATGTACGAGATGGAAATGAAGGTCAATGTCCCCCAGTGGACAGTGGAGGCTAAGCAAGACCCAGGGGCTGAACTAAAATCCACCATCAGCGTGGGCGCTTCTTCTATTGGCATGATCTCTGTGGAGGAAAATAAATCCTTCTGCGATATCAGCAAGGTTCTAGCTGGGATTGTGTTCTCTGCTGTGCTCATTATCGCCATTGTCCTGGCAGTGTGTGTGGTTAAACTGTCTTAGGGTGGTTCGAGCTCTGACACGAGTGACCCCCTCCAGGTCTGCTTGGAGTGTTTCATGCCTCACCTTTAAATTCAAAATGTGTCACTTGGATGAGCTGAGAATTTAAACCGAGCACTTGAAAGAACAAGGCAGAACTTTTCGCCTCTCAGTATCCTAAAATGCGCGATTTGCTTCTTCATGCTTTTTGAAGAAAAGGGATGCAAATCAGCCTGCAGAGTAGGATGTCTTCATTTGCTGGACTTGTAACAGTTAACTGAAGTATCAGGGTATTATCACTACTGGCTGTAACAGGGATTTGTCTGCTATTAATAGATCACTATTCTCAGAAGCCTGTATTTTTTGTTGTTTCACTAGGCTCTGGTGTTTGCTGCTGGTCACTGTTTACAGTATTGGAGAGTAACACAAACTTGGAGGTTAACACGGGTCTGACCAAGCGGATAGAATACTTTTTTTTCCCCCATCAAATACACAAAATATTGTTTCGGTGGAAGAAAGGGGTAAGGATGAAAACCCCAATAAAAGAACGTGACCAACCTCTGTTCTTGATAAGTTAATGTTTGGGGAGAGGGGAGAAAACAGAACAAGCAATGTTTGTTGATTTAGACCGGATTGTATAGAACCCAGTTGCATGAATTGGCACAGCACATGTGAATGACTAATCGCTTTCAAATCCAGAGAGAAAAATGGGAGAGCTGCATGTTCAGAAAAATACTAGCAAGCCTTGTGGTTCTCATTCACATTTACCACAATTTTATCTTTCCCTGCAGAAAGGCCGATTCTTGCCACTGGTTCGAATTTTTCTTTCTGTAGCAGCAGTTTGCACTTTACAATTGATTAACTATGAAAACAGGAGAAATTAATGTACCCACAGCAGACACAGTAACATTTAAAAATAGATTTTAGCAAACAACAATCAGATTCAGTTAAAGCAGACCCTTCCAATAGGATCCCCTCTCCTGTTGAGAGGCAGGGACTGATGCTTGTATGGGTACTGCCATATTTCTGCAAGCTCCCAGATTCTTTGCAGAAATCTAGACAAAGCTAAAAATGTGTCTCAGTTTTATATCTCATTCATGTCTGATTAATCATCTGGGAAACAGGAAGCCTCTAGGATTGATCCCATTTGATACACTGCAATTTTGGGAAGTAAATGCAACAGCATAAAACTTTCCAGCGCTTCCCTATAAAATTGTAAACGTTTAAATGTAAAGTTGGGGGGACAGACACTAACTTTGTAGAGAAGCTTCATAATGTCTTGTAGAAGGACTGTGTGTTATGGTTATTTATTAGATAACTTACAGAAGTATCTTCTATTACTGTGAACACACACTATCTGTTCAGGAATGCTTGGTACATGCAGTACAGTGCCATAGGTGTATGAGGCACTCCACAGCCAAATATAAAGACCCCATAATATTGGGGGTTTAATAAGTCATTCTTCATTGCTTATTATAGACATATTATCAAAATAATAATCAGACATGCTTTGTGAAGTTACTAGACAAGAGTCTTCATGCTTGTTAAATAAAACTGACAACACTCATATAAACACCTAATATTTTTGAGTTAAGAACAAAACATACTTTGAAAAACTGCAGCAAACAGTTTATTCTTTAAAACTTAGGAGAACTGGATTTGGGAGAAAAAAAGTGTATTTGAATCTGGTCACTTGTAGGTGAGAAAAAAAATAGTAAGCAGAGGCCTGAATTAAAAGCTATAGACTATCCTTACGTTGAAGGATAACGTGAGTTCTGCACACTTATCCATTCTAACTCCATTCTCTTGGGAATTCACAGTGTTACAAGACAACTCCACATTCCTTTGTCGTGTTTCACTCATTCCATGTTTTATATGTAGTTAATCTATGTTCATAGAGATCCCTGACAGCTTTCTAACAAAGTCAAGTCTGTATTGGTGCTACAGCTCCAGCCTGCCTAGACAAGGTGTAATTCCTGTGTGTTCATTTAAATAATGATCTCCTTGACAATCACAGTGAGTAAACATATTTAAGGAAAATGCAGCAAAAGCTGCAAGAGAATGTACAGATTTGGACTGCCACCACTAGTCACTAAGGATCTGGGGTATTTTCACTCTTTGCGCTCTCCTCTTGCTTAGTTCACAGGAAGGTGGATAAGCAGTTGCGCTCTATTCTGTGCTGCTTCAAAACTTCATGTACCTTGGGAAATCAGATCGTTTAACCACATGTTTTCAAAACCCAAGTAATGCAAGTGTGGTTTCTGGTGGATAAATAAATGGTAACACTGACAGCATTCATTATCTTGTATCTCGGTATCTCCTACACACTTAACCATAGATAAACAGTTTATCCATGGTTAGTTGTGCAGAAGAATTTTTAAGAATAGGCAATGTCATCCTCTAAAGCAAGCCTCAGTGAGTTGGTAAATTGGAAGTTTTCAGTCCATTGCATTTTTTCAATTTCGACTTTTTGCTACAGGACTTGAATTCATATAAGTGGCCTATAAATATATGTCTTGCTTTATTATGAATAGGCACACAATTAGAACTTAAAGGACAGGCCTTGGAAAATGAATTTTCAAATCATAAGACAAAACACAGATGCAGATTTATTCATCATTAGTGTGTTCCTAAAAATCTCATATTTAGACTATCTGAATGGAATTCTAAGAGAAAATTGGCACTGCTGACATCGATAATGTTCCTGCCACTCATCTCCTACACTTGATACAAATGTTCGTTCCATGTGACACAGTTCTGGCACAACAGTGCATAAACCCAAAACAAATGAAACCACCACTGCCCAAAAGTACTGAGGCTTCTTTTAAATTAAGAAATAGAGATGCAGATTTGCAGTCTTAATTTTTTCCTCCTACCAGAATGCAACAGAAAGGAGACTGGAAGTGCTATTTTGTAAGTGAAAAATGGGAATTGATACTTCAAAATACTCTATATTTAAACAGCATGATGAAAAAGCACATACTCTTCATGCTGATCAGTGAGACTGTAATTGTAGTACAAAAGAAGATGGTTATTCATTAACTTCAGTGTTGATCTACACACATTAAATTTGCTGTATACTGAAATCTTATTCCTAACTTGAATTCTACTGGTTTTGCCTGTGCATGGGTGGTATTTTCTACACTTTGAATAATGCAAACCTGTTACTGTCACTATTTATTTAAAAATAAAGTACCTCCTTATAACTTACTGGTTGGCTTGCAGCAGTAATTCAAACCCAACCAAACTGGTTGGACTGAGTCCAGAGGATCAGAGGGATCCCAAGATCAGAGGAATGGAGCAGCTCTGCTATGAGGAAAGCTGAGAGGATTGGGATTGTTCAGCCTGGAAAAGGGAAGGCTCTGGGGTGACCTAATTGTGGCTTTTCAGTGCCTGAAGGGAGCCTGCAAGGAAGATGGAGAGACACTATTGACAAAGGCCTGGAGTGAAAGGACAAGAGGGAATGGCTTCACAGTGACAGAGAGCAAGGTTAGATTAGATATTAGGAAAAAATTTTTCCCTGTGAGGGTGGTGAGGCCCTGGCACAGGTTGCCCAGAGAAGCTGTGGCTGCCCCATCCCTGGAAGTGTTCAAGGCTGGACAGGGCTTAGAATCACAGAATCAACTGGGTTGGAAAAGACCTCTGAGTTCATCACATCCAACCCTTGATCCAACACCGCCATGGTTACTAGGCCATGGCTTGGAGCAACCTGGGATAGTGGAAGGTGTCCCTGCCCATGGCAGGGGGTGGAATGAGATCTTTAAGGTCCCTTCCAACCCAAACTATTCTGTATTTCTATGAAAACGTGGAATATTAGCACAGCTTGTCAGCAAGCTCTTAGAAACTAAAGTTCCTATTTCAGCCACAGTAATAAAACAGTACTAAACCCTCTCATTAACAGTTTTCTTAACATAAACACACCCTTCTCAAGCTCATAAAGTTGAATATAGTGATGTACCTTAATTTATACTGCAAGGGAATCAGCAGTGTGAAAAGTCAGGAAATCTCTGCCTTAGGAAACAGCTACAATAACATTCAGGCTAACAGATGACGCTGCCTTCAGCACTGCTTGCTCAGTGGTAAGTACAGAACCATTGGCTTGGACAATTGAAAACCAGGGAACATATTAGACCAGAACAACGGATTAAATTCTCCTTGTGTTAGGATCCAAATTGTCCCTTTCAGCCAGCAAAGCTGGCATTTACTTTAGCAAAAAATACACACAATTTAAGGAGTGTGAAATTTGGTCCTGCAGTATTGATAGCAACAACGATCAACAGTTGTATCACACTATCAGAACTGAGTCTGTTAAATGCAAAAAATTGTAATTTCATTCCAGGATTTCCAGTCTATCACCATAAAAACCCTTTACATTGTTTTTCAGTTTACTAACCAAAGGAAGACAGAACCATAATTAAAGTGATTCTCCTTATGTGGAAACAATGTAACATCAAACTTCTGCACTATGAAAATAAAATTAGATTCACAATTCTTCATGTAAATATGACAGTATTTTTTACAGTAATGCAATTATTTAAAACTGCACTAGATGACTGATGTAATTATCTTTCGGATTAAAAGTTAAACACGTGCTTATTGTTTGTAGTCCAAGAAGGCTGGTTATGGGCTTGCTTTTCCTTCTCTTGGAAGGTTTCTATTGTTTATGTACACCTTCCAGAAATACCTTCTATTAAAGTGCTAATGGAACTCCTAGTCAACATATTTACCCTTCACAGATTTTCATTATGTAAAAAGTCATCCAGTAAGACCAGTGGATTACAGATCTCTAAGTGCTTTCTCTCAATACGATTAT
Source organism: Neopelma chrysocephalum (assembly GCF_003984885.1). Lineage (NCBI taxonomy): Eukaryota > Metazoa > Chordata > Aves > Passeriformes > Pipridae > Neopelma > Neopelma chrysocephalum. The sequence continues at coordinate 2,141,521 of NW_020897783.1, forward strand.
ATAAGTCTTTTAATGCAGGAAGAGATCTGGACAAAATAGTCGTCTACACGTGAGCAGCATTTGCTATGGTAAATGTACAATAAAAGTGGGATTAGAAAGGAATGTCTTTCACATAAAATTGTCTGCATGTGTTTATGGAAAGGCAAAAAAAGGAAGGAGATGGATGTATGTAGTAAATATGTTAGCAAAGTTTGCTTTTTGTTAAATCCAACAGCACCCCAATGTTAAGCTACAGCTTCTCTATAAAAAGGGAGTATCTTATGTCCAGTGGGACAAAGAATATAAAATATCCCTGAGTGGAACTGACCATCCATTCTTTGATTAACTCAGTACAGAGTAAGAGTAAAATTATTTTGATTTGATACACATTGATACCAATTTTACAAAAGACAAGCCTTTTTTCTCTCTCGGTTTCACACTACAAGGGACTTTTTTCTGGAAAAAGGCAGTCCCACTAGGCTGGATTCCATCATCCATCCTGACAGCTTTCTGCTGGAATGCAGCTTCATTAGCTACCACTGATGAAACCTGTGGAAAGGTGAAAAGTCACATGGCATTTAACCAGCATCAAGGCTCTCGTGGATCTCCTCAGCCAGCCAAGCACAAGGGATTCATGCTGGAAGCAATGTGACTGAAAGCCACATCAGCAAACACAAATTCCATCACAGCATCTCTGAAATTCTGCCACCCACAGAGGCCAGTTAGCAAATGCAACTTATGTTTATTGCTCCGTTCCAGCAGTTTGTCAGAATATCTACTATGGTTTTCCCAAAGTGACAGAAATTGACTTTTTGGGCCTCCACAGGGTCAGGTGGGTTCTTTGCTTGGTTTGTTTGTTTTCTTTGTTTGAGTTGTATGTTTTATTTACATTGTATGGCCTGGCATTGTTTATCATGTACTTAATAATAACATCTCCACCAAATCAAACAAACAAACAAATCCTCTCAAAGCTAGTTCTAATTCAACCGCACAGAAATGGAAGTCACAATCATAATATAAATATGGTCTGTCATTTTGATAATTTTTCCACTGTGCTTTAAATTATCACTGGAGTCTACACTCACTCAGGTCTGTCTCACACACATGTTCAATGAACATACACAGTTGAACCCCTTGATGTGTCACAGCACTAAGGAATTACATAGCCAAAAACATGGCTTTAAAAATCACGGGGTCTTTTGTAAGAACAGTAAACATCAGATCTTACAGTCATCTATAACTGTCTTAGGGAAAGAAAATTCAAATGCAATTTCTTTGTACGATCCAGAAGAATCTATACGTAAATAGCATAAACCTTGGGGGGAAAAAACAAGAAAGGGGGCAATGAGAAAAGACAAAAGAAAATATTTAACTATTTATACTGTATAAAGTGACTGAGGACTACCAGAGACACCAAACATGATACTCCCTTAGCAACTTAATCTAATATGCTAATTGCAGGTGTAACTTGAGTTATAAATACACATTTGAATTCGGGGTCCTAGAGGGAGTGCTCCAAATCATTCCTCATATAAGGCATCACTACTCAGTCTGGCGAGAAATTACATGTGTTAAAACTATTCATGTAATTAAAAGCTGCAGAATTAGAACCATAATTTCCGTTTCCATAAGACACGTAATCCATTATGCGTCTGTTGCAAATAGAACATTTCCAGTTGTTAATACTATCTGTAACCTAGTTTTCTCATCTGCTTTATTTGTTGGAATATAATTTTGTATGAAGGTGGCTGTATTTTTTATTTTCTTTTTAGTCAGTCTTTGTAATGGTAGTATAATCATGAACCTGCATTTCCTAGATTTGACATTTATTCACAATTTGTACTGAAGTAACTGGAGTAGGGAAAAATGTCTGCCTTAACTTGCACTTGGCTATCTTTGAGCCCAAAGGACTGCTTCAGATGCTGAGCACAGTCCTGAACAATGCAGTAAGCACAGCACTGCAGCTCTGCTGACAGCCCTGGTGTTCTCTCTGTGTCTGAGGTTGCAAACAGCAGCCTACGTGCAGCCACACATTCCACTTCCACTCCCCTGCACGAATGCCCATGAAATCAGACCCGCTAGATTTAATACCAGTGGATACCAATGAAACCAGAGGAATGGGCCACCACATTCATCAGAAGGATGGAGCACCTCTCCTGCAAGGAAAGGCTTAGAGAATTGGGATTGTTCAGCCTGGAGAAGAGAAGCTTTGGGGTGACCTAATTGCAGCCTTCCAGTGCCTGAAGGGAACCTGCAAGGAAGATGGAGAGACACTATTGACAAAGGCCTGGAGTGAAAGGACAAGAGGGAATGGCTTCAAACTGACAGAGAGCAAGGTTAGATTAGATATTAGGAAGAAATTCCTGGCTGTGAAGGTGGTGAGGCCCTGGCACAGGTTGCCCAGAGAAGCTGTGGCTGCCCCATCCCTGGAAGTGTCCAAGGCCAGGTTGGACGGGGCTTGGAGCAACCTGGGCTAGTGGAAGGTGTCCCTGTCCAGGGCAAGGGGGTGGAAGGTCTTTACGGTCCCTTCCAACCCAAACCATTCTATGATTCTATGACTTGTTTGCCAGGATATTCCTGCTTTGCATACTAGAACTTGTGAGACCTTAAGACTGTCCTAGATAAGAAAAAAAAAATCACAAAAAAAACATTCCACTTAGAAACTTAACATTGCTATTCTCTAGTACCAGATTTTCCTAGATATATTCCAGGGCTATCAGATATTGCATTTTTGCCATAGTAAGACAGTTTTGTGTATGTTCTGGTATTACAGGTGATTTGAAAGTGACACTGTTCATTATTGGTACATGACTACTTCCTACTTAAAATGCCTTTACGCTGAAATGATCAGACTTAATGGACCCTAAATCTTTTTGATCAGCCATCAAGCTCATTGGATGCTAAATCTTGAAAACCCTCAGTAGTTTATTAATATTTCACTAGTAAAGCAGCTTTTAGGCAAAGCACATCCCTAACAAGATGTATACTTAACACAGTAAAATAGTTAACTACACTAGGAATGCAAAAGGCAAACAAATACAAGTAGAACATAATGATTTTAGGTTCAAAATACCCTCTAGTAGGAAACAGGCACACTAGTGGGCCTTGTGATTCCATTGCTAAGACGGTAATCACAGATGAGCAATAAGGATTAAGTTAGTATGAAAAAGGGACACACAAGTTACAAGATGTCATTGGTTTTGTTTGTATATTTGGTGATGAACACAGGAAGGAGAGGGAGGGCAGGCTTGTATATTGTCGGGCCACATGTTTTAGCAACATCAGCAGACTGGCAGCAGGGTGAACTTATGGCCCAGCTGTGCCTGGGTACACAAGTTCAATTTTGGATTTGTCAACTGACATATTCCAGCATCCCACTGATTCAGTTGCTTCTAAACATCCTTTCAGTTCCGGTGACACACATCTCACAGGCATCAAGTACATGCTCACATACAAAATCAAATGGAGAAGTTGTCAGAAGCATGTACAGGTATGTGGGTATTTGCCAAACGCAACCTGGCAAGAGAAGGATTATGGACAGGAGGAGGATTCTCCATGTTACATGCAAACACCATTCTTACATTTCTCAACCTGTGTCATCAGCTTTCTTCTGCTTAAACTCCTTACAAATTAAGAAAAAAATGTTAAATTAACAAAAATAAAATATTTCCTGAAGGTTCAAAGGACTTTTTCCTGGCTTTGCTATCTTGCCTGAATAAATGGGTTTTTTTCAGGTAACAAGGTACTTAAAAACCTCAAAACAGAAGACCTCTGTATAATCATTAACTAAAACTCTACACACTCCTCCCCCTTGAAGCCTACTAGAACATATTCAAACAACTTAGCGCATGCTACGTTTAATTACAGACCTAAAATGACTTTTGTTATCAGCATGGCTTGCTATGGAATTGAGATAAGGAGATTTCTGCGAGGCCAGCTGGCGGGTCAGCAGCGGTATTACGATTACAAATCCGAGTCCTTGGTTTCTGACCCGGGGCTGACTCGTGGGGCTGCAGCTACAGCCCCTCCAGCGGTACTCGGGAAGACTCCGGGCTCCGAGGAAGCTCAGCATTTACGCGTCGTCGCGCTGTCAATACACTCAGGAAGCGCGAGGTATCCCCAGCCGTATTTCCCAAGCGAACCGAAAGCCATCGATACCGCCTCGTTCCTCTCGGCCGTTCTGCCTTAACCCCCCTGCGTTTCCTTAAGCTTTCGCCCTCTGAGGACACACGCTACTTACCGGCTTAGGGCTGATGTGGGCTGAGGCATCCCGGCCGCCGGCCCGCCTCCTCCATCCCTCCCTCCGCGCGGTCCCGCCCCGCTCCCGCGGCTGCAGTGGCTCCTCCGGGAGCGCAGGCGGCGGTGCCGCCCGGCCGCCCCCGCGCCCTCGGCCCGGCCAAGATGAACCCGCGGCTGCGGCACTGGCGGGAGGCGGCCACGCTGCTGCTGGCGGCGGGCTCTCCGGGCCGCCCGCCGCGCTGCCCGCTCGGCCCCTTCGACTACGAGCTGCTGCTGCTGCAGCGGAGCTCCCGCAGCGGCTTCATGCCCGGCGCGCACGTGTTCCCGGGCGGGCTGGTGGAGGCGGCGGATTTCTCGGCCGAGTGGCTGGCGGTGCTGCCCGCCGCGCCGCGCTGCGGGCTGGGCGCCGTGAAGCCGCCGCCGCCCGGCGGGGTCCGCGCCCCGCTGTTCGCCACCGACCGGGAGCGCCTGGGCTCGCCGCTGCCGGGGGAAGTCGCCTTCCGCATCTGCGCTCTCCGGGAGACCTTCGAGGAGGCGGGGATCCTGCTGCTGGTGCCGGGCCGCGGGCCGGCCCCGCCGCTGCCCGCCGAGCGCCTGCCGCCCGCCGCCGAGCTCGGGCGGTGGCGGCGCCGGGTGCAGGAGGACCCGTCCTGCTTCCTGCAGCTGTGCCGGGACCTGGGCTGCGCCCCCAACATCTGGGCGCTGCACGAGTGGAGCAACTGGCTGACGCCCGTGGGCCGCGGCGGCCGCCGCTATGACACGGCGTTCTACCTGTGCTGCCTGGAGGAGCGGCCGCCCCACGCCTCGCAGGACGACCAGGAGGTGACGGCCGTGCTGGTAAGAGGGTCCCCCGCGCCGCGGGGATGGGGATGCCTGGGATGCTTGCACGGTCCGGATGCCTGGGATGCCGCACGGACCGGCCGGGCGGTAGTTCCGATGGGCACGGGCGCTCCTGCCCCCAGAATCACAGAGCCAGTTAAGGCTGGAAAAGATCTCTGAGATCGAGTCCAACCTTTGACCGAACGCCGTCGTGTCAGCTAGACCTTGGCAATAAGTGCTACATCTGATCTGCCTGAACACCTCCAGGGACGGCGACTCCGCCTCTCCCTGGGCAGCTCATTCCAATATTTAATCACCCTTTCTGTGAAGAAATTTCTCCTAATGGCCACCCCAAACTTCCCCTGGCGCAGCTTAAGACTGTTGTCCTATTGCTTCCAGTTCCCTGGGAACAGAGCCCGCCCCCCACCTGGCCCCGCTCCCCTCTCCTGTCGGGGAGTTGCAGAGAGCGAGGAGGTCCCCCTTGAGCCTCCTTTTCTCCAGGCTGAGCCCCCCCAGCTCCCTCAAGGCTCCTCACAGGACAGATCGAACAGTCCATCAAAACCATCCTGATAACGCGCCCTTAAGACGTGGGGAAGGGGAAGGGAGGGGACCCTCTCCCCTGCACCCCTGGAGCTGCCACTGCCCCCTCACCAGAGGTGCGGCTGGAGCAGCTGCTGGGAGAGGGCGTTCTGTGAAGGTCGTTTTACCTGACGTGTTATGGCACAGGATCCGTGTCCCGTCACATCACTTTCACATTGAATTACTGTCTCTTTCAAAGGCGGATGACAAGTATCACTTTTTACACGTTCATTCGTGCAGAGCAGGGAAGGGTTCTCACATGCCCTTAACACAGTATGCTGGGAGAGATCCATGTGGGATGTACAGGTATACTCCAGGGCTGCAAGAGATGCTAGTAATTTCTGTTTTCCAGAGTTAGTTGGAATATTTTAAGTAATATACAAACTTGCTGAAATAGTCTGTTAAAAATTTTGAAGCTTGGGGTTTTTTACCTTTTTTTTTTAATTAAGTGAACAAAAGTAACAAACTTTACAAAGAAACCTCTTTTATGGTCAGTTACATTAGGGTCCTTAAGTTTTTCTAGAATTCTGAAAAGTTTGATAGGAAGTTAGAAGTAGATGAGAAACCAGACAGTTCTGTAAAAGCTTACCTAACAATTTTGGTATCACTGATGCTGCGATATGTAATTTTTTAACAGATTTTCTACAGAAATTCAAAAGTACCTGAGATCTCATCTTCAAAAGAGTTTGTATTTGTTATAATTTTGCTAATAACAGCATAAATGCTCTGCAAATGCTTATGCACACATTTATATTACCAAATTCACCATGTGAGATGAAATCAAGATCATCAATAGTTTAAACATGCAGAATAAGCTTGAATAGCTGGGTGTTCATGCTCTGAAAACAATGCATGTAAGAAGCAGATGTTTAGAGGTACTTTTAAATCTCAAAGCATCAGTAGCAACCTCTGGTGGTGCTGAGTTTAATGTTTTCTGTTGGTTTCAGTAGACTTTTAGTCAGTTCCCTAAAACAAATGTTGGTTTCTAAACCTAGCATGTCTAGGTGTAAAATAAAAACTTATTTATATTGGAAAGAAAGGAGTAACTTTTATAGATGGCTTACATTTTTCAATTTTCAAAATTTCTTTATTGTTATTTTGGTATAGTTTATACACTGGCTTTTTGTGTTTAGAAGATGCTGCAAGCTCTTTTTCTGTAAAGGCTTCCTTGCTAATGATTTTTCAGGTTACTCAGACTTTCTATCTGCCGATGAAACTATTGTTTCAAGGCTTGTTTTCATCTTACAGTGGTCATCACCTCCAGAAGCCATTGAACGCTTTAAGTCTCAAGAAGTATGGTTTCCTCCGCCGCAGTTCTATGAATTTTGTAGGCTCTGCAACTTCTCTTCCCTCAGTGAGTTACACAAGTTCAGCTCTGAGCGAGCTCTGGAGGGCTGTGAGCACTGGATGCCGGTGACGCTGACTGCTTCCGACGGCTCCATCCAGCTGCTGCCAGGTAAGGGAACACCTGGAGGTTCTCTTAAATATACAGCATCTCAAGCCACATGACATAAACCATCCGTGAGGAAAATACTCTTGTAAGTTGTGTTTGTACCGTGTGGTTCCTTGTTTGCTCCAGTTGTGACAGTGGCTGCTGTCAGAGACGAGCCAGGGGGTCACAGACAGCACACTTGTTTCTTACTTATAATGTCATCATCTCACCATTGTCATAATGTTTATTTATGAAGAAATTCTAGCATTTCGGCTTTTTTTAATCTGAAGGATGTATTAAGAACTCCTCCTGTTTAGTCCTTTTCTGTGGGAATTCTAGTTTACTTCAGTTATCCATTTGTCTTTGTAAGGACAAGGGACTCAAGCACAGCTGCATTATCAGTCCTCACAACTGCAGTGACAGGGCACTGCACTAAAAACAGACATTGTCACCTTCCTCCTGCCTTCTCTCCTACTTAAGTCTCTCTCATTTCATAATCATGTACAAGCAGCGTTAAGAGAAGCTGCATGTACTATTTATTATTTTCTGCTTTTTCTGATTGCTTTTCACTAGGCTTTCTCTTTTTTTTTTGTCACAATAGACCTCTAGGATTTCTGTATTTGGGGTCTATTAGGAGTCTTGCACAAAAGTAGTTTGCCTTGATATGGCAAAACACTGTTTTCATTGGCAAAACACTGTTTTCATCAGCAAAACAAAGCTTCTGTTCTAAGTACACTTGAAAAAGCATTTGTCCTGTTCTCCACCTGTTATATAAACTCCTATCTCCCCAGGCTGCAATTATAGCATATTAATACTATCAGGAGCTCTGGAACATTTAAGTCAACACCTCAAATGTGCACTGCAGTTTCACTGATAGATGCTTCTGGAAATTTATGTCTCTAATTTTAAATCTGAAGATGTTTACAGGCAATTTACTTTTGCATTGCAAAATACATTTCCAGTGAGTTTCATGTCCTGATAAATATTTAAAAAATTGCCAGTGTCACTCAGTGAAAAAGCTGAAAAATAAAGTTGACCATCTATAACTAAAACTTTTTTTTTCCACCCCCAGGAGATGAGTTATATCCAGAAGATCCAGATTATACAGGAGAAAAGAAAACAATTATGTCAACAGACAAGAAGGTTGAAGAGCTCATGAAAGAGGGCAGTATATTTCACAGGATAGTAATAAAAAACATCCACAATTATGCTGTCTATGTTAATATTCAAGCAAAATATAAGCATATTAATCCACTGATGATAAACTGTGATAGTTCAGATTACAACAGCAAATTGTAGTATGTGTTTGGTTTAAATCTAGAACAATACATATTCAATGTGGTTTTGGTGCTTTCTAACTGTTGCCAAATAGTCAGGAAAATATGTCTCTGTCCTGCCAAAGCATTTTGTCTGTGTGTGTGTTTGTGTTTTCTGATTTATGTGTACCTAATTCTCTGAGTCTTTGAAACAGTTGTGCCACTGATGAGTCACAAAGGTCCTTTTCTCACTGAAAATTTTAAGTATGTATTTTGTTCAGAACAAGCATGTTTTGAGTTGAAGAATTCTTTTACTATGCTTCCCAGAGTTACCTGTAAGTGCAGTGTGTGTCTACAAATGAATGAAATTTCTCATTCCATATTTGTTGACATCTCCCAGTCTAGTCTTTCTTTCATTTTTGGGAAAAGGAGTATGTGTATGTATATATATAGAGAGAGATTTATTAGCTAAAATACAATTTTTAAAAGAATATTATAAAGTTCATTTTTATATTTGATACACCTAAATTCTTTTTACTAATGGTAATTATACAAAACTTTACAATTTCCAAAGGTAGACATAATTTAAACAAAGTCCTCTATCAGATCAAGTGCATTTATTTTTATTGTTATATTTTTTTATCTTCAAGTTGCTAGCAATTTAAAAAAATAGAAAAATTAAATTTTTTAGCTCCAAAAAGATACCCACAACTTAAGGGAATAATGTTCCTCCTTGGAAACACTCACTTCCATATTCCAGCATCCCACATTTTGCTTCTTAACTACTTTACTAAATATATCTGAGATTTAAGAACTTCAGAGGAAAGACTGCTGCTTAATTTTTTGGTTTGGATTTTTGATTTGTTGGATTTATCTTTTTTTCATGCAATAAGTGGAGTCAGTGAAGCAGTGATGTAAATTCTTTATCTGGAAGAAGAATGAGTGATGACTTGAGATTAGTCAATAAAGTTGTTCAGAAAGCTTTGTTCCAGCTTTTTGTTCTGTGTTTCAATTAAAACTTGCTGCAACATCTTCATTAAATTGGTTTGTAGTATTCATTTGGATTGGGAAAAAAAGTGTGTCTTCTGTCTCAGAACACGCCCAGATTGTTCATTCTGCAGACCTCGTCGAGGTTTGTAAACTTCTGCTGAACACGGACCATGGGAAGCAGAGCACTGTATATAATGTATATTATGCAGTACAATATCTCCTCCCAAATATTCTGGCCAGGTGGGATATTCCCTATTCTCCAGTCGCTGGAGGCTTTGCCTGACTGCCATGACTGTTCAAATACAGGGGGGAGTGCTTTAGGACCCAGGCTTGCCATTTCCCTCGGAATCCTGGGATGCATCTCATCATGTCTCAAGGACTTATCTATGTTCAGGTTTCTCAGATGGTTTTGAACTTTGTCTTCTCCTACAAGGGAAGGTACTTTTTTTCCCCACCCTGATGTTCTGGGACTTGAGAGATGTGGGAAGAGTGACTGCCAGCAGAAACTAAGGCAAAAAAAATTGTCTAATGTCAAAGAAACCCTGTCAGCCTTTTCCATGTGGGTTACCACTGGATCTCCTGTCTGATGGATTGGGGGTGGGGGGTGTACATTTGCTTAAGTCCTCCTTTTGTAATCAACACACCTCTAGGAGCTATTACTATTATTCACAGCCTTTGCCACATTCAGCTCCAGCTGTGCCTTAACTCTCCTGATCCCATTCCTGAACACCCAAGCACCATCCCTATATTCTCCCTTATGGATACATATTCCTGCTTCCAGTGCTACAGCTGGTCTTTTTTTTTCTTTTTTTCCTGTTGTCCCTGCATTAGTTAAAAGAAGTACCAACATTTTCAAAGAATTACCATTATCTCACAAGTGTCTCTGCTACAAAGGAGACTTTAAGTCTCAAATAATTCCCAAACTCCAAAAACTTATTAATTTCCCATAGGTTCCAGCAGAACTTTCTTTTCCAAGTTGTTTGCTGCAACAAAGGCTTTTATGTGTTATCAAAAGGATCTCGTTTTCCAATTTATATACATCGAAAAGCCAAAAGCTGGACTTCCACCTGCTTTGTAGGGTGGAGCTGCGAGCGTTCCTGCGGCATCTCCAGTGCGTCCTGTCTCACTGCCGTGAAGTGCCATTTGCCCCTCCAAGCCTTTAAGGAGCCAGGAATGCGCCATTTGGGAGCTCAGAGCCCGCCCTCCCGCGGGGGTGGCTCTGGAGGCGGGAGGCTCCGGGGGGAAGAGATTTCTGGAAGGTTCCTCTGGAAGATTCCCCGTGGAGCGGCGGGAGCGCCGGCGGGGCGGTGCCTGCGAGCCCCGGGCAGCGCGGCGCTGGGCACCGAGGCTCGGCGGGATCGTTCTCGCGGGGAAAACCACGGAACTGTGGCAGGATAGGGTGGAAAGCGGGGGGTCGGGGCGGGGGTCGGCGGAATAAAGAGGAAGAGCTCGGGTTTTAGCAGTCACTTGTTCCCCTGCTCCTCGTCTTAGTGCCTCCTGGTGAGCAGCGTTCAGAGGGAGCAGAGGGATAGCGGGTGGTTCGTGTTTTCCAGGAGGGTTTGCAAGCCCCGGGATTGCCGGAGAGGCTCTCTCTGCCTCTCGCGGGTTGGTGTCGCGGCAGCGGGTTGGGGCGAGGCGTTGAGTGGTTCTTGCATTTTTACAAGGTAAATACTATACATTGAGTAAATACTTGTGTTCTTGCTCAGTTCTTAACAAGGCAGGAATGTTACTGGGAGTATATTGGGAGCGCTGGCCTTTTCTGTGTGTGTGCTTCGTCCCCGCTGCTTTGTTGGGCCATTTTCTGTGCTTGCACTAATCCACCTGAGACATTAGCTGAGGCTGTTTATGCCCCTCACATGTTATTGCTGAAAAAAAGGTGTCTGTTTTAAACGTCTTAAGGCAGCACAATGTGTCTCACTGTTGGAGTGTATGATAGCGCAGTGCGAAGACACCTCTGTGTAACTCAGGAGCTTGCCTTGTGTCGAATGACCTTAGGTAAAGCCTCCGAAAGAGTTTAGGCTGTTCCATTGTCATGTTAAACTGAGAATACTTAGTGCTCACTCTTAGCAGAGCTTGTTGCTCGCTGTGACCGCAGGGAAGCTGTGTTGCTGCTTATTTAGTGTGACTTGTTCAGCAATAGCTTTAGAAGTGGAAGGCCAGTGTCTTGATTTTCCTTCTCAAAACATTTTATTAGGCACTTATTTCCAGTGGGAGTTAGGTCGTAAACTAGACGCTGCGGGGATGATACCACGGTATGCTGGTTCGGCCAAAATGAAATACAAGTTACTTCAATTCCATTGTAATCCCTAGGTTTGGGACTCCTCTTTTGTGTTAGGGTGTGGATTGTTTGTTTTTTTTTTAAACACGTAAATATTTCCCTCTGGTGTCCATTTGGTCGTGTAGGTAGGTTGTAGCAGCCCTTGTCTGCAATCAGCCTATGTCTGTTGGCCTTTGAATGAAAGAGATGGCAAATCTTAATTATACTTTAGCATAGCACCTCATTAAGAAGGCTGGTTGAACCCTTTGAAATATGTTAACAAGTTGCCTAGATTAATATTCCTGATATAGGTAGTAAAAATCCATAGGTGCTTTTCGGTGTCTGCTCTTTAGACACACTTCAAAACAAATGGTGGCTCTAAAAATTGTTAGTCAAATGTTTGCCATTCTTTTACAGACATTATGAATGTGCCACATGGGATAAACGTGGATGTCCTGGTATTAAAGGTATGTTGGTGTTTTTAAAGTCTGAAGGACTGATGTTTATTTCCATGTGACTTTCTGGAGGTGAGATTTACAAACAAGGTGCTTGTGTATGTCCATTCACCAGTACTCCTTGTATGTGTGGGGTCATATATGGGTTATAAATGTTTTGTCGTTTGTTTTAGGTTTTGTTTTCTTGTTTTCCTCACAAAATAGCTGTGTGCATATCATTTACCACCATGCCATGATCTACCCTGTGCTTTTCATGATTTCTGAGCTTTGATCTCTCTCCCCAAACAGGGAGGTCAGCATATCCCTGACAGTGCCTCCAAGTCTCCCCAAACACCTACGTTGTCTCTACACAGAAATTGTACTTCTTAAAACAGAGGATAAACAACAATAGGCATAATATATGGGGTTTCCCACACTGTTATTCTTCAGGCCTTGGTATTCCCAGCTACAGAGTCACTTGAGCAAACTCACCATCCTCCTCACCATTCTCCCTTTCTTTCCAATGGAAGGGATGCAGCTAAAATCTCAGATAGTTGTGCAACACAGTCTTAAATAGTGTGTAGTGTAGTCTAGATTATACTAAATTTCACAGGAGGTTGTGGAAAACACAGAATACAGCCAGGACAGCTGACCCCAGGGATTTTTCCTGCCACAGGATGTCATGATCAGCAATAAAAGCTGCAGGGAAGGAGGAGGAAAGGGGGATGTCTGTGATCATCAAATTTGCCTTCCCAAGTCAGCACTGTGAGTGATGAAACCCTGTTTTCCTGGAAATGGCCAAGCAACTGATTGCCAATGGGAAACAGTGAATACAGTCCTTATTTTTCTTTACTTGTATGTGCAGCTCTTGCTTTGCCTTGTCAGCTGTTACTATATCGACCTGTGAGTTTTTCACTTTTATCCTCTTAATTGGCTGCTCATCCTGCCACAGGGATGTGAGTGAGGGAGCAGCTGTGTGGGGTTTACACTGGACTATGAGGGTTTACAAAGGCTGGGCAGGAAGCTGTCACCCCATTTCAAAGAAACTGGCCATCATGCAGACTCTGAGCACAAAAGAGTGCCCATTGGTGGGGTTTATCACATATTTTGAGGTTTTTATACGAGCTCTTGAAGACTTCATAAGGAAATAAAAAACTTTATCTTTGCACTTTGCCCAGTGTTTGATTTAACCAGCTTTTAGAAAGTGCTGCTCTCTTGTAGACTTCATGTGGCATTTGTTGCAGCGCTAAAGAAACTTGGAAGCTGAGAAGTCATCTTGTGAACTAACGGTGTGAAGGTGAAAGATGGTTTGCTTGGTAACATTCTGTATGCTCAATATCAGTCACCATAATTTTGAAGATACCTCACAAGAGATGAAGTTTTATTCATACATTTGCTGCTCAGATGTTCTTAAAAGCATCTTGTCATTTTAGCAGGAGTTAATAGTACTTTTTCTCTACCCCTTGCCCCAGATTGAAGATCCAAGTTGCTTTTGGCTTGCTGTGAAAGAATGTGTCCCAGGCCTAGTCTATGAAGTGGCATACAACAACCTAAATGCTCAAATGAATGAGTTCTATGACAAACATAAAGATACGAATTTATTAAAACCAAAGGCGATAGAAAGCGGCCAGGTAAAGTCATCGCTCTGTCGTGCACATAGAAATAGTCTGTTCTTTGCATTGGTTTGAGGTGAAGTAACAAATGCATGCTATTTTTTGGGTTTGTATCGCTATGTAGAAAAGTAGATAATGGGATCTCTGTGGGTTGTGTGTTCTCATCTGTAAGCTTCGTAACTGCACACGCTGCATTGCTTGCATTTTACAGAGAAAATGTAGGGCTGTGTAATAAATACCGTGTTCTTGCCTCTGAAAGACCTTTGAGTGTAATTCAGGCCATTTGCAGCAATCTGCTGTCTTCTTTGTTCCTCAGGTTTATGTGGTTTTCAGTGAGGAGCTCAAGTGCTGGTGCAGGGCTGTCTTTGAGTCACCCCAGGGCCACGGGGTTCGTAACCAGCTCAGATGTTTCCTTGTGGATTATGCCAAATACACTTTGGTTGAATCAGACAAGTATGTGTCAGAGTTCTTTATCACTGTAAGATACTTGTTAGTTAATGGATACAGATGCAAGGCTTTGGATTAATTGAGGTGTGGGTTGGGTCCACAGAAGCTGCTGGCTGGGTGATAGGCTCTTGCAAGTGTGGGTGGAAACCAGTCCTTATTTTGTGAACTTGTAAAGATGCTTTCCATCTTAGGCTTTGTTTTTTTAAAGATTCAAAATAGAAATAATGTCAGTTTGTTATGACTGAAATGTATGACTGCTGGTTAACACTATTTATATATTCTTTCCTCCCTTCTTAAGTGGCTCTATACTAAAAAAAAAATTTAAAATTATGGTCAGTGAAAATCAGTTACAAACCATATGTGGAAGCAGGGGTTCACTTACTGTAACAGCTTTTGACATCTGAACAGAAATCTGTGGGGTTTTTCCCACTGCAGTTTACTAATTGTTTACTAAGAGTTTCCACAGGTTCCAAGTTTTTGAGAAAGGCATTAGGAAACCTTCTATTCCTAAAATCTTGAAAAATCTGTTCTAGAGAAACCTATTCCAGCTCTTAGTTTTAAAGTTTGTTTCTTTATTAAAATATACAACTTAGAGTACAAGAAACTTAAACAAATTGGTTTTTGTAGTAGTCCACAGAATTAAAGCTTATATAAAATACTTTAAAATAATTCTTAAGTTAAATAGTATTTTTAAATTGACTGTTACTGTGTTGGGAAACAACATGACAATACCCCAAGTTTAAAATACATTCAGTTAGAAATAAATGTGTGATTTACTACTTTTTTCATAATACACCAAAAGATTGAACAAAAGTGATAAATACATGCACCTTAAAAGCTTGCTGTATGCAGTGTCTTACTGATTATTAAAAATCTCCAACCAAACAGAATGTAAAGGGTAAGATTAACTCCCTGGTGATACATTTGTAAAGAATAAATTCTTTTTTAGGAAAATGAGTACAAATGCAAATTTGTGTGTGTATTAAATTTTCTTGTTAAGCATACCTGGTTTCTCACACAGAATTAAAATCTGCAAACTGGAATATGCAATGCCAGGTGGTGTATGTGGTAGTGGGAGGGTTATAAAGGAAGATATTTATAAGATAAATATCAAGAAGACTTGAAACTGCAGTGACAAAGGATCAGAAAGATTCCAAGTAAATAGGATGTGCACTCCTATCCAAAGTAAATCCTTTCACCAGTCCTGATGACACTTCTCTTAGGGAAGACAGGGGTTCCAGGGTGGGAGCCAAATTCCTGGAAGAACTGTGTTGTCAGATACAGGGTAACAGGAGGATGTGTCTGAGACCAGTGACTTCTGGAGAACAAAATCTGCCCTGTAAAATGAGGTAATTTCCCCTTTTGTTTTTCAGCATTCGAGTTCTAACGGGAGTATTTACAAGGCTCCCATACAGAGCAAAGAAGTGTAGCCTGTATTGCACAAAGCCAGTGACATTGCATCTTGACTTCAGTGAAAACACTGCAAAAATAGGGTAAGTTGAGTTTAATAAATATATTCTATTCATACATTTCTAAGAAAAAAGTTGTCCAAGAAAAGGTTTTAGTGCAGAATTTTTTTTAGAAAGGATTACGTTTCAAGAAGAACACAGGAAATCAGACTTGGAAAACTTCTGGCTCTCTACAACTCCCTGACAAGAGGATGGAGCCAGGTGGGGGTCGGGCTCTGCTTTTGAGTAACAAGAGACAGGACAAGAGGAAATGGCCTCAGGTTGCACCATGAAGGTTTACATTGGGTTTAGGAAAAACTTCAGCACTGAAAGGATTGTTAAATGTTGAACAGGGCTGCCCAGGGCAGTGTTGGATTCACCATCCCTGGAGGGATTTAAAAGATATCTAAATGTGGCATGTGGGGACATGAGTTAGTGCTGGACTTGGCAGTACTGAGTTAATGGTTGGACTCAATGATCTTGGTGTTTTTTACCAATCTAAATGATTCTATGATTCCATTATATTTTATGTTGGATGTAGCCATCATACCTGGACCAAGCAATATCCTGTAATTTTCCTCAGTTCCTTTTATTGGTGAGCTGAAACAATATTACCAAGACTGAAGTAGTGTTCTAAGTAGTAAGATTCTGCTTATGTGTAGTTGGTGCACTTTGTAAATTTGGCATGACTTAAAATAATTTCTTTACAAGCACAAAGTTCTTTCTGAAATGACCATTTTCATGTTTGATGTGGGACAACTTGTTGTGTTTATTTTCCTAGACCAGCCAGAAGATGGGATGCTGCTGCTATCCAATATTTTCGAGATCTTCTCAAAGGTAAAAAATGCTTATATTTTGGGGAAAAAAAATTGTTAAGAGAAATACAGTATTTGTGTATAGACACAAGTTTATTATACCTGTGTATACTTGGTTATATTTAAGAATGTTGTATGTTAAAGTGAAGAGAGCTGCCTAAGTTTTTTTTTGTATAGACTGACTAAGGCACAGATGTTTGTGGAAATGCATTTTGAGTACTGTGGGCTTCCAGGCTGCATAAATTTTGGTGGTTGACTAGATTGTATCTGGCCCTTGGGCAGGCTAAATAAGGGGGCATTCATGTAACATTGGTTTTGGACATTGGAGCCTTTCTGTGTATTTAGTGTGAGTCTCTGAATCAGCATCACATGTGGTGGTTTGTACAGAGGTGGCAACACCTGGTGTAGGAGTTCACCCATTCCATGGGTTTTTGGCAAGGATGTAAACACCAGCTCAGAAGAGGAATATCTTTGTAACAGTTGTTAACAAATAGATTGAGCTCCACATATTGTTATCCAGTTTGTTCTTATCCCTTCCTGTGTCTGGTGTTTCAGTTGGCTGTCCTGGGTTTTTTTCACATCAAGCCTTCCCTTTTGATATGAGACAGCTTTTGGTCTTAGTAGAGAAGCAGCTGTTTCCTGGGGCTTTGTTCTGGCTTACTTGCTTCTATCTGAAAAATTGCCTCCCTCCTTACTTACCAGTATACCAAACTCCACACAGAAGGTATTTGGGAAGGAGGGGATGAGTTATAAAAGCAAGAAAAGGTCTTTAGGCTGATAGTTTCACACACCGAGGCATAGCACTTCTTGCTATTTACTTTCCCCCCTTTACACACATCAGAGTATCACTGTGCAAAGTAAAGGTTAGTAGGGAGCAATAACAAAATAGATATTCCCAGACTGTCCCATAAGTAGTAATCCATACTTGTTTCAATTGCTAGTCCATCATTAGTATAGGCACAACTGCTTCAGCATTTGGGAGTGGACTTTTATCATCTGTGTTTGCTTGAATGAAATGCTTAACAAAGCTGTACAGATGTGCACATACAGCTTCTTTCACAAAAAGTAAATGTCACTGTTGGAAAGCACACATTGGTGCTCCAGATGGTCAGAGTCTAAAAGATCAACCAAGACTTCAGTGTAGAACTGAGAGCAGTTTGTCTCAAGAGGTCATTAATCTGTTGCAGCTCTCAATCCTCATTCAAAGAGTAGGGGCAACTTCCTTTTTGGAACTTTAAGTTTTTATCGTTAACTTTCTTGTTTATTTCACATAAAGCAAACATTATTAGGTTTGTTTTAGCTTGTCTGCAGGAATAAGTTACACATTGAATTGTGATTTCTGGTTTTATCCGTCTTGGACAGTACAAATAAAGATAGTTTGATTAAGGGTTTAATCTTTTTTTCTTGTTCTTGTGTTCATTACTGCATTTAGAGGCTACTGAGGTTAAAGCCATGGTGCGGGGACTAGAAGATAATGTGTTTCAGGTCTTCCTTTCCGTG
Organism: Neopelma chrysocephalum; assembly: GCF_003984885.1. Classification (NCBI taxonomy): domain Eukaryota; kingdom Metazoa; phylum Chordata; class Aves; order Passeriformes; family Pipridae; genus Neopelma; species Neopelma chrysocephalum. The sequence goes on from NW_020897783.1 coordinate 2,159,329, forward strand.
ACTGTAAAAGATGAAAAGGTAAGATACTTTTACATATTCAAACCTATTGATGCACTTTGCTATTAGTTTAAGATTGGAAAGCATGACTTGTGAGTTTTGCAATTTCTGTCAGATGCAGTAGATGCTAAATCATCAACTTATTAGAGGTTTGTTATAGTTCTGCTTGTTGTAGACTTCTGGAGAAATTCCAAGAGGCAGAAATTGCCTTTTCCTGTATGTAAACCGTTTTTTGGAAGTTACTGACAAGTGAAAGCCAGCCAGTACTTCAAGTGGACAACTGTGTGATTTATTTGGTGCACTTCTTGTGATGTCGCCTTTTTGTGGTATCATATTTGAAGATGTTTCAGTAGGGCAGCTGCATAATATTCCAAAAATAACTGGAAGTTCATGCTTTTGTATACAACCGAGTCCTCAAGGATTTGGAAAAACAAACCCCAATGTAGTTCCACTTGCCAAAATGTGCAACTTGTGCCAAATCTCTGCTGTAGCTACTGCCAGACTTAAGTAGCTGTATGGTAGATACAAGAAGTTTTAGCTTAATATTACATTATTTCTGCTAGATTTTGATGTGTGCTGAATCCAAAAGAAATAAACCAGCTAGACTGAATTAGGGAGTTCTTTTAGATTTGAAGGGCTCAGAGAAAAAGTTAATTCAGTACAGAATTTTGGCCAGAAGCATGAAACGCACAACTAATTAACACCCATTGAAAAAACATACAGGAAGATAGGACTGACTTTCCTTTTCTGGTGTTAATATTCTTTAGAAAGCATTCACTGGTATTGCTTGTGTCTGGGGTTCTGTTTGGTTGATTGGTTTGGGTTGTTTTATAATTTATAAAATTACTGCTGTTATTTAAAGCTTCAAATAAATTCTAATCAAGTATGTAGGGGTGTAGCTTATTGCTTGCTGACAGTGATCAGTAAAGAGTTCATTGTTTTACAGATATGTGTTAATGATAATCTGGTCACAAAGTGCTTTGCCCGTTACGAGGAACCTAAAGGGAATGCAGAGAGTTCTGCAGATGATTCAGACATCAAGGCATTACTAAATGCTGAGTGCGTTCCAGTGGAGTTTGTGGGTCCTACATTTGTTCCTAGACCAAAACTGCCTTTTGGGGAGAAGATACCACCACATCCTGAAACAGGTGGGAGCTGTGCGTGGGGAAGCAATACAGCCATGAACCTTGTGCCTCAGTTGGAGTCCCTTTTTGTGCTGTAAAGGCAAAGGGAGGCTGAGGTGATCACCCAAGTGCTTGTTGATATGGTAGTAGCGTTAGGTGTCACTGATACTACTTGTGGCATTGATCAGTGATGCGTTACTGGGTTGTTTGGAATTTGGAGGGATTTCTTTGAACAGAGTTACTTCTGAAAGGAGTGTTTACAATGACTTGTGTCATTGTGATTCATGCCTTTCTTTATAAAAGTATGGAACCTTCCATCCCCTTCCCTTCTTCACTCAGTTCACCTGTGTAGTTATCTTTACATAAAGACAACTATTTGTTATTGGTTTTGCCATACAAGCAACTAAACAAGTCAGTGGCAACCCACTGTAAATAAAAATACTGGCTTTTTATGTGTTCAGATAATAAAAAATGCGCCATCTGCATTTTTTACTCTACCTTTCTAGGTCTTGCTCGTTTTAGTTCTGTTCTTGAAGAGACATCCCAAAGGTCAAGCAGAGTTGTAAATGAAAATACTGTGCCCGTAAGTATTACATTTTGTATTAAATCGTGAAATACAAACTAAATTAAACATACGTAGGTCTGATTAGGAAAACTGTAGTCATATGGTATAACACGGATCTGTATTTTAAATGTTGCTTTTGGACAGTATTTTAGTGTTAAAATGTGTTTCCTTGCTAGATGGGCAGCGCAACTCCAGGTTTACCTTTGAAGGAAAGTAAAGCACTTCAAACGGACAGGTATGGTGCAGCTTGTTAAATATCTTAAGTGATTATGTGATCAGATAATTGGGAGCTGTAGTCTGTTTCCAGTTACTGCTCTTAGGCAGCTGAAGGGCGGGGGTGTAAGGGAAGGTGCACACACATCTTGTGGGGAAAGAGGGAATTTGAGGATGCTGATGGTTACCCAGACTACAAGAAAAATAGCAGTTCTTTCTAATCAGTAGCTTAACAACAAGGATATGATAGGGAAGTATTTTTCTGCACACTGAATGTGTTAACTTGCTTTATTTTGTTCTTAGTGTCATTTATAAAGTTTTAAAACTTAATGAAATATGACTATGAACTTACTTGTGCAATACTTTTAATGTGCTGCATGTCAGTTGATGCATATGTGATTAGCCCCAGGAGTGTTTTCTGTCTCAGTTTCTAACTGATGTAAAGATCAATTGTTTCATGTTTCGAAACTTTTAAGAAACCTTTTTCCTGCAGTCCAGTCTATTTTTCTTTTAAAGTCAAGGAACCTACCAATTATCTTTGAACAAAGTTCCATAGGATTATTTTCACTATTTTTTTTCGAAGGGGTGATTTTTGATTTCTTCCATGTTCAAGGGTTTTTCTCACTGGCATAGACAATACATCAGAAATACTTTGCATTGCTTCGTGACATTTTGGAAATGGTGGTGTTTATAAATGGCGTTTTACTTTTGCATTTATGTTGGATTTAATATTCGCGTGTTTCTCAGGCTGCCGCAGTTGTTAAGTTCCAGTTCCCTTCAGACACATGCGGGTGAAAATGGCCAGCAGGTATTTCAAGCATCATCTTTCATTTAACTTCTCTTGTGCAGATGTTTTGGTTTTGGTAGTGTTGGGTCTGCAGGGGTGGGAGGAGGTCAGGGGCTGATGGCAGCTGCGTGTGTAACAAAACCCAGGGCAGGCCAGAGCTGAGCCAGCCAGGCTGGGGACCCTCTGTGAATGTAAGACGGGGCAAAAAAAACACAGGGGAGGGAACAAGAGAAGAGAAAGATGAGAAACAGAGGTAATGCCAAGGTCAGAGGAGTGGGGGGAGCTCCATGCAGGTGATCCTGAAGGGACTGCAGTCTTTAGAGGACCCACACTGGAGCAAAGAAGTGGGAAGGGAACAAAGGGAAGGAGCAACAGAGAGAAATTGCCATCTGTGCTGTGCCTGCAGTCCCTGCCTCGTGCATTGCCTCAGGGGTGGGGCCAAGTGGGGTTTAACACGATTGTGTTAAGACCATCTTGAAAAACCTTTCTTTAAGAGCTAGTAATAATGAGTATTTGTGTTGTCATTGGTCTGTGTAATGTATCAGTATGCGTGAATCATAATTAAAGTGTATTTACAATTTTATGTGGCTCATTTTCATCAAAATACCACTTTTTAAATACAGTGAGTGCTTTTGAGTTGAATATAAGCTAAACCCCTTTTGTTAAGTATTGCCTTTGTCATCTATTTGTCATTAGTTTCAGAGTTTTCAAAATCTTGGGGAAGGAAAAAACTTCGTCTTCCTTAGCAAGAAAATTGAACCATCATCAGTTTTGAAAACAACACCACTTTCTGGTGGTCTGAAAAAGGTAATGCTAATGTCATGATGTTACACTGATTATCTTTTTAAGACAAGTATCATACCTTAACTTTATATACTAAATATTACAGTAATACCTCAGATTGTTTGAGGAATGTATAGGGTTGTTTATGTGGTTGAAGCTTCAGAGAGATGCTGTAAGAATTGTACATATTTCTTCTGGTATATCAACCACTGGTACAAGTCCTGGGTTTTGAATTTTAATACAATAATTTGACAACTCAGCCTAGAAGAACTTTTCTTGTGTTACCTGCTAAGGACATGTAGTCTGTAGTGGGTCAAAAGCTTTTAAATCACTCGGTGTTATGTTTTGTCATGTTTTATTAGTTGAAGCACATGGTTTTCATATGGAACTCTTTAATTTCTTTTTCTGCAGGAACTTCCTCAGAACAAATTTCCAGGCCCTAACTTCACAGAGTCTTACTGTTGGCCACCGGCAGCCCGCGGATATGATGTTGTTGCCATCTCCCACCAGGGAAATGATCCTGTATTATATATTCCACCAGTTCTTACACTTTTGCAGATTGAAAGTGCCTACCAAGCCTTGCCACACAGGAGTGGAGTATGTATATACTAGAACAGAAAACCTGTTACTCCTGTAAAGTGCAACTGTAGAATAGTGATCAGGAAGGCAGTGAATGTTTGGAATGTGATCTCAGTGTATCTTTGTGATACCTGCCAGTGTCTATAAGGCCTCTGCTTAGAGGCTTACAGAGGTGGACTGTGTGAATGGGGGAGTCCCAGACTTATTTATCAAGTAATCCCTAACAAGTGGTTCATGTCCTGGCACTTCAGTTTGTGATGAAGCTTTTTTCCTACAGGAGTGGTATGTAATCATAAAATGGGTATTAGCTGTTTTAAATACTGTAATTAATTTTCTAACTTGTATTAGATCACAGAAACAGAACTGTTGAGTTTGTAAGGGACCTCTGAAAGTAGCCCAGTAAAACAAGTAGGACAAGATGCTTCTGCTTCTGTTAAATTTTTGGACCTTTTACTGTTGTATGCATTCCTTTGGGTCTGTAACGTGTGCATTGAGGAGGTGCTGTAGTACTGAAAGCCTCAGTTTTGAAGTACTTAAAGGCTGTGTTGTAGATTGTGGCTTTGCCCTAAATCCTGAAATAGTACAATTCTTAAAGGTTCTTTACTTCTGTCTAGTACTGTGGTGTCAAATTTTCTTGTACCCATGTATTTAGCCACTAGCACTTATTGTATGTCCTGGATGGAAGAAGGCACAACTTGTTTTTGACCTACTGAAAACATACCAGAAAGCCTGTAGACACCTTCATCCTGTGTTGATAATCCTTGGGCAGAACAAGGAAGCAGCCAGCCATGTGGAAACCCGAGGCTGTAAGAATACTTTCTGTCATCCTAGTTGTGCTTGAAGGCATTGTGGGCTGCCTTAATTGCAGGAACATGTGAAAGAAGCAATTTCTGCTTCTTAAGTTTTTGGTTCTGTAAAGTGAAGGGGGCTTTGTTTGTTTGTTTGTTTAAATAGTGTTTTGCAACTTGTAATGCAATAAATGCTCAGTACTTTGTGCATATATCTCAGTAGTATACAGAGGGTGCTCCACGGAGAAACAGCATAGAAGTAATAGAAAAGCTGTAGGGAGACTTACCCTGCTTAAGTGTATGTAGTTAAAACATTTCAGTTTATTAATCTAGTTTGGTCTCTTTGTTAAGCCTTGGTTGTTAATTGCATTTTCAAAAGTGGCTTTTTTTTTGCCAAGGGAACAAGAACCATGGATAAAACTATATGTAAGACTTTCCATTTCAGCAGTTTGTATTCTTTCATCCATCATTCAAGTTTGATCCTGGTGGATGAATCCAGATCTTTTAGTAGTAGAGCTGTTGGTGTATTTGCACCGATGAGGATTGGTGGGGTTTTATTTATATATATGGGCACCCATGCACACATATGCGTGTAGATACCTAAGCTACAGTGTGTGCTTTATTCCACTTTTGAAACAGAACTTTTCTAAAGTTGTCCTTGCACATATTTAATTATTTCCCTTCTGGCTGTTTGGTTCTGAAGTTGTTATATCTACTTTCAGTACCTTATTGGAAAAAAATGGCATCCTGCTTTGTGAACTTGTTAACCTCCAGACATTTCACTGCATTCCAAAATCTCAGAGCTTTCCCCACGCAGGTCTTGGAAGACATGCAGGGGTAGAAAAATACAAGGAAACTTAAAAGAACTGTTGACCAGAAGTCAGAAAATGGAGTTGAGTGTTCTCTATTTAAAAAACAACAGAAAAACAAAACCAAAAACCCAAACAAAAAACAAAACCCCAAACCAAACAACAGAAAACTCCCCAGCTTCAAGATGTTGCATCTGAAATTCAAATGTGGCCTTTTTAAGAAAGCTGCTGTGTTCTTTGGTGTCTTAATATATAATTTCAGTTTTAAGTTAATATTCAGTCTTTTTTTCTGACTGGTAGGTGAAGTAATAGTGACTACACCACACAGCCTTCTGAGACTGCTGGAACACAAGAGCTGGTTATTGTGTAGGCTTTACCATCTTGTTTTCGATGAGATTGAGGTGCTGTTCTCTGACGCTACTGAACAGGTAATGGCTTATACACTAAGCTGGTAAAATGCTGTTCCAGTTGTGCACACGTCTGAAACAGTGGCACATACTGAGGGGAAAACACACTGGAAGATGTGAGCTCTGATATATTAAATCTGACTTTCCCTGTTAGGTGGGGGTTTGTTTGTTTGTTTGTTTTTTAACTTTAATCAAAGCTCTTGGTCATCCTGATGTTCCACAGCTGGACTGCTTGCATTTATTTAAGGTAGTGTCATCAGGAACAGATGCATTCTGTCTTATTGATTTTGGGGTTTTTTATAAATGATTTTATGGTGCACCCCTTCTTTTTTCTTCTTATTTGTAAATTACTGTATTGGCAGGTTGGGTTTGTCGTCTGGTTACCTCCTAGTTTTTGCTGACTGCCTCTGGGCCTCCTGGATCTACTTTGTCTAGCCTTAGTACTTTGCAGATTTGAACAGATCCTTTTCCTGAGGTTTCCATCTTTGGACAGAATCCTGCATTACAGTCCTATGTACGTGCACATGCTGTTACTTCATGCTGTCCTGTCACTTCTCTCCCTTCAGAAGTCATTTAAAGAATAGGATAAAAGTGTACATAGCAAACGCTTCCTTTTGGGATGTGAAATTTGTGGTTTGCTGTGGTAGTGGTTTTGTGGCTGGAAAATGCAGTGTGCTCGGTGTTACTTTTCCATGCTGTCACATGCTCCCTGGAATAGGATGAGAGGAGAGAAAACCCCTTTTTCCTTTGTAGGTGTTTACTATATTAGATTATTACAAGAAGGCTACTGCTCGAGCGCGGGGGAATCGAGTGCGTCAGATCATTGCTGTGGGAACTCAGTGGAACAAACACATCCCAGTCTTGGTGGAGGAGTTCATGAACGATCCTTACATTGTGATAACAGCTGTCGAAGAAGCTGCCATCTGTGGGAATGTGCAACAGGTACAAATTGGGGAAGGATGTCCCTGCTTGTCTGTGTGGCTGCGGATGGTGTGTTGGAAGCAGGTGGTGCTGTGGGGGTACCTCGGGCTGCTGGAGTGCACCTCCCACGTGTGAGCTGAGGTGGCTGCTCAAGTCCTGTGTGAGGGACTCACTGCATGAGCTGAAGGTCTCTTACCTTCCTTATGGGACTAAGGTGAAGATAGTCCCTAGAATATATTTCATGGTTAGTGCAAATGAGTCTGAATTTGATATGAAGTATTTGCAAACAGTATAGTTTGTGACCAGAGTGTTATCAGAATGTTTTTGCAGTTGTTATCTTGTAGTTCTGCCACTCACAGTTAAACTGTGCCAAGGCAGACATAGTAAAATACTTGTTTTGTTGCTCTGTGCCACACAGTACCGAACTTCTGACCTGAAATTTCCAGAAAGCCTATTATATGTCCTTAGGTGTCTTCTCACCTAATTTCCAGTCAGTGTGGTGTAGCCCTTAAGGATAATACAAAATGTTTTAAGTGTAATTTGAATTTTTCTGTGCCTCAAAATGGAATAGTTTGGGGATTTAAAATTTTGGGAAATCTCCAAGACTAGACATTCTTGAGCATGACAGGAAACTGAAACACCATGAGTTTTTGTGAGAAGTCTTAATGATTCAGCAGAACAAAACATGTTGGTGTGTGGATGCATTAGTTATTAAGAGTATTGCAGTGGTGCAGAATGCTTTGGGAGTGTGAAGCTTTTTGTAGAATCATAGAAAGATTTGAGTTGGGACTTTGAAGATCATCTCATTCCACCCCCTGCCATGGGCATGGACACCTTCCACTATCCCAAGCTTCTCCAAGCCCTGTCCAACCTGGCCTTGGACACTGCCAGGGCTGGGGCAGCCACAGCTTCTCTGGGCAACCTGTGCCAGGGGCTCACCACCCTCACAGGGAAGAATTTCTTCCTAATATCCACTCTAAAGCTATTCTCTTTCAATTTGAAGCCATTCCCCCTTGTCCTGTCACTGCTCTAGTAAATAATCTTGCCCCATCTTTCCCTCCTTTTCTGTTTGTGGTGGTGCTTGAAAATTCCAAACTGAAATTGGTAAATCAGTTCAAATTGATGTAAAACCTTAGTGTGGGATTTTGATTATGTGATGGATTTTAATTATGCTTCTGGAAGCTGTCCTGAATGCATGCATTCTGAGAGTTGTATCTCCTGTAGGTTCAACAGAAGACCTCCCACTTACCAGAGCTGCCATGTACTACATTCTCTTTAGTATTATAGGATAAATCTTAGTGGTTATTAAAAAGAAGAATTATGTAGTAAAATATGTATGGGTTACATGAATTACCAGCCCTCTGTTTTATTCTGTCTCTAGGTCGTGCAACCTTGCATGAACAGCAGCAAAATTGCTGAATTATTCAAAATACTGGATTTTACCCACACGACTCTTCAGAAGGTGTTGATATTCACTGACTCAGTAAATGAAGTAGAGATGATTTATAAGGTAAGAAGGTATTTGAACTTACATAGATAAGTAGGGTTTTTTTTAATAGTGAAGTTAAACAAAAATACCTTGACTTCTGAGAATAAAGGAGGAGTGTGAATTATTGCTGCTAAAAGTAAGCCCAGCCTGCCCTGCTAGTGGAAAAAAAAAGGCTAATTGATTCCTGAATTCTCACCTGCATTCTGCCTGTCAGATTGGGACTTTGAGTTGAATCAAACTGACTTTTTTCCAGCAGAAGCTGGCATAGATGCTGTGATACTTGAAGGCTTCTTATGCAAACATCGATGTATCTGGAATGTTTGTTTTTTGATGATTGTTAATGGAAGCAAATCTGGTTCAGGCTTGTGACTATCTAACACATTTTCCTTGAGTACTTGAGAGTTCATTTCTTCAAGCATAGCAGAATTGCTTACCTGCCAACACTTAAGGAAGTGCTCGTTGATGCTAAAGTTGGGTTGAATCTGTTCATAGTAATCCTTGCATGCACCAACTTCAAGTATCTTACCTGGCCTACGAAAATATTCCAAGGGTAACTTTAAGAGTGCTTGTTCTGAGAGACTGAAAGGTGGGTTGTTAGAGGGTGGAATTGACTCAGAGAGGGCACATTAATGGTGGGAAAAGCTTGAAATGGAATTTGTACTTTCTTAAACATCTATCTAATCTATTAATCCATGGGAACCTGAGATTTTAGTTTTCTTTTTATACCAGAAATTAAGGAACTTAATTGCCATATTATTTTTTTTTCATATAAGGAACCTAAATTTCATTAACTCTTTCCCTGTGTATCTTTGCAGTATCTGAAGTGTGCTGGATTCTAGTAAGAGACAGTACTTTATTAGAGGTGATTAGAGACTGCTGCACTGGAGAAATGTGTAACTTTTCACTTTGTCATCCAGGCACTGAAGAGCAACTCAATAGTTACCTTGAAGAAACATAAAGACAGCAAGTGCCATGTCAGTTGTGTTTCAGAGAGGTGGAGAAAAATGCACAGTTCTGGCACTCCTGTTGTGCTGGGTGAGGATTCTCTCTCTGTCTAGTTGGGGTTATGTCTTCATGCTGAGTTAAGATGTACACTAAGTACTTACACTTACACTGGGTTATCTCATCACTTCCACAGGAGCAGATCCCTGTGAACTCTTTCCAGTTGTCTGTTTACTTCTTAGAGCTGCAGCTGGTGTTTCTTGTTTTCTTTTTCCCTGTTACTGTTGTCCCTGCATTAGTTAATAATTACCAGTGTTTTCAAAGAATTACCATTATTTCACAGTTGTCTCTGCTACAGAGGAGATTTTAAGTCTGAAAAAAAGACATATTGTAATAATTTTCCATAAGTTTAGTAGAATTTTCTTTGCAGTTTTTTTGCAGTAACGAAGGCTTTTATCTATTTTCAAACTGAATTTGTTTTTCATTTAATACACTGAAAGCAAGAAGGTGGACTTCTCTCTACTTCGTAGGCTCATACAGAGCTGTCAGCATTCCTGCAGTATTTCAAGTGTGTTGTGTCTCACTCCTGTGAAGTACTTGGCTGTGCTCAGTTCTGTGTGTTCTGTGATGCTGACAGGAGATATAGAATTATGCCAGATTACTAGATCTTGGCAAGAAATGGTGTGTCTGCCATATGCTGATGGAATTTATTGACTGGAGAAATATAAAGCCTTATGGAAGTATATTGGGAAAAGACCTTTTTCTTCATTTTCCAGTCAGTGGAAGGGAAGAAGGAAATGGGCCATTATTCACATGATGTGATACTTCTCATATCTGAAGTTTACATGTCTGTGTGAAATGTGTTTTAGTTTTAACAGATGACTGCCTGGAGCCCTTGGGAATTACAGATGCAACTTGTGTGATCCATTTCAGTTTCCCTTCTCTAAGAATCTTTGGCCAGCGCCTACGGAGCATGACGGACAACTTCTGCACTCTGAGAAAGGTTTGAGTAAACCTTTAGTGGCTTAATGCCCCATTGGATTATTAGTGGTGGATACATAAAAGCTTTCAAAAATGGTTTTTTTATGATATTTAGGATTCTTCTGTAGATCAGGAACGTACAAATGCCAAATCAGTCATTCTGCTGACAGAGAACAGTCCATGTCATGCACCTGAGATTCTGAGCTATTTGAAGCATGCAGAAGCTGAAATTCCACAACAGCTGCATGATTTGGCTGCCAGGGTGCTGGAATCTGAAGAAGATGAAAAATTTTCAAGGCCCCTGTGTGCCTCTCTTAAAACATTTGGGATTTGCAGGTAAGGAGATGTCAAGTTTTTGTGCCCTGAATGATGACTGCTGCTGATTCCCTGATGAATTTATCTGAAACAGGTTTTGCTCATGATTTTTTTCTTTTTTTTTCCATGTTGCCTGTTGCAAGTCAAGTAAAAATTGTTTACAACTGAAAACAAAGAGCTTTATTCTAAACCTGGAGTGTTTTTTAATGTAGGAATAGAACAGCTTGTCCAGATCGGCATCAAATTAATGTATCAATAGACATGGCCCAGAATATCCCAGATGAAATGATAAAAACACCTGAACGTGTGATGGTAAGTTAGAGTTTTCCTTGGGTTTGGGTACCAAGAGGACAGGTCTTAAACAGTTACTTAGCATGTTACTTCTTTTTTTTTTTTAATTCCATTAATCCTATTGCAGTATGTACACCATTTGTCTTGGCTATTTGTTATTTTTTAGTTTTTCCCCCCTCTCCCTTGCCTAAATAAATGTACCAGATTTTCCTTGTGTCCTTAGCTTGAACTGAAACTGTTTGGCAGGTGATTCTGACTTTACCTTATATTTTGTTTCTGCTTTGAAGATTCACGTTCCATGGGAAGAGGACTTGTACCCTGTTTATTCTTTCCCTTTATAAATTGACACTTTATACCAAAATTAACAAAGATGAAGGCTTGCAGAAACTTAAGTTATAGTTCTTGTAGAGGAAACACAAAGTAATCTTTGGGAGTGAAGGGAAGTTGAAATGGAGGGTGACAGATGTGTTGTTGGAAGTGAGGATTTTTTCTTAACTGATGTACTCATGTGAACTTGATGAAAACTAAGCATTTTCTGGCCTTGGAATTTGAAACTTATGTATTCATTTGCAGTACCCACAGAAGTAGTATACAGCTCCTCTCTCCTAAATAGAACTGTTCAGTTATTTCCTACTAAGGTGTCAGTGCTTTGGTGCTTTTTGCTACAGAGTGCTTTTGCTACAGTGTTGTTCTTTTTTTTTTTTTTTTTTTAAATAGTTCCACATTCAGAAAACCTTCATGGCTATTGGGTTGACTTTGCTATGGTGATTCTTCACATCCCAGCAGCAGTTTGTGTCTCCAGCTCCCTTAGAAACTTTACCTGAGGTGCTCTCACAGCAGCACTTGTGACCACCTCCATTTCCTCTTTCAGTTCTGCTGGTTGTGGCCCCAGAGCCTGGGTGTCTGTCTCACAAATGGGGCATCCCTTGGATCAACCACCTCCTTTTTTTCTTTGGAGCCTGGTGTAATGTTTCCTTCCTTTAGGAACGTCAGGTCACCTGGTGCTTTTTTTAGGGGCATTGTCTCTCTGGCCCCTGCCATCCTTCCTGTCTGGCCTCACATACCCACTTGCATCTCAGCACTCTGCCTGGCATGGCCTTCTGGATAGAATCACCCAGCACTTTATGCATAGGTGTTGACAGCTGTAGACCTGTAGTCTTTCATTTAAGTCATTTTAGTGCAAAAAGAGCAGTCAGTTCTTCTAAAACTCCCTGTAAGGCTGGAGAGCACTTAGAGTTGAGTTGGAATGGTGTGGAATAGCGGTGAGTAACCTTGGCAGGGTTCACTGGTGTTCACTGAAGTGGAATATCATCAGTTGAGACCTAATAGTTCTTGCTCCTTAAATCCCTGTCCACTGAACTACAGGCACTTAGGATTAAGAATAATAAGATTAACAATAACTCATCTTCTGCAATGTGTGTGCACAGCAGCATCTGGCACCTTTTGGGGCTGGAAAGAGGTAGGTGATCTTGGGTATAAAGACTTACATTCCACTGATTTAAGGAATCCTCCAGCCCTCCTTTCTACTTAATGTGTTTGATCCTTTCAGATTCTGCCTCTCCACGTTGTACATGCAACAAACTACTTTGGCCGAATAGTGGAGAAAGAAAAGGACCAATACACAATTCTTGCTGAAGAAATGCAGAAGTACTTTAAAGTACCAGGACAAAGGATTTCTGTAACCACCGTGGAGAAGTCAGCATTTTATGGGTTATATGAGGGAGCCCTTTGCCACAGGTAAAATTTTGTTGGCTTTTTACTTTATTCATGTGCGTGTTTTTATACAAAGCTTTTTAAAAATTTGACTGCTCTGTTAAAAAAAAGTCAATCCATCCCCAAAAGGAGCAAAAAAATCACTGCTGTTCAAATCATGCTTTTCAAAAGCTCTCATGTACTCTCTAACTTACTGAATGGCAAACGGGATGATATCCTTCCCCCCCTTCCCTAGTTACAGTGCTGTGAAAATGCCATTTTTAAAATGAGGGATTAAAAAATCCTTTCAGAACTGGTTACATGAATAATAATTCTGTGTTTCTTTTCCTACTAAATGAAGGGTTCAGGTGGTAGACATTCCAGCAAAAGAGGAAGGAAATTTTGTCCGTAAGGTCACAATTAAATATATAGATGAAGGCAGAACAAGTCAAGTCAATAGTGATCAACTGCTTCACTTACCTGCAAGGTTTCAGAGTCTGCCACCTCAGGCTGTGGAATTTGTAGTTTGTAGAGTGAAACCCATTGATAATGAAATGGAATGGAACCCAAAGGTAATATTGAGCAGGTTTTGCAAGCTATTTCCTTTATGTTCTTTACCTTCTCTCTCTGTGTTACTTTCTGCAAGGAAACAGTTACAGACTGTAAACTTAGGTACCAAATTTCTGCTTCATTAGTATTACCACTAAATATCTGCCAATGGGCCAGATTCCAAGAAGTCAGTTTCCGTTTTTGTTTTCCTACAAAATAATACAGTGAAATTCACGGGATTTTCTTCTCTGTGATTTAAATGGTTTCTACCAGAACAGGTTACTGCTGCTTTTGAATCTGGGGGAAGAACAGCAGCCTCTGTAAATTGACTTGTGTTTGAGTGCTCTTTTATCGAGGAAGGTCCTTCCTTAAAGGCTAATACTATTCTAACCTACAGTTAAGGGTTTATTCAAAACTCTTATTTATTTATTGAATACCATTTTCATTGATGATGATGATGATGACCCTTTTCATTGTTAAACTCAGAAGATTGTTTCATTATAGTGAGTTTATAGTTAGAGTAACTGTAAAGCTGTGTAAAGCTGTAAATCCCAAGTGCAGTGACACCTTGTTTTTTCCTAGGTGACTGATGACATTCGTCACAAAATTAAAGGAAGACTACATCATGCAAAAGTAGTCCATACCTTGGGAAGGACAGTTTGGGTTGACCCAGTGGTAGGTCCTGAATGACAGCACTATGAAATCTTGGTATCTTAACTCCATTTTAATAAGAGCAGCCATTATTCTCTCTCCTTGTGTCTTTTCCTGTAGTGATTTTATCCTGTGTGGTGCTCACACAGTGGTGCTGGTTAATATGCTGTGATGGTGTCTGAGCACTGGAACAGGTTGCTCAGGGGTTGTAGAGTCTCCATCCCTGGAGGTGCTTAGAAGCAATATGGACATGGTCCAAGACTAGTCCACAAAATTAGTAACAAAAGTGTTTTTTGGCAGTACTAGTTTTCAGGAGTTTGTCATGTAAAGTCAGTTCTACAGTTCATCACACATCCCTCTGGAAGAATGAAACTTGGATGCTCCAAGATGGTTTCTTGATACCCAAGAGCTCTTGAACTAGATTTAATTTGTTCTGTTCACATTTCTGAGTCTGCTGTCTCTTACACTACTTTGCTGTCTAGTGTAAATTTTTTTTCAAATTAAAAAATACTGAAGCTTTTCTCCTTCATTTTCTTGTCCAAAATAGGAAGAATGGCTGCTCTTCTTCTTGAATTTTTCTTGTTTTACAGTTTCACATAATGTTAACATCCAGCAGGTGACTTGGTCTTGTGGAGTGAGTCGGCTGAAAAATTGAGTGGAAAAAGATCTGGAAGTCATTCTCTTTAGTAGCTTCTTTTCATATGGTGTATCTCAACCTTTCACCAATTTTGAGGCTTTGGTTTTTCTTCACAGTTTTTCTTACTGTGCCCCTCATCCACCTTTCCCCAGCAGTTTCCTCTTTAGGACTCACAGTTACTCTAACTATGTGATGTGTATTTTTGCTGTCACTTACATGATCAGGGCTAGGATTGTTTACTTCTTTGCCCCCCTGGTTCTGTTAGACAGGACACACTGCCAGGTACTTGAGCTGTAGTCACAATGGAAAAGATGATGATACTTGGAAAACAGTTAAACAGGGGTGGGTTTGTGTGTGAAAATCAGAGAAAACAAATTGCTTACAGGTGTAAGTCAGTAGGGCTATACTTGAAGTTTGACTTAAAGAGCATCTTTGAGTTGGAGTTGAGACCATTTAAGAACTGTGCTTTCTGTTTGTTGTGTTGTATAATTCAAGGTCAGGGTTTCCAGCCTTTCCAGTGTCAAGGTGTGGATCAATGAGTACAACATTCGATCTGAGATTCTGTCCACTGGTCTGGGAACTGACAATCCAGAACATCTGGCAGAAATTCAGAAGCTGTGCAGACATGTGCAAGTGTCAGATTATGCAGAGAACTTGGAGGACTTGTAAGTGTCCACAGATTTTTTTTTCAGTATATCTTTTTCTGAGGAAAAAATACTATTTAATTTTAACTGAATATTTTTGTTATTAATATTGTGATTTTCATTTAAACATAGAAACAACTGTGTTTGTGATGCGTCCACTTCCCTTTAACTGTTCTTTAGCCACATAACCACAAGAGGAAGAAAATTCCAGCTCTAGAAAATGTTAGACCAGAATTTGATGCAGACAGTTGAGTTAATGATGAAAATAATGGATTCTGTTACAATTCACTACAGTCAGTGGCTGGTTTGAATGCTTACCAGTCAGTACCTAGTACGAGTCAGAGCAGTTGAGCATGTTGTCTGTGTGTGTTCAACTGCAGAGTGCAAGCTGGAAAATGTAACCAGTTTCCTTTGAAATGATTAGAGCTGTACATTTAAGGAGTGTGGCTGCAGGGTGGGTTCTACAGAAGCAGCACTGAACTTTTTTTTCCCTTGCCCTGTAAACTCTAGAACTGAGTAAATACAGTGTGGGGTGGGAGGGCACATCTCACTCTGCTCTGCTGCAGATTCTTAGGCCCTTGATGTTAAATGTTTATGAGCAAGATGTCTGTAGCCTTTTTGTTCTGGCCCCTGCATGGCCCCCAGTGCAGCCACTTAATCTTCAGTCTGGAGAGCCGTCGTTGAAAATAAATTTCAGTACTTCTGTCTGACCAGCCAAGGGTTTTAAAGTACTTATAAGGAAGAAAGAAATCTCAGTTACTTTCTTCCAGAGTAGCTATTGCTGGGTAAACAAGAAGGGTCCTGGAATACCAGCACAGGCTGTGCTGTCTCAGGGTTGAGCAAGTTCATTTAGGCTGATGGTTCTGTGACTTCACTGATCAGCAAGAGGAGGAACCCTGACCCCATCCGTACTCCATTTCCATCTTAGATTGAGGCTCTTGAATTCCTTTCTAGAATTGTGCCGGATTTTAATCTTAACCAAAGGATTTGGCTTTTCCCATTCTTGTCCAGACTTGGTGTATGAGAACAGTGTTTGCACTGCTGATGCTGGAAGGCTTTTTTTTCAGGTTTTATTCCTTACAGAGGACTCTCAGGCTGTGAGATTTCTGCTACCTTCAGGCACATCCTTTTTGCATTCATTTCTCCTTTCATGCTGTTAGTGCACAGGAGGGGAAGGTTGGGAACCTCCACATGGTCACCTAAGCATGTAATGCCAGAGACCAGCCAACTTTATTGTGGTGCTGTGTGCCATGGCTCCATCTCAGATATGTTTAATGCAACTGCTTGGATCACTTTTTACAGATTCACTAAGCCTGATACTACTGTTGAAATGTTCAGAACCTATTGCAGGCTTTGTTAGTGAGCTACAGGTAAAGTAAGGGGGACTCAGAGAGCTTCTGTAAGGTGAAGTTCACAGGGTATCATTTGTGGGTTTCTTTTAAAACATTGTTTTCCTGTGTTCAGGAGCACAAAGGAAGGCACAGCTGATCTAGAGAAGGCATCCAGTCCACAGGATATGTCAACAGAAGAAGCTTCTCCTGAAAGCTGTAATCCTTCTGGGAATTATCCACGTGGTAAACCTTCTCATAATTTCCTATGGTTTTCTAACTTGAATTCAAGCTAGGTGCTTAAAATCTGTGGAAATATCAGCTTGAATAACAGTGTTGTTCTCTGGGAGGTTATTTTTTTTTCCTGAGATTTGAGGTGGCAGAAAATAGCTCTTCCCTCCTCCCCCCATTTCTTTTTAATCTAATCCAAAGGATGTGATATTCAGTCAGTAGAGGCTTAGAAGTGTTTAGGCATAGCAGGGGGACACAGGATTACCTGCCAGCAGCTGGCACATGAGTCTGGAGCAGGGAAAGCTGAGAGATGAAAAAGTTGCGACAGACAAAGTCAAGTGAGATCCAGGACTGCTTATCATAGGAGGCTTTTTTTCCCTGGTGTGGTAGAGTCACATTAATGCTGTGTTTCCAGCTGTGGTGGTGACACCAGTGTGAATTGTTTCATCTCTGAAAGTCCCCATCAGTTCCCAAAATGGCATGTTTAAAGTTTCAAATACATAATGTCTTGAAACTGCAATAAATTTTTATCTGACCTGGAAAACTGCATGTTTGGTGGGGGTTTTTTTATTTTTATTTTCTTACAGCAGCTATAATACTCGTTAGTTAAAATTTTCAGTTAATTATTTACTTTATGAAATCATTCAGGATAGGAAGTACCCAATATAAAGGCCAAATACAGTCTTGCAGTAGTAACTCCATTGCTAGCAAGTTATTTTTATGATGGTACTGGGGTATTCTGCAAATACATGTTTCTGTAGTATAGGTATAAGAGATGTTTCTGGATGTTGTCTTTTCAGATGATGTAGCTCAAACAGAGGAAGCAGAAGACTCTATGCTTCATCAGCCTAAATGGTAAGAAAATAGAGAGTGATTTGTTCCCATTTTGCTTTATATGAACTGCCAGACAGGGTTGTATTTGTGTCTGTAGTCAGCTGAAAAGTTTCTTTTGTGTGTCAGAGATTGGTCTTGCTAGCACATACCACAGTATTTGCTGCAGAACACATTAGAAGAACTTTTTAATAAGCTACAAGAACCACAATTAGCTTTTCCTTTGGCATTTCAAGACCAGATTGTGATGTCATCCTGAAGTGAGTGTGATTCTTTTGGATCTCAAACAATAGAGTGTGTCTCCCCACTTGAATTAGTCAATTTGCTCTTCCAAAGACTTGGGACTGTGGTGCTTTTGTAGGAGGCTCGAGTGGTGCTCTGTCACCTGCTTACCTGGCACTGCTGCTGCTGTCAGTGCCCCTACAGACGGGGACACTTGGCTGAGTGTGTGGGACTTCATGGGAAAACTCTGGCTGTGTGTGAGACAGCCTGGTTAGACCTCAGTGGTTTTCTGTTTTGAAAAATAATCCCATTGAACTGCCTTTCTTTCAGCTGTCATCCAGAAATCAAGTGGTTTCAAGATAACAAGACTGTTACACTGAAGGTAAAAATACCAAGTGCAGCTGACACTAAATGCGAGTTCTCTAAAGAGAAGGTGGTTTTCAGGTAGGTTTAAGGAACTTAAGTATAACCAACAAAGTGGTTTATGATCAGTTTGCATTTAATTTTTATAAACTTTTTGTATATTGCAGTGCTAGGTCAGGAGAAAAACTTTATTTGGCTGACCTGGAGCTGCAAGAGTCTGTATTTGCAGAGAAGTCCACGTGTGTGATTAAGGATACAGAGGCTGTGATTGTTCTGGCAAAAGAAAAACAAGGAGCATGGTGCAAATTACTGAAGAAAAAGGTGAAGTGAAAATTCATTTGAGAGTTATTGAATGTTTTGAACGCATTTGTTGTGCATCAGAGCAGGTATTTCAAACAGTGTTTTTATCAACAGAATATTCACGTGTCTTTAGATTTTGAACATTGGGAGGAGTCTGAAGAGGAAAGCCCTTTTTCAGTTGGTAAGGACTGAATGAGTCTGTGTTTATAATATATAAAGTAATGAGCATGCTCGTTTTGCATCAGATTTCTCTGAAATACTCATTTATTTCAGAGATGTGACACTTGCCACATTGCTCAGATTCTCTGAAAAGAGGTGAGAGGCTCTCTAACAGCAACCTCGAGGCAGCAGAGCGTTTTTATCACACAGACAAAAGGCAGTTGGAAATAGTTTTGAGTATTTTGGTCTAGTTTCTAGTCTAAAGTGTGTTTTGCTAGGTTAGGATCATTTAATACTGCCACATATTTGTTCTGAAGTTCGTTTTTTCTTGGTTTATAAGCGTTGCACTTTGTTAATTACTTTTAGGTGCTGGAAAACAGACTTTCCCTCCTGCAGGAAGTGAGGAATGGTTTGACTCATCAGAATACAGTGATACAGAAAGTGATGATTAGTTGGGAGGAGAAGTTCCTTACTCTTCTGATGAGAATTATATTGTTAATTTTTAATTAAACAGTTAATGTAATTGGTGATTGTTGATTTGATTGTTAATGTAGTTGATGTAATTGTCAATTAAAAACAACTGTTAATTAAAAACATTGTTGATTGTTGATGTAATTGTTAATTAAAAACAATTGTTAATTAAAAACACTGTTGATGTAGTTGTTGATTAAAAACAATTGTTAATTAAAAACATTGTTGATTGTTGATGTAGTTGTTAATTAAAAACAATTGTTAATTAAAAACATTGTTGATGTAGTTGTTAATTAAAAACATTAATGCACTCAGGACCTGACTATAGCTGTGCTTTAATTCTAACTATCACCTGAGAACAGGTATTTGCAGAGCTGTACCTGTTGCAACAGTACTTAAAAGCTGATGTACCTGTGTTTTGGTCTTCCTCTGTACTGTGATGCAAACAAAAAACTGTCAAATCACCTACTTGAAAAAAAGAGCCCTGCAGCTGATGTTTTCTTTTGCCTGTTTTGTTCTTCTTTGACTTGTCCAATATGTAAATATAAGGTGATTATTTGTTTTTTGCTGGTATGTTAATCTAGTGGGTTATTTAAGAGACGTAAATTACCTCTAGTTTTTGAGAAATAAGGCCCCTTACCTGAAGTGGAAGCCAAAGCTGGGTTTAGCCATACATTAACAACACCTGAAAGTGCCAGTCTATAAAGAACAGTGTAAAAAATACAGCAGTATATTCCAGTAATATTGTTCTGGCCTCAAGCCCAAGCCCTGTCAGTGACTGTGATAGTCGAAGCAGCATCTTGAGGGGTTGTGAGCTCTGAGAGGGGTCCTGCTCCGAGGGAGGTGCTGGTGCTGCAGCCCTGGAGACCTCAGAGGGCTGTTCCTAGGGTCACGAGATGACTGACTTTGGCCATCAGCAAGTTTCCATCCTGGCCATAACCAAAGTCGGGAGCTGCAGGGCTTTTCCCCCAAGGCGCGGTAACGATGGTACCAGTTCCGCGCCGGTCAGTGGTTTACCAGGGCTGCACGGGGTAGTGGCTAATCCCGTGTTGGGTGGGAGCTGCTGTGTTTAGTTGTTCCCTGCGGGAGGACGGGCGGGAGCTGCTCCCGCTCTCCTTCACACACCGAGCGCCAGAGTTGGGCTCCGGCCGCTGCCGCCGCCCTGTGGCACCGCCCGGTGCCGCAGCGCCCTCGGCTCACCCGGAGCCGCCCCTCGGGCCCGGCCGAACGCCGTCCTGCCGGGCGGGCCCCTTGGGCCGCTCCCTCTGCCGCTGTCCCTGTGCCAGGGGCCGGGATGAGGACGCGGGGGATGCCCCGCCTCGGGCTGCCGGCGGCCGTCAGTGCCCGGCCTGGCCAGCAGGAATTCCAGAGGGACCGCGCGCTGCTTGCGCTGGAACACACAATCAGAAAGAGCTGTAAAATTTGGGAAAATAAGGCTGATTCGTTATGCTTTTGAAAGCATTTCTTTTGTAGCTCTCACTGATCTTTCCACCTGCCCGGAGGTTCTCGTGGTTCGCAGGAAAATGTGCGTTTTCCCTTAAAAGTCCTGGGTCAGATCGCAGCCCTGAGGGTGATCCCCATCGGATCCCACCCAACTGGGCAACCACTGCAGGTGTTCTACAGGGTGGGGAAAACCGCCAGAGACCACCGGCAGCGACCTGGAGTCAGCAGAGGCACCGGGGCCAAGGGATCTGTGCCCACAGAACTTCCTCAGGACACCACCAGCACGGGGCTGGTGCTGGCTGTACCCTCTGGCTTGCTCAGGAAACTGTGGAAGGGGAAACTGAGGAATGAGTCCATGTGCTTTGAATACTGGGGTGGGATTTGAGTCCCCCTACTCCACCTTCTTGGCACAGCAGGCAAGAGATGGCACCCTGTGCCCAGTAGTGCCCATGTCCAGGCTGTCCTGCTCTAATCCCAGTGGGCGACTGAGTCCCTCGCAGCCACTGACACGCTCTCCTCCACGCCGAGAGGGGGGACACGATCAGAAAGGTAAAAATGCAAAACCTCATGGGCTAAGACAGTTTAATACGGAAAACAAAGCAGAACCAAACAAGTGATGCAAAAAGAGTGGCCCACAACAAGCCACACAGCACCTTGCTGGTCTGGGAGCAGCAGACGAGGGGCTGAGCAGACATCATGAGGTGTGGGATAATCCCTTGGGTTAAGGGAGTCTGCTGTCCCAGCTGTGTCCCCTCCCAATGTCTGGTGCCCAACCTGCTCACTGGTGCAGGGCTGAGGAGCAGAAAAGGCCTCAGCACTGTGCACTCCCTGCTCAGCCGTGGCTCGGGCAGTGCTGTGTCACCCACACTGCTTTGGTCACAAATCCCAAACCAGTGCACATTCTTAGCCTTGTCACCAACTCCAGACTCAGTGAGGTCCCCACCTCTGGGCTTGGTGCTGTCCCTGTCACACACTTGAACATCCCCAACCCGCAAACTTTCCAAGGTCCCCACCCCCTTGTTTGGTGCATCCCAGTCCCCGCTCTCAGTGCTCTCCACATCCCTACAGAGCTGGCCCCACTCCTGTTCCCATGCTTTCCATTACAGGTGTGCCTGCTATCAACAGGGAGCCTGTCAACACACATGAGGGGGATGCCACAGATGAGTGGTGGTGATGTCATGGCAGCCACTGTGACATCATCACCAATGCCAGCATCAAAGGATACTGGGCATCAGTGTTATCTGCAGAGGCGAGGAGAGGGGTTTGGAGAAGGAGCTTGCCCTGGGCTGCGTAGGGGGGAGGGTAGTTGGAGGGGCTCTGGGCCCTCACACACATCCCTCTGTTCCCTCTGGGTTGGTGGAGGAGCGTCAGGAAACCAAAGCCCGGCACTGCTGGGGCAGAGGCTCTCCCAGTGCTCACCACCAGCCTGTTCCGTTTCACAATGGTGCAGCACAACGCCAGCTCGGGAGGCTCCCACGACACCATGGCCATCAAGAGGGACAACTGCTCCCAGTTTGGGCCCATACGGATCCGGCACCTCTTACGGCAGGAACGGCGGGCGAGAAAGCCCTACAGCCGTCCAGGAAAGCAGCGCAGGGCCAGCCGTGTGCCAGCCCCCCGTGCTGAACCCCCTCACCTGGCACAATAAAGTCTGCTGGTCTGCACTGGGAGATCCCACACTCATTTGTCAGTCATCCTCCTCTGCCTTTCTCGGAACTGTTCAGGGATGGGTTGTCTTCTTCCTCAGGGTTGGCAGCGCCTTCCATGCTTTGGCCTCCGTTCCCTGTCCTGGCTGAGCTGGGGGGTCATGGCACAGCCTCAGCCCACCGGGGCTGGGTAGTGCTGCCAGCTTTAGGGGGGTGCTGTCAGTTTTGGGGGGGCTGCCTGGCCTGGGGGAAGGTGCCTGGTTCGGGGGTGTATCTGGGGGTTCTTTCTGGACTTGTGGGACTGTTGGTGGGTTTAAGATGTGTCCCTGGGCTTGGGAGAGTTTTTGGGTTTGGAGGTTGCCAACAGGTTTTGGGGGTGTGCCTGAGTGTGGTGTCTGCTGTCAGTTTGGGGGGAAACTCCAGGGTTTGGGAGGGTTACCATGTGTGTCAGGTGTGTGCTGCCAGATTTGGGGAGTGCTGCCAGGTGTGGAGTGCATCTGGATTTAGGGTTTGTTCCTGGGCAATGCCACCAAGGTTTAAGGGTTATTTCTGGTTTGGGGGTGCCAGTGGGTTGAAAGCTGTTAAAAGCAAGTGACATAGTGACATTTCATTTGTGAGGGATTTGAATCCAGCTTATATTTTAAAGGAACTTCAGTGTGTGATGCATTTGCAGAAAGAAGTATCATAAGTCCTACACTCCCCTCTCATTTCCTTTTGGATGACTGTGCACTGTTTATCTGTTTATCTTGCCTTTGTTTCACTCTCTCTCTGAATCTCTGTCATCCCAGTGAAGCACATCACATCTGGTTTGCAGTCATAACTCTATTTCCTTGGCAAGACTGTGGGAATTCTCCCCTGTGCACGTTAAGTACAACTCAGTGGACTATTTTATGGACTTTCAGCTAATTTTTGTTTTGCCTGAAAGTCAATTTGAATTCAGTAGGAGGCTAGCATTCCATTCCTTTACATCCTGACATCTACTGATCCTGTAATTGAGTAGCAAAAAAAAGCAGCCACAGTTGCCTAATCTACTAACTTAGTGTTAAGATGATCTAATGAGGAAAAAAAGCATTTATGGAAGTGCAAATTAATGGACATATTGGATTTCATTTCAACCTGGAAAAACCAGTGTATTGGTATGTCCCTATCAGAGGAGAAATTTCCAAAGGCTAGAATCTCATGTTGGCACCAAGTAGCTGGATTTTCAAAAGGTCTTAATTACTGAGTGTTGAACGCTGTTGGACCTTGGGTCTCAAGTCTAAATGTACTCCTTAAAACCTGGTCATGAGTTCCCCTGAAAGTCATGCACAAGATGTTTGATTTAAGGTATTCACCTTTCCCTACTCAATGAAAATATATATATTCTGTGGTTTTGAAGAGGGACCAAAGGGAGACTTACCTCCAAAAATAGTCTGCGGCTTGCACAGACTTTAAAAATGAAAAATAGATCTTTAAAGAGTAATGGTTAACAATATGCCCTCATTACTCATTTTTAAATTGCTTTTCTTGGCACAAAACACTTCTGTGGTGGAGCCTCTATTCCACAGTTGGAGAGAATCCAGCATTTTAACTCTTTGATACAACTCACAAAACTCTTCACAATTATTCTGTCTTCAGTGGTAATATAGAACTCTCATAATAGATTAATAAAAATCTCCAAACACACACTTTTGTGGGCCTAAGCTACACACAAGACTCTAATGGGGGGATCCTCTGCTACAAATATTCAGCACGTGATTGGAGTAGTCAAATGTAACATATAACAGTGTTAAAAAGCAGATCTCAGTCCTCTCAGCTAAAGATCATATTCCTGAATGTTTTTCACATGATTCATTAGTTTCTAACAACTAGTGTCATCCCTTTGGCAGCAGAGCTTGATAAGGTACTATTTAACTTTTTCCTCAATAAAAGTCAACTGTATCTGTGAAGACCCCAACTCTTTCCTGACACAAGAGGGGAGCAGAGATGCCTGTGTAGTGTATACAGCACTGTCAAGCAGGAAGGTGGGAAGAAGCATAGGTAGGAGAAGTTCTTAACCTACCAAGATATTTCCAGCAAAGTTTACTGTATCATGACAAAAAGAAAGTATTAATATCACCTTTTAGTAGTACCTGGTTGACACAGCAGCTAAGGAAGACTTATGAAACAGTTGGTGTGTTCTTGCTTTCTCAGGTTTGAGTTTAAAGACAAAAGGTGCACCCATAGCATCTGGGTCAGACAGTTGCCAGCAAAGCTTTTCTGCTCCATGATTAGTGACTACATAGCTTCCAAAGAGGAAACTCATGTCTAGCTGTCTCAGGATGTTTAACTTAAAGGATTTGACACTGTAGACATACCCTAATCATTCAATCCTGAAAATTATTTGCTCTCATCAGCTGTTCAGGAGAGGATAGCTTGTACAATTGCTACCAGGTAAAGCTGATTAGAGAGCAGAGATCAGCTTTTCCTTTTTTTTTTTTTTTTTTCTTCCTTTCTCCCTAGCTCCCTTCTCTGCATCTAATCTCTCTTTCTTCTTCCCTCCAAGAAAAGAAAACTAAAAAAAATCGAAACCCTCAAAAATTTTCTGCTTTGCTTGATCATTTTTCTCCTTCTGCTTTTTTTTGCTTGACCACAAAACCAGACAACCCATTATTCACCCAGCTCTACTAATGAGTTTCTTTCTCAGATTTTATGTACCCTGCATAATGAAGAACATCTGTACCTTGAGTAAAACTTGACATTTCCCTCCCTATTGACCAATGGCCTTTTTCTCTTTTCTTTTAATGCAATACTACTAAATGCAATGCCTGGGAAAGAAAACTGGCAGAGTCTCCAGAACATTCTATTCTGATCACCTTCCCTCAATATTTCAGTAGAATTACCCAATTCATATGGTAATCATTTCCTTCTAATCAATGTTTCATATGTGACCTTGCTTATTCACTCCTACTTATTCCCACTTGCCAAGAAAGCCAAATGAGACTATTGGGGGCATATGTCTTTCATGATACTAAAAACAGATTGATCATGCTGGCAGCATGCTAAGAAAAAGATGTTTCTCGTTAATTAACACTTATAAATAATTTGTCAAAGGTTACAGAGTGCTTGATATATTCCTTAATAAACCGTTATTACATGGACCAGCCAACCAATAAATTGCTTATAACTACAAAAGCTCTTCTGTTGTGCTTAGAGTGCTTCTCAACCTTTCTGAAAACCAAGGGGCACCTACTATCTTGTGAAAATGTGTTTCATATGAGTTTATTATGTTTTTATTACTCATATTAACATATCTCTTTA
This sequence comes from Neopelma chrysocephalum, assembly GCF_003984885.1. Lineage (NCBI taxonomy): Eukaryota > Metazoa > Chordata > Aves > Passeriformes > Pipridae > Neopelma > Neopelma chrysocephalum. The sequence goes on from NW_020897783.1 coordinate 2,184,766, forward strand.
TTTTGTCTTGATGGTTTGGTCATCTGCATGAGATCGATTTTTTGAAAGGAGAGAGACCATTTTTCAGGCTTCCTTGTGGTGTCTGGCAGACCATCAGTGTTCCAGGTTGAGGTATAGTGATGTATGGTACACACTGCTCAGGGAAGGTGCTGTTAGCAGCTTCTTCATTTAACTCTTTCTAGAACTTAGATTCTAGTCATTAACATTATTGAACAGCTGCAAACACACACACATGTCAGCAGGTACAGTTTATATTTCCTAAGAAACCTTCTGATTTTATTTTAACACTAGTACAGCACCAAGTTTCAGTAGGGCATTTAATGAAGACCTAAAAACCTGGATTTAAAATTCTGAAAAAAGACAGCAAAGCTTGTCTCTGAGGGACAGGGACTGCATCAAGTCTCCTAGTGCCCCTGATATGTTTGCAAGATCCAGTGGATGCTACTTAAATGCCATATATTGGCAAATATATTGCAGGAAAATTTATAGTGCCATGCGGGCCAAGGTCTGGGAAGATTCACATGCTTATAAAATCCCTATGAGCCTGTTGTCTTCCATTTTTCCAGTGTCTCCGTAGCAGAGTGTACAAGAGAAAACAGAAGATGTTTTCTTTGGTACCTGCCTCTGGCCTCAAAAGCTGCATTCGCTTCATACACATTCCAGGATTCCACAATGTAATCTGGGCTGATCCCAAGAACTCAGATGGATTCTCCACAAGAACCATCCACTATCACAGGAACTTCTTTGGCCAGTCTCAAGATAAATGCTTTCTTACAGGATCACCTGAAAAGAACCTTTTAAAGACGATGTTCGTATGTGATTTCCTTGCTAGGGAAACCACATGAAGTGGTTCACCTTCTTTATACTGGGAACACCAGCAAAGCAGCCCATGAGAATGTAGTCCTGTCAGTTAAACTCAGGAATAAATTACAAGAAAACATAAACAAAAACATTACACCTCACTGAAAGATCCCTTGTCCGGATTAAACACACATCTTTAGGAAGATCTCAAAGTACTGCAGCATATTAGTAAAATTTTGCACCTGATACCATTTTGAACCAGTTATGTGTGTTCCATCTTACAGACATGGGAAGCAGCCTAGCAGATCAGGCAGTTAGAATTTAATTTCATTTAAAGCAGTGGAGAAATTCCACTGAGATTTTTGCATTAGTAAACACAAAAGAGAATTAGTACCAAAGGTTTTATAAACTGGGGACTAAGCAATATTCATGACATTGTCTTCACACAACAGATTTTATGACATGTAGGATTAAGAGAGGACAAAGGGCTTCTTAGCAATGCCTTTCAACTACCTTTTATAATGTTCCAAAATGGTCACAGTGATTCTTGGTAAGCAACATTCTCAGCAAATGTTGTGTTTTAATCAGCAAAAGAGCATGCTAGGTGGTTGCAGGTCATACAAATGATGATTAACAATAAGAATGGGTTGATAATGCCAATAACTCCAGGGCCAAGAGAAAGTTAGGCATGAGTAAACATCTTTGAAGACAATATTTGAATTCTGACCTTGGTGCTTGGAACAGAGGAAGCTGTTTCTCACCTAGTGGACCTAATTATGCCTCAACACTACGGACTACAGAGTCTTAAATCTTTGTGTCAGCCACATTTTTATAGGAAATAGTTTAACTTCGTGTCGCATGTATGAAATATATTTGCAATAGGAACAGATATAGTTTTCATTTCTCTAACCAATTAAAATCGTAATATTATAAATATAATATACATATTTGAACCAAGACAAATATCTCAGTCTTCATCAGGCTAAAGTGAAAATATCTGAAATAGTGCCTTTTCAAACTTGGACAGGCTTCCTAAAACACATTTGCCTCCAGCATCCATGTTTGCACTTCAGCATATTGTTCTGTGCTTAATCAGATACAAGCACAGTTTGCTTCATCCTTCTAATCTTGATATTTTTCACTTTGCTGTATTTAGCTTAGACTGATTGCTCAGCTAAATATGTAGAATGGTAATTAGTTTAAAAGCATGGTAGATTTATAGAGCAGTTCTACAGTAACTCATTATTGGCTACACTGATCACATGGTGTGCAGTAACAGAATTAGTCTGGACATACTGGGGTAAATATGAAAGATAATATTTGTCAATTGAATGTTTAAAACAGCATTACCTGACCCAGGAATCAAAAATAAAGTTAATTTGATGTGCACTTTTTTTTTTAATAGAAGGGAAATTCATGGTCCCTGTCAGAGGACAGAGTAGTTGTGGCAGGAACAATCCTTGCCCTCCTCTCTCTCCCAGCTGACATCTTTGTTATCTGGCACCTTGATCCTCCCGCCTGCTCAGTCCCTGTGCTGTTCCCACACACACACATTCCCACTCAGCTGTCCCCCACATTCCCACTCAGCTGCCCCCACATTCCCACTCAGCTGTTCCCACATTCCCACTCAGACACTGCACCCAGGATGGAGGGATATGTCTGTGCTCGAGATGGTGGGATATTCATCCCTTGCCCTCTTGGAAAAGAAAGACACCCTAGTGGCTGAGGTACTGGTTCCAGAAGAATTAATTTTCCTCTCCTTGCTCAAAGTTGCTTAATTTCAATCCTTAATTCTTTAATGCTTCAGCTATCCCTTTGTAAAATGGGGATAAGGATCTTCCTTTTGTCTATCTAGACTGTAAGCATTTTGGAACAGGCACTTTGTTTTGCCAAGGTGCACCAGAAGGCTCTGAACACAGGACATGCTCATATTTTATGTTAGAATAAGGAACTCTGGCAACATATAAGAAAAAATTAAACAAATCAGTTGTCTTTTGCAAAGGGCTAATTCTGCTAGTTCTTCTTGACCTGATGTCTGCATTTGCTAGTTTAAACATCTCCAGGAATGAAACCAGGGTGATAGCCAGTAAAAATAGAAGAAGGGTGACAAGTCTTGTTTTGGCCCAAAGTCTGTTGAAGTAAATTGAAAAACAGTCCTTTTGCTTCAGTACTTCGTACATCAGGATTTTCGCTTGGAATGGACTGAAGGATTTCACAAGTGAAAGGTTTCCAAAGCAAGACCTAGTTCTGCTCCTGTGCTTCCTTCACTGGGAAGGAAAATCTCACTGCTACTGAAGGAGGAGAATGAGTCTTTTCATTTACACTGGATTTTCTGAAAAAGTAAAAGATCCTGGCAACTCTGCCTTTTGAACAAACATCTTCTGCAGGAGCACTTGTCTTAAAGCAGATTGTACTTCAACATTTGTGAACTAAGAGTTTGGGATATTCTGGTTGAGACCCCCTTGATTTCAACAGGAATCTTTCCATTCACTTTGAAGAACTTTGGGTCATGCCCTAATAGTGCAACTCTAGGAGGTTTCTATTCCATTTTCCCTAAAGATGTATGTTTTATTTTTGCAAAATGATTATCATTATATGGAAAAATAGTGTAGTACTTTAGTAAAACAAAGATAAATGGCACTGTGCCTCTGAGGAGGTTAAGTATTCCTGGAAAAGCTATTTTTCATTATATTTGTTTGAATTAGAGAGAGGGAGATTACTTTAATTTTGAAGGGTTTAGTAATTACTAGCAGCTCTCATAGCTGTGATACAATATAAAGGCAGCTCATTTAAAAGTACATCCTTTACTTTACAACTAAACCCTCTGTAGAGTCTTGTCCCTGTTGTGCTGCTGCTACTTTTCTTTTTAATTACACGTGTATTCATCTCTGATTATCCTGACAGAGGTGATATATGTTTGTGGAATTTTCCACATTTCTTCTGCATAAGCATAGAACAATAAAAACTGTGGTGCTTTAGCATGTGTATCATGTTCCCATGTTTTAGGTCTGAATATCTCTAGCTTATAAGCAGCCTGTCTATTTAAATGTGCAATCCACAGGTGCCTGGCCCTAATGTATCAGTAAAAGGTTTTGTTCATTACCACAAAAAGTTTTTAAAATCTTTTCTTCCCTATCCAGGGTTCAAGTGGGAATCACTGTGTGAGTGCCCACCCCGTGACACAGCACCCCTCTGCAAGCAGGATGCCCCAGCTGCAGAACTCCAGCTCTTCCAGCCCTTCAGCTGCTGGACACAGGTGTGCTGGGGAGCAGGTGGCCCTGGGGCACAGCCTGGTGGGACTTCTGCAGAGACAGGAACCCAGAGTTGGAACTGGAAGGGGAAATGTCACTGGGAGAGCTCAGATGATTTCAGAGAATGATAGTGGGAAACCAGTGTAGAGAAGGGAGCCTGATGGGCTCGAATGGAAAAGATGGGAAATGCCACATGTTTATCAGGAAAGAAGAAAGGTAGGAGTGATGGTCTGGGGGAAAGAACTGGTGCAGCAGTGGGGCAGAGCAGGCCCAGCAGGCAGCAAATACTCCCCCTCACCCTGAGCTCATTCCTCATGGGCACATTTGGCCTTTGAGAGGAAAGACTGTGGCAGTTACTTTGACAGGACAAAGTTTGTCTCCCTGCTGTGTTTTCACTTCGTTTTCTGTCTTGCTCTCACTACAGATATTTCTGGAGGAAATCTCCCACCATCTGCTCTCCAATTCTATCCACATGAATTTTCCACCATCATTTTCCCTGTTGCTTTATGTCTCTTTGTTATTTCTTAACTAATCATCCTGTTGGGAAGCTTCAAATTGATTTGTGTAAGGTGGGTTTTGTCTTCATGTACTAAATCACTGCTGAACAAAGTTTGGTATCTGTGTCCACTGGCTGATAAACATCCACCAAAAATATCCATAAACATTCCTGCATACAACTTCAGAAGCTTGGCTGAAATAGATTGGATGGGACATAAATGTATAAACTCCTCAAAGGTAAACAAGTTCTGGAATTGCTGGTGAGTTTTCAATCTGACTGTAGGGATATGCTGAGATACTGACTTATTTCAGACAAGCCAGAGGTAAAGAAGCCATACAAAATTACTTCAGACTTTTAATAACGTAAAAGTGTAGGTAACAGGAATACCGACCCCAACCTTAGCAAAGGCTACATTTTGAAAGAAAATTGTATATAAATGGGGACCTTTTGCTTCCCTATTTCGGCTCAGGAGCTAAGTGAGAGAATTCAAAATCAGGCCAAATACATAAGCACAGGATGAATGAAAATGGATTGGAATGAGTTGAAAATTAATTTAATTACCACATATTACAGTGATGCATTGAATAGTTGCATCTCATACAGCATTTGGCAAGTAGGAATCCAAATTTTGTCCTGTGGCCTGTAAGCACAACAGTAAAAAAAAAGTTCCCTTTTTGAATCCTCAAGAAAAGTCTTAGGAAAGAATGGCCTTCACATGGATGCATAAGCTGTCAAAAATACTACAACAATTAAATACCAGTAATTGCAAATTTATTGCATAATTTAAGAAAATCTTGCACATTTAAAAAGTAAGAAGTAGGATTGAGCCTCCAAGCAGCAATATATTAAAATATTTAAATGAAATTCCTATCCACAATAGAGAAAATGCTATTTATGACATGAAGGCAAATCTCTGTTGCGAGGTTAAGAACACCAAAAAGCAACCAGCGTGTTTTACTTTGTTTTCAGTTGTCGGGTTTTAAGTTGGGAAAATTTGCATGTGGCCATGGTTTGAGCTGTGGTTTGGCCCCACTCTTTTGTGCCACTCATCCTGCCTTTCCCACGGGAAGAGGTGGGATGTTGTGTCCAGAAAGGGGATCCTCCCTCCCTCCCTGTGCTTTCAGGCAGTGTGACTCTCTGGGTGATAAAGCCTGTCTGATGCTGCAGGAGAGAAGGATTATTAAGGCTTTACACAGTAGAGGTGTGATCTAGTTCCAGGTTGGTTTCTTCTATGGGAATGTTCCAAATGATATCTAATATTTAACCATAATTGAGACATTAAGAAGCAAACTGGTATTTTAAAACAGCCACTCCCCTGTTTTCTAGCATTGTATCGTTGTGAGCTGCAGGTAGCGTAAAAATTACCATCAGATTTTTCTGTTTCATTCTCCATTCTTAACCCATAGGTAAAACTCTTGGTCAGAGATACATCCTATTAAGCTCTATCAAGATAATGGCTGTTTTTCACAGGAGCTCACATAATGCCAAAGTCCCTCTTAAGCTCTGGAACTGAGAGGATCCCTACACCTTATATTGGGAAGGGTCATCATACAGCAATCTTTTGTAAATAAAGTACAGAGATAGGAGGTGAAATCCAGCAACACAAACACCAGGTTGAAATAATATGCCAAAATATGATATAATCTGGGTCAAAACATAATATATATCCCTGTACATAATAAGAGCACTCAGAAAACATAATATTTTAGCATCTGAATAGAAAATAACTTAACAGAGCAAACTTGTGTTTCAGGAAGGAGTGAGTACGACGCAGGAGATGGATAGTTTTAACTCACCACATCCTAAGTGGGAGGGGTTACTAAGCAAAACTGCATGTTAACCAGAAACATGGCTATGGTCTTTTGCATCTGTAATTATGGGATCAGGAATTCACAAATGTATCTTTTGGCGGTACGACACACCTCATCCACCCACTTGCCTTGGGATGAAAGAGAAAAAAACACACAGTTTTCACGCTTGCCCCCGTTGGGCTGGGCACGATCCCAGTTGAAGTACTGCAGAACCATACCATTGACATCAACAAATTTCCCTTCATTTATCATGTCAGTGACCCCCAGCCAAAACTCGGATGCTCTGGGCGTGCTTCTCTTGCCATAATCTCGGAGAATGTTTGTTTCCTCATTATTCCTTGGGATAGCCAGCGTCCCTCCCTTGGTTATGCAGTCTTCATTGGCTTCATGGAAATGTTTGGTGCCTTCTGACATGAGGTAGCACTTCTTATGGGCCTTTGTCCCACGGAGACACACTGGGAATAGAAATGAGTTTGTACGTTCAGTACAAGTGTGGGCAAGAGCTTTCAGTAATGGCTCTTCTAATGATAATTTTCTAAAGGTATGTTGAAAATGGAGCAGACAAGTCCCTCAGCAAGTGAAAGGCTTTGACTTCACAGAGTGGAGCTTCTTCTTTTACTGAATAATCCTGCTTTCACACATTTTTTACCTTATTTCATCAGTCTTGAATGGATGAGGTATGGATTGTATTGTTGGCAGATGTGAGTTGGTCATCAGGAAACCTTTATTTGGCATTATAGTAGAGACAGATCTAAATGTCTTTTAATATTTATGCTATTTAAGTGCTAAAGTAAAGTAAATTTTTATACCTTAACTAAGCTCAGTTTCCAACAAGCAAGGGCAGGAGAGAAAAGTGCTGTATTAAATGTGTCCTGCTTACCAGAAAAAAATATTAATTTGAAATTTATAATGCAAGTCTTTGAATGATTGATAAAAGTGTATTTCCACTTGCAGAATTCATATTCACCTCTTTAGGTGTTAATTTCTTTCTAACGAAGTCTCCCCCTTCAAACTCTAAATTCAAATGAAGTAAAGTGACTTACAACTATAAGCACTTTTAAAAAGTGCACACTTATTACTGAGCTTGCAGGACAATCTGGACCAAATCTTCTAAATATTTGCATTTATAAATCTGTTTGCTCTTACTTCTAGTGGAAAATATAAGGGAAGTCTTGATGTAAAGTCCAAATGCACTAGAACATTAATTTGGCATATGCTCTGTAACTGGAATGGCCTTGCAGAGCCGCTGTCGGAGTCCTTCCAGCCCAAGGTCTGTGAGGGAATCCTTAAACTTTGCCTTCCAACTCTCCTAATGCAGATATGTGAAAAACTGATTCTCCCAAGAAAAATACTTACAGCAAGAGAACCCTCCTTGATGGAGTGTTCCTTCTGAGCTGAGGGAGGTAGCAAAGGCCTTGAATAAACTCCTGTGACAATTATTTTTAGAGTCCTACATGTGGCTACTTGCAGATTATTTCATTTATTGCTTAACCCCATCTTGTACTTACAACATCTTCTGCCCTGATGTTTTCTATAATCTGTTTCTAATTCCTGTCATCTGTTCTTGTAAGAAAGTAATTATGTCTCTGATCAACAGGATATGGAAATCCACTTTGGACCATATTCTATGTCTCAGTTTTTAATATTTCCAGTTGTACTATTCACTGCATTCCTTAGCTGCATTTCATGGTCATAATTTTATATTAGAGCTTAAATTTCAAATTTTAACCCTTCCAACTGCTAATGGCCAAAGAGGAGTGATGAACATATTTGTTAAATGTGGAGTACTTTAACAAATTTATGTTTGTGGGAAAGATCAGAGAGACTTTATCTACTTCAGCAATGCTGCATCAATGATAAAGACTGGCCATCTTTAGGGAGAAAGTATATGTTGCAAAGTGGTGTGTGTCAGCATTTCACATTTCACACCAAGTAAAAAGGAGACCCAGGAAACTCAAGCAAAAGAAGAAATCAGATTTTTAATGTGTATTTTAGAAATGTCCACAAGCTAAAAAAGCAGCTCCTTTTTCAGTTATCATAAGGACATTAACAAATACAGTCAGAGCTGGGGTGGTGATAGGTCTCTTTTTGCCAGATTTGGAATCCAGTTGAACAGTGTGGGTTATGAATTTAGAATAAAGCTCAAAATAAGTTTTGAGGATAAAAAATCTCCTGGCTCTGGTTTCATTTCTAAGCCACTGCGTGCTTACTCTCAAGCTCCTTCTGGAAGCAACACAAGAGTTACTTTTGAACAAGAGTTACTTGTCTAGCACAGGCTCCCTCTTTTAAGAAACTTCTAAAGCCTTATTATAAGACCTTTGAAATAAAAATATTTTGTAAAGCTCAAAAAGCTCTATGTAACCCAAGGCATAAAACTGGACAACCCAGATATTACCATCCCTAAGGAAAATATGTTCTGTTTCATGGGAATGATGTAATTTCCTCTGTAGTGTCTTCTTGTACAAGATTAAATGCCAAATTTTACGTCAACAGCTGTGAAAAAGCACAACTGTCTAGTAGGTGCATGTGTATTTATCCTTCCCATTTTGTTTGGAAATTTCCACCTGGTTATTTAAATACTTAAAGGACTCTGCACATTGGTTCAGGGTATTTCTGAACTCACAGTGGATATAACTTCGAAGTTTTATGGCAACATTCAAACTTGAATGTTGCAAACTGCACATTTTAAATAGGCTCAGTCCTTTTAGCTTCCTTTTGGGAGTATTCTCAGCCTTTTCCATGAATACTTTTGCCTTTCTAGTTAGCCCATGTTCATATCAAAGCTGGGCACCTCACTCTGACCATTTAAACCCTCAAACCCAGAAACCCTCGTTGTGTTGTTGCCTTTGATGATACCAAAACTCACAGCTCGAAGTTGTACAAAGACAAACGTAGTTTTTGCTCCAGATTGACTCTTGCTCTTAGTGAAGAATCATCACTTGTTCAGACTTGATTTCATTTGAATCCTTCCTTCCACACTTGTCTCACTGGTACACCTGTGGCACACCACGCTCTTAAGCAGTTGTATATCTTAGTCACAAAATCCCATGAGAGAGAGGGATGGGAGTGAAGGGGAGAGGAGAGGTAGTGAGAACTTCTGGAAGCCATTGACCAGTGTAAGCTGCTTTACCTGTTTGGAGCGCTTGCATTTCTTTCAGAGCATTTACTTCTCGCCACAATTTGTCAATCTGGGTCTTCAGGTCATCTTTTTCTTAAATAAAATCAATATACATAAATTAACAGACATGCACACACACACAAATTAAAAAATTATATATTAAAAGCTGTTTCAAAATATAATGGGTTGCTGCATTGCTGAGATGTGTTTTGATTATTTTTAAAGATTTGTCCTTAATGAAAGAATTCCTGCAGGATTCCTATAAAAAACAGAAGGAACCCACCTCTACCTTTCATTCTCATAGTTTATCATGGACTTCATCCTAGTAACTGTTTGAAAACCATGGATTGTTGCAGCTGATCATTATTTAGTGAGTTGGTATCTAATATACAGAAAATGTATCATTTTCTTTTGAACCTGTACACTCTGGTGACATACAAATAATAGCAGGACACAGGTTGTATTTTTTCAAAGAAATGTTATTTCTATGAGCATGACAGTTTCACAGAACTGTTGTTTTAACAACAGTGAGGAACAACAAATGAAATCCAGCTGGACAGTCTGAGTACTGCAGTCAAGCTTGTTGAGCTGCAATCTCTCCTTCCCAGGATTGACCTTCCTCTCTCCCTCACTACAGACAGGGCCTGGGGACTTAAGTCACACAAATTCACTCTGAATCACTATTTTGTAGTACTTACAAAAGCACCAAGAATATGGTGAAACAAGAAAAGAAGCTAATTTGCACATAACTCCATTTTCATGTCTCCTTTTCTATTATTTTTTTAAAAAATCATTGTAATATTCCACCACCACCAAACAACCAGCAGGTATGGTTCCACTGCACAAGATGGCAATTATTTGGTGGCAGCAGCGACCAGACCTTCCAGAAGCCCCAGTAATGAACATGAGGAATTAATCAGCTGTTTCACATACTGCAGAACTAACAAACCCACCGTTCCTACAGACCTGTGTTACCTCCCCAGTCCTCCAGCTGCACCCTGGAAAGCTCCTCTCCACATTCCCTGCTGCCTGTGGGTATTAACCTCACTGTCCTTCATGGCTTCCCCAAAGCAGGACTTCCAATCTGTGCTACTCTGTGCTGGCACAAAATGTGTATAAGCAGCCTGTCCTTAGGATCCCAAACTTAAAACCCTGGAGGTTCCAATATCTATAACTGCATGGCTCCAGAGCAGTGCAATCTTCTTGTACAATGGCTTTATCAAAGCGTTTTTTTCATTAGCCAGGAGTTCAAATATTTGACACCAGTGTAACCTCCATCATACCCTCTTTTATTAGAAATAAGTCTTTAAATTAAATACACAGACATCTCCAAACAGCGTTCTGTGGTTTTGTATTTGCTCTGTAAGCTTTGCTGTGGGAATTGATCCTTTATCTTTTCCTGCTAATTCTTTTTCGTTGGTTTGACTTGCCATTTCACATTACTTTTCACACAAGTAGAGTAATATTCCACAAATATTAGACAGACATTCTGTTAAAATTTGAAAATGGTGCAAAAATCTGAACAATAATCCTTGGAGACTGAATACTTTATTCTGCTTTCCCCCCCCAAACATGAATTTCCATTTTTCTGATTTTAATCAATATAACTGTGTAACTGAGAATGACTGGCCAGAGTCCTCTCTCAGCTGTACCTGTGAGTTCTGAATAATGTTGACAGAGGTAAACAGACATAACAGAGCAATATATTTACAGCTTCTATATTGCTCTATTTCCATAACTCATACTGCCACCTTATTCTTGGCTTTGCTAACTCACATATAAATGTTTTAAAGACAAATATAGTATAGACTCAAATGTCCTTTGTTATTAAGCATTTGTATAATGTAATTTTCTGGTTCATGCAATGCTATTCAAAGTACACAGTAAATTTGCATAGACTATAAGCTTCTATCCCTCCTCCCAGTTAAGACCCAGTACCTTTCACTCTACGTTTGCTGTGCCTCCTGGCTTTGAATTTGGAAGCCTGGCTGATGGTCTGATCCACCAGTAGTAAACTTATGAGTAGGAAAATCATAAGTCCAGTTTGTGCCATGTCTCTTTGAAAGACCTTAACAAGGACCTTCAAGAGATTCTCTTCAGCAGCTCTGAGAGCAAGTCACACAGACACATCTCAGTGGGGACTGCCTGAGGTCAGGTTTATAAAGTCTGGTGGTAGGGTTGGCTCCGCTCCTTGCTTACGAACTGTGTGTAATACTTAAGCTGGCTGTAGCATAAGACACCCCCTTGTTCTCACATCCCATCTGAAATTCCTATTTCCATTTTGAGCTCAGCTGTTCCAGCACTGAACAGTGCACTGATTGCCTCACTCGTAAGCGCCGTATCTCCTGTTTTAATGCTGAAGCCAAAATGTACGGAAGATCAGATGAATGCCCAAAACCATGCTGTGCAATGCCAGCCCCAAGGAGGGGGAGCCAGAAGATTTCTACAAACGTCACAAGCTCACCCAGAATGGCTCTGTCCCAAACTGGGTAAGTCATGACAGTGACCATCCTCTTACACTGAAACAAAACCGGAACGTCCCTCCCTGAGTAAATGCAAACACTGCAACTACAGACCCACGTGGAGTATATATACAGTAAGATCACATTATGTGAGGGGTGCATTTATTGCTTTATGAAGAGTTAATAAATGCCTGATAGATATGACTGCATTTCTGAGTTAGAACAGTCCATGCAACCAGCAGGGTCTAGTCAGGGGAACAAAATGTAGTAACGCTCTTCCAAAGGTTTCCAAGTCTTGTCTCTAGGGTCAGAGGAAGAGTAAAACACTACGTGCTTGAAGCAGGACAGTGTCTCTCTGGATTCTCAAGAACTCTCTGCATTTCGTTTCGTGATCTCTTTCGTTTGCTCTTGGGCTCTGTGGACTTTTGTGGGGCTGCCTTTAACTAGGGTTGCTATGGGAAGTAGAACCTCTTACTGATTTGATGAACAAATGAAATTGTCACAAAAACGTGCTCATCCATCACATTTCTCCTTTTTTTGTTGTTTTGTTTTGTTTAGTTGTTTGTTTGTTTGGGGTTTTTTTTGTTTCTTTTTTCCCCAGTGAGAGAGAGTTTGTCCAAAATGTTGACACCAAAGCCATTGCTGGGTACTGGGTGCTGGCAGGTGCAGTTCATGCCCTTCAGAACTGTTCTTCCAGACATCCCTTTGCCATTTCTGCTTTGATTACATTCTGCTGCCTTTTTTTCAGAACTGGAACAGCAAGAGACTTATTGCTTTATTAAATGAAAGCTGAGATTTAGGAACGTGCTGGTGTACTACATAAATGCATACTGGCTTTTTCCAACCCCCACATAGAGTCTAAAAGCACTTCATAACTTATAATGCACACCTACCCCATGTGTCCTGGACACCTTTAAACAACTTGCTGTACTCTCATAGTCGGTAACTAGTAATTATCTCCTAATCATTAGTTAAGAAACTCTCCATAAATGCATTCTGATGTGATAAAACTTAGTTCCAGTGGTCCTGCTCCAAAATATTTAAGTATTAACATACATTTGGTAGGGAAACCTCTGGATTTTTGTGGTTGCTTGGTCCTCAGTGCTATTACAGAGCACAGCACACTGGAAATGGCTGTTGTGGGTCCCACCCATCCAGAACTGCCCAAAACATCCCACAGAGCTGCACATTTCAGTCCATGGTAAATGTGGAATGGGCTGGCATTCCAACTAGCACACCAGGAGCTGAAACATGAGCTGGTGGGGAGGAAAACAAGGAGCTTTGCAAAGGTCTAGTTCAAGATTTGATCTGCCATTTAGAACAAGCCCTAAGTTCAGGCTTGATCCATATTTTATTCCAGTGATATTAGGGCATCAATAGAAGTTAATTAAGGGCAGATGGCTGAATCAATAACTGCCTCCAGTTAGTTTTTCACTTGGTGCCTTCTCAGACCTTGTGGAATTACACCCGAAGCTGATCCTGAACCACTGCAGCTTACAACCTGACTAATGAAACTAGTGCTAATTCTGGGTTACCTTGATAAGGGAGCTTTAAACCCCTGGAGCTGTTTCATGTGGAGCTTAACTGTCCCACAGGCTTTGGGGGAGGCAGGACCAGTAGCTGGAGTCAATAAGCCTTTTAGTGTGCGTGTTTAAGGTCTCAGGATCAGAATGGATTTGTTCCTGCCCCAAGGAACCTGAGTTTGCTAACACAGGCTTCTTTTCTTTCTGTGAAATGAGTCTGACAGAGAAAGATTTGTACTCTACTGAGGCAACACACACCTCACTAGAAATGGAGGGATAAAGAAAACACAGATTTGGTATTCTGACAGTTCTTGGCCAAGAGTCTGAGGAAAAAACCTGCTTTTTGGAGTATGCCATGTAATGTCCTTTTAAGAACAGGGTTGAAATTCTGTTTTGAAACCTTCAATGCCCTCGTTCACTGGTCTCTCTGACCATTTAACCAGTTTGCAAGTAGCTCAGCTGGACTTCACCCCTAAAAAGGGAATCACAAAGCTGCCCTTGCAGCTGCTGGGATAGACCACAAGGATATAGGGTCTAGAATTCATCTAGAGTACATGAGAAATAGTTTTCATACTTATGACTAATCTACAGCAACTGAGGAAGCAAGTTCAACTTCTTGTATATGGTGTGTGGGCAGGAGAGCCAGAGAAAAGTCAAAATATGCTGCTGAGAAGATGTAACCTTCCAGTGCTACTGTGGGGAAGCAGGAAATGGAGCCACACAGGAGGCCTAGAGCCTCCCTGAAGTATTACCTGGTCTTGTATGGGCTTGAAACAAACATTATAATGTCATTTAGGGGTGGAATTTTTCTTTTACTAGCATAGTTACAGTAATATAATACAGCCAAGGGAGTGAACATAATTATATATGGATAGAAGCAATTTATTCCTGGAACAAATTATTCCACTTTCCATAACAGAATGTGCTATACAAATATAAATATTCTCATAGTTTTATAGCTGCATCCAGACTAGGATGGAATCATGCTTTTTTTATTTGCACCAGTACAGTAGAACTTGAGCATACAGACAAAATTGTGGTTTCTCTTGAAGTGCTTAGTTCACTTCAAAGCACTCTTGAAGTGCTCTGTCTGGTAAGAAACATCTTGCAAAAGCCATAGCTGTACTGCACTGGCACCAGGGGTTTTGGCTCCTGTCTCCCCACCTCATTCTGTTTGCTTTCAGACAACTGGACCATTCAGAGCAAAACCATCCTTTGGTAAAAGGTTTATTTCAGTTTCTCCACGGAGAGCCTTCAAGGTAAAACATCTATTTACTTCAGAGACAGTTCTACCTTTATATGCTCCTGTTAATTGGCTGAGAACTGTTCATTCAGCTGCTTTTTCCTCTTCATTCTCAGCCATCGCTGGGTTTCTGGAAAGAACAGGCAATGGGACAGAGTATGAGAAATCAGTGTGAGATGAGGACTGGATGCTGGGCTGAGCTCTTGAAATAGGTCTGGCTGCAGAAGTACCACAGTTCTTATAAAAAGTAAAAATCTTTAAAAAGATTTAGTGCTCCAGTCTGTTGGAAAGTGAACTGCTCACATGTTGCCAGTAGATTGTCTGTGTTTTACTGAGACCTTCAGTCCCCTTGTGCTGCAGAGCTAATTGTGCTGGGGGATGTTTGACCAAATGGGAAATGGATGGGCTGCATCTGCTACTGGAGTCAGAGCAAGCACTTGTTTTTTGCAGCATTTCAGTTCCGGAAAATTCAACTCAGCTTCAGGGCTTGTCAAAAAAAGCCTTGTATGTGAGTAACCATTTGCCCCTTCTGCTCACTATAAAGAGAAAATGAAAACTGAACAGAGCTGTTGCCAGGCTAAGGAGGTGCAAGTGGGGCAATCTAAAGAGCCAGTATGGCCAACAAAAGTAGGTAACACAGAGATTAGTAAAAGATTTATCACCTCTGATACATGAGTTTTTACCACTGTCTTGGGTGCTGAATGGGATCCACTGGTTGATTTTTATTTGTTTCAATTTAATGTAGCAAATTTTGCAAACTCTCCAAGTCACGGATTATGTCGTGTTTGGAAAATTACAGTAAGCTCAGTTTCTTTGGCCTTGCAAGTCTTTCTTAAGGATTTGATCTCAGTCCAGTCAGGTATGAGGCAGGATTATGGCTGACATCCCAATACCAAAGTTATTTTGGGGAAATTTGTGCAAACAAACCATGTTTAGAAAAGGAAAGGGCTGGCTTTATGGTATGTGAGGTTTTGTGAAACTTATTAATGATATTTTGGGTGTTTGCCACCAGTTTCAAGTTTTTTCCTGTCATGCTAATTTGGTGTTCTGAAAGAAAATTTGCTGTGTACAAGTGATCTGCTCTGTCTGTCAGAATTAAAGGAGGTCCCAGGTTTATTGCAGAACCAGGCTGCCCACCAGTGACCTGCACTGAGTTTTGAAATGAGGGCATTCATGTCTTCTTTAAATATCCCAGACACGTGCCTCACCTTGGCACTGTGGCACTGATACTGGGATTGATCAATAAATTGGCTTCTCAAGGTGGTATTTTCCTGTTCCAAACTGAGCTGTTATTACCTACAGGTCTGGTGCTTTTCACTTCCCATGCCTTAAATAGAGGCTTTAAAAAAAGAAGAAATTGAAGATATAAATAATGTATGTGTACTGAGAAGGAATTAGGGCAGTATTTCGAGCTTCTGGAATAAGTGCTCTTTGTATCTCTGATTTTGGGGTCATTGTAACAAAGCACCTCACAGCTCTGTCTCAGTGAGCAGAGAGGAGGGGAAATGGTTTGCAAGAGGCAGCAGAAAGACTTGTCTTACACCTATCACACATATTTAAGGCAAATAGCATCATCTTGTCTGTGTGACCAAACTGTCTCACCTGTATTCCTTTAATTCTCCTGTAATGGCAGTGGATATGGATTATAGGTTGTAAAGTGGCGAAAATGCAGTTTATCAAAGTCAGAAGAGACTTGGAATTCAGAAGAGATTCACCAAATCTACACAAAGCAACATGAGAAAAGCCACTGAGCTCTTCTTTTGGTTACCTGTCCACTGCAGTCTGCACTGACATTGTGCCTTTTAAAGATGTTCAGGTGTCTCAAAGGAATCACAGAGTTGCCAAATAATTTTTACTTCAGGCTTTTAGCTGCAAAAATAAGAAGGTGCCTTGTGTTTTTCTAATTGTCATTGTCTAGTTCTTCAAGCAGGAAGGACCCCAAAGAAATGGGTGTTTATTTAGAGATAAATGTTTTGATGGCCATGTGAAATGTGCACAGAGAGCAAACCATAATCCTCCTCAAAAAAGAGACCTTTTACAGGTCAACTGACTCTGGCATCTCTAAAAGATAAGGGAGTTTAGGAGAAAAATTAAAGCAGTTTGTTTGCAGTCCAGGTGCAAATAGAAGAGTTGAATAGGGTCTTTTAAAATGCTACTCCCATGGACTTGGCAAAGTTACCATGTTGGGAATTCCTGGCAGCAGCTCAGCTCTTTTAGCCCTTGGGATGTGTGTGAGAATGTACCTCTTTCTCTTTTGTAAACACAAATTACCTGTTGTGCTATTTTTTCTCCTGTAATGTGTGCTGCCTTTTCTCCTTCCTGGAAATGACCTGAAAACATCCTGAACATTTAATTTCTCCCTATAAGTATTAAATTTTTGATCATCATACTCTCCCTAATATGAGGTTTTCCAGCTTCACATTAACATGATCTTAATTGGTTCTGCTCATCCTTACACGGGCCAGACAAACTGATCTGAACCAAGCCTTGCTTTAGGCAGTGTGAAACTCTCCAGACAGTCTGGGTTGCACATCCACAGGTTCACAGCAGGTTTCCAACAGTGCAGCTTTGCACACACTGCCAGGAGGGCTGGGCAGAGTGGGGATTATGTTTTGGTGTGTGTAGGTGTTTGTAGGATTTTCCTAAACAGGATGGAAAATCAGACTTTGTCAGGAGTGTGATCATGTCTGCCTTTGGTGGCTGCACTTTACCAAAGACTTGGAGGTTCTGCTCCAAGGCTGAGGATTTCTGCCTTGCCAATCCAAAACTCGAGTTCCCTTCTCATGTATGGCCATATATATTGCCTTTGAGCTCCCTGACTCCTGCACCATGGCCTTTTTCCAGAGGTGCTGCCAGAGATGCTCCTTGTGCTGCTGCTCCCACCCAGATGTGTGGCTGCCCACTGACAAGGAGATGCTTCGACTGGGCTTGATGATCTTAAGGGTCTTTTCCAGCCTTAATGATTCTGTGCTTCAGCTGGGGCTCCCAGCCTGGCTCAAGGCAAAAAGCCAAACCATGGCTCTGCTGTTCAGGGCCATCACAGGATCTGTAAACACCTTACCCTGCTTTACTGTGTCTTAGAAGCAGCCCTACCCCCATGCACAGGCATAATCAGCTCCTGTGCCAGGCCCTAGGCTTGGAAAACATGGGATGTAGTCAAATAAACCACTGCTCTTTACAATGTAAGGGAAGTTTTCAGCTGCCTAGTCAGGAAGGAAAAATAGTACCGAAATGTAACTGCTTGGGAGATGCCTGGCATCTTGTCTCTGCTGGCAAATTCAAGCAGTGGAAGTGGCCCTGGCTTGCTGGAGGCTGGGGAAGGGGCAGCTGGGGGCAGGACAAATCCTGGACCAAGCCCGACCCCCATACACTGTGCATGTCCCTGCCCCATGATGGGATGGAAGTGCAAACCACAAATGAGCAACTGGATGATGCTCACACAAGGATGCTGAGAGTGCAAAAGAAAAACTAACCTGTGTAATTTTCACTAATGGCCCAGTCCTTCCAGTCAGAAATAACATTTCTCTCTGGGAGGGCTGCCCACTGGGAAGCTCTTTCAACAGGACATGGAATCACAACACAGTAGGATTTTTAAGCAAGAGGTTTGTAAACAAGATTTGTCAGTAAAGAGGGAGATAGATTTGTGTGATCCCCTGTTGCTTACATCCATTCAAAGCCTGAAACCTCGCTGGGACTTCAGTGCCAGCACATGATGCTACATATTGTCCATGTGTGTCTGTTGCATGAGCTCACACATCAGGGATAAAGGGAGTTCAAAGGCTGCATTCACACTTGCAGTTTTTAGAAACTGAAATTTGATTCCTCAGCAGCAACTAGAATGGCAGGAATAAACAGGCTATTCAAATATTTTGGAATACTTTCAAATAGAAAATATTCTAGCATTTTTGAGCAATTTAGGCACTGTCTCAGTATAAACCTCCCAGAAATGTTCATTATTCATTCTATCATGCACATTCTTATTGCAGTTTATACTCATTTCCAGCAGATGTCTTCAGTGCCCTAGAAATGATCAGGAGAGCTCTGATTTTATATTGCTTATCCACTGAATTAAAAGAGAAAATATCAGGCTCTCCTCTGCCTGCTTAATGCTCAGGGTAAATCCACCTTGTTGTATAGCCTCACACCAGTGCTACCCAGCAAAGGATCAGGCTCAGATTATATATTTCTAGATGCCTCTTTATTCTCAGAAGAGCAGCTGCAGACAAACACCCATCAGGTCAATCATGTCTGTAAAATTGGGGTGTCCATGTTGTACAAACATTGTACATAGGAAAGGGAGATAGTTTGTCCTGGTTTTGTCAATACTGTTTCCCAAAATAATGCTATAGGCTCTGCATGGAATATATCAGCTTCATGTAACAAGGTGACATGATTTCACAAGTTACATCCCAACTGCTCCATCCCACAGAACAAACCCCCAGCTCAGGTCCTCTGACTGCATCTGGCTTGTGGGATTGTGGCACAGGGAGGGGATGCTGCACTGGGCTGGAAACACGTGGGAGATGGGCAGTGATCTGGGAGTGTGACGTGAGGGTCACACATAGCCCAAGCAGTGCACAGAGACACAAACATCTTTGGCATCACCCAACTCTACCAGAGTAATCTCATTTTTCCGGAAGAAAAGAAGACAAGAAGAAGCGGGCATTTGTGTCTCACTTTTCAGGACCAACAGGCATTTGCAGGCAGTTATAATGTTACAGCATGAATTTCTTCAGTTCTAAGAGATGCTCTGTCCAGACCCATAATCCCTGTTTAGAAGTCTCCCTAAGATGCAGATGGGTGCACCCTCTCAGGTACAACTGCAGCCACATCCATGGTTCCTCCCCTCTCACATGCACTGGGATATCAAACATTGCAGAGAGCTGCTTTTATGGCTTTAGCAAGGCCTGTGCCCTCCCTTGCTTAACAGACTTGCATATTACAGGGAGGCTCTCAGCCTACAGGAATGGGAAAGTGGAAATTCCTGTCAGGTAAATTCTCACCAAAGGCAACAGAGCTTTGCTAGCAGAATGCCAACAGTCTTTCCTGCTTCTCTGATAACTAATGGTAAAACTGTCTGGGGCCATCTCTCCGTGAAGACAAAAACTGGTGCCAGGTCACCAAAGCTGGACATGCACAGGTGAGCCACCAACATGTGTGCAGCACTAGATTTGAGCTAATCCAGCCTGCTGAGGTGGCCAGGCTGTTTCCAGATAAGCTGGCAGGTGCACAGTCCCTCCTTCTGCTACATGGATTTAACAACTTGGGCTCCACGGGCTGGAGGAACTCGGCACTGTGTGCTGCTCCCTGGGGTAGATGCTCCCCAGCCTCTCTCAAGGCAGCCCCTTGGCAAGGGATCTCATCTGACCAGGACACAGACAGCTGTTCTAAAGAAAGGCTGGCAAATTCACCTCCCCACACACAGGATCTGTGAGATAAGTGCTTGCTTTGCATATCCAAGCTTCCTATACCCCCTGGCACTTGCTGCAGGAGCTTGGCTGCCCTTAGCACACTGCTTCTGGCAGAGCTGAGGGCAGTGAGGCCCCTGGACTGTCAAATGCAGCACACCTGCAAATGCAGAGGAGCAGCTGTATTCTCTGTACAAGGATTTTCCATTTTATACTTCATTTGCTTGTTCTAGCAGCTCCATAAAACCAGTATAAATCAATATTGCATCCCCAAGAAAGATAATTGGGTTTGGCAATGCGTATTTTAACATGGAGGGTTGAGTAAGGATTTAAAAAGGAATCCTGTGGGTTTTTTCCCCCACCCAATAAGCTGCAACATGGACATAAATACTACTCACTGAATTTTTAATGCTGCAGCTAGGATTAGATTCATTTAGAGGACCAATCAGCTTGATGCTGTCCCTATCAAAGCCAGTGGGAGCAGACCTGTGAGATTCCAGTTTAAGTTGAGCTTACCATTTTAATGGGAATAAGGAAGGAAGCTTGCAACAATTACCCTTTTATTTTCCTGTTTTGCTCGTTGATTAGTGAACAGAACACTGTAATGACTTTATGCATCTCTGACATGTTGAACAAAACACAGATCAAAAATCTCATATGAATCATATTATGTATGCTTTATTAAGTTAACCTACAGCCCCAGGGAATGTGCTGCAAGAAAGACAATAATGAAATGAGAGTAACATTTAATAGGGGAAGGGTGAGAACTGGCCAAGAGCAAGTGTTGCACAGCACAGCCAGTGGCATCCAGCATGTTTAGGTGAGCAGATGCAGATCAATCATTCAAGTGAGACCTTAAGGACAATTCCTTCTGTAAATCTCCTGCCCTGTGCCTGTGCTGAGCCCGAGCACTGCCCCTCTCTAGTGCCACCCTGCACAAACACACCATGATGTGCAGGTCCAGTGTCCCCTGGCAATGAGACTTCATGAGGGCCCTCATTTTTACAGCCCAGTTGATCCTCAGGTGGAGCTGCCTCAGTTCTCCACGAGGTGAGGATGAACCAGAAAGGCTGGATCTGCAGCCTCCTCTTGAATCCAGGCACCACTTGCAGGTAAAAGGCTGGGTTTGGGGATCTGGGTCTCTCCTTTCCCTGTGAGTCCCTACCAGAGGCTATTGCTCAGATGTGCATGGAGAGAATGATCAAAAAAAATAGTAGAAAATTCTTACAATGGCCACATTCAGTGTTGGTTTGGGCTCTGAGTTACCTGATGGAAAAGCAAGGAAAATTCAGACTATTGTCTCTCAAATGCCTGTATTTCTATGGGGCTTTGCTGACCGGGTCTCAGCTGAGGGCATTCTGAACTCAGTTCTGTGCCTCTCCATTGCTTTGGAGCAGGTATGACTTGAGACAGCTTTCAGCCATGGAGGCAAAGCTTCCAGCTCAGCTGCTAAATTAATCAGGATTCCTTGGTAAATGGAGAATTAAATGCCAGAGAACTGTAAGTCCTTAATCCAAATGGCAGTATTATGGCATTTGGAATAATTTAATTTTCCCTGTCTACAGTAGAAATGGTTCAGGAACTCAAAGGGATGTTTTTATACAAGCAAAGATACTTGGCGAGTCACAGAAGACTTGGTTTATTTTTGTTTTTTACAGTGGGAAAATATTCCTAATATGAAATGCAGACACTAGAAGGAAAAAACAGCAGCAGAGAAACAGAAAAATAATCTGCCAAATCAAACTGACTTAGAAAAACACTTCACTTATCATCATCTCTCTTCTGTGTTAGCAACAAAAAAATGTTTTCTCCCATAAGACTCTGGAAAACATCACTGACCTGAGAGGGCCCCCAGGCACAGAATGCCTGTATCACCAGAAGACACCCCACTCACCATTCAGGCAAAGTAGAGAAATCCTTATCCTAAATAATGCATCCAGCATGTCTGCCATCTCCCTCTGTTCTTGCAGGGCAGAGAAGATGCTGTGTCATGTCCTGCTGCACGACATGGGGAGCCACAGCTCTCCATGTGGGAAATGCATTTACACAGATTAGCCAGCAGACAGGCACAAAAGGATTTGTACTGGAACCTGCAGCTTATCAGGAAGATGATGTTTGGCAGGGACACAGCTGATGTCTGGCAGAACGTAGCACATTTCCAGCTCTGGCAGTTGCAAAGGCAGAGCTGCTTCCAGCAGGGCTGAAGGAGCAGGAGGTTGGACGGCTGCAAACCTGGGACCTGTGGTGGGCAGAGCCCCTGGGCTGGGTGGGCACAGCAGCTCACAGGAGCAGTGGACATGGGTGGCCCAGGTGTTTCACAGCTGTGGCTCTAAGAGTAAACCTGCACCCAGCAAAACACTCAGCTTCTATTCCCCAACCCCTCAGCCCTCACAGTAAAACAGTTTTTCCTTCAGTACTTTTCCCCCAGTTCTTTTGGGTTAATTGTAGCATCTCAGCCTGGTCACTAAGCAAGAAAAAAAAGCTCTTTCAGACAGATCAAAGCCTCCTAATGTCAAAAGGAAAAGCAGCAGGTCCCCACCCCTACAGCCTGCCCTCTGCCACAGACCACATCCCCCAAACCACAACCCTCTGCCCCTTTCCACAGTTGGCAGCTGCTGGTCCTAAACTAACAAGTGCCAGTGGCAGCTCTTAATTTAATCCCATTTAATACCTGGCTGCCCAGTTTGTCCAGTGTTGTCTGTAACAAGCGTTAAACACCATGAGGGTTCAGAAGCTGAAAGGTTAAAGGGTCTTCCTTTGACTTTGTAGATGATGTTTTAGTTGAGACAGATTCAAAGCTTCTACCAACCATGCAGACTGTTTCCTCCTAAATGAAAGCTGTTCTTACATGATGGAGGTGTAGGAGTTTTTAAGAGACAGGCCAATCACTATGAGGGTTGTCAATGCTTGTTCCTTCCCTTTTTTATCTCATCTTGCCCAAAATGCCTGAAGTTCCCATAAGTGAGAAGAAAGGTTTCCAGATGTGAAGGGCTAATCTACCTGTGTTAAGTCCACTTGGAGTTTGTCTGTCACTCTCTGTGGGGGATGAAAATGAACATGACCATATTCTTCAGAAGGTAAATATTAATTTTCCTGAAGTGCAACCATAGAACAAGAGTGATGATTGAGTATTGCAGGGACTCTGGAGCCCCTGCAGAGAAAGGCTGGGACCCCCACGTCAAACCTGGTGAGAGGTGAGGGGCTGGTAAAGTATCTCCAAGGAGGACAGGGACTTGAGCAACAGCACTGCGGGTGCCATCTTTTGAACCTTCCCTTTTTTGGCTCTGAGCAGGCCTGGCTGGGGTGGGATGCAATGGTACAGCTGCCCCATTTAACCCCCAGGTCTGTGCTCGTGGACTGTTCTGCAGCCTGGCAAACATCCATGGCTTCCTACAGAGAGAAAGGAGCCAAACTGAGCTCTGAGTGCCAAACAGTTTCCCTGAAGTGAGGCAGGTTTCCAGTGAGATGGTAAAAACCAGAGCCAGACCACAGAGCCTCCAAGGCTGCTCATGAGTGTGACCCTCTGGACAGTGACTGAACCAGCCCTGTAACAACCACCCCAGAGCGTCCCTTCCAAGCACACACAGGAACCAACACGTAACATGCTGCAAATCCTACTCACTTGTTACTCTGGGGCAGAGATCCACGATTCATTTCTTGTCCTACATTCATCCTCTAACTCTTCCTCATCTGCACTGCTCTCCCAGCGTGCCAGGGGGGAGGTGCCCAACACAGTGTTGTCACAGAAGTGTTCAGAAACCCCTGCCATCCACTGCAGAGGGAGTTGACAGAGCCAGGCCAGGTAAACACAGAAGCAATGGCTTGGGTAGGGTCAGCCAGGCACCATCAATCAGCAGGACAGGACTGAGGAGATAAAGTGACATTTTGCATTCATTTTTTAACCTGTCCTCTCAGAGGAGAACACTGGGATGTTTGCCTAGGAGTTACAAATTACTTGGGGAAAAAGGTGCTTTGATGCAGATAGCAATTAGAGTGTGTTGATGGCTTTGGCTCTTTCTGCAGTGGAACAAAGCACTGGCTCACATCGAGGGACCTCAGTGCTGCCAGGGGGAGAAACTTCCACACGGTTTTCCTGGAGCTGGGGGGATTAGGGGTTTGTGCTGGCAATCATGGCCATGCCAGAAGAATCTTTTTTGACAAAACCCAATCAGGATGAATTGCTCAGCTCGCAGAAAACGAGAGGGAAAGCACAAAATGGTGAATAGGGAACCAGAGGCACTCAGGATCCTAAGTAGATTTTTCCATTTCTTCCAGACTGATGCCACAAAAAGACAACCTGCTGCATCCCTGCTCTGTGTTAGAGTGTGTGACAGAGGAGTACAGACAGCCCGGGGGAAAGCTAATAAAGGCAGAGCTTTATTAGTAATCACAGAGAGTTTGCAAAAGGCTTTGGCTGTTTGCTTTCAGCCTCATCTGACCCTGTCATTAGGGATGCACTGATCATTATTTGCTTGTTAGGGCTTGAAAACAGAGGGCAGAAATTTACTCTGCTCCTCTTCACACTCAAAAGTGTTCCTATCATCTTTTAGATCATAGAGCAGATTCAGTAACTACTGATGTGAGATTTTCCAGGGACTTTCAAGCTTTGGAATGTGTCCTGCATGACCGGAATGAACCAAAGCCAACACTTCCTCTTTGTTTAGATACTAAACTGAAGGTTTCTTGGATCATTTCTTCCCTTCATGTAGGGAGACCTTTAAAGCCATGTACTCAAGTATAGTGTAAGGTTTGGTAACCATCACCAGTTCTTTCAAAGACATGGTGAAAGCCTCCTTGCAGCCCTGAGTTAAGACCAAGGCCCAGGAGAGTGGGACTCAAGATTCAATCATGTCCTCCTGCTTTATTAGCTGATTTGGTGGTGGCTGCTTTGGATCCTAATTTAAAATTGTACCCTCAGAGGATCTCAATTTCTGAAAGGAGCTGTCTCTCTGAGGATAACTTGTGTGGCAATCTATCTCCCAGTGCAATCTGAGTCCTAAAATTCTGGAAACCAGTTTCTCTTCATATCAAAATACACTTCCCTGAGCATTTAATGAATGGTGTTTATATATTTTCAATTTCTTAGACTGTGACATTCAACATTTTATATCCAAACTGTTAATGTTCTGTAAAGTAGCACACAGTCATTTTAATAATTTCAATTAAATCCTTACCAGAAAAAATAAATTCTTCCTATATCCCACAGTGACCAAAACAAGACCTCAAATTTTCCTCTCAACCAATTCCAAGTTAGTTCCCTAATGTGACCATAATATTAGAATAAAATATGGAGGCCAAGGATAATGCTATGCTCAACATTTTATTTATATTTTTGTGTAAACATAATTTGCTTTGTAGGCACAATATAACAAAAGCTCTAAAGCAACAAATACAATTAAACAGTGTTTCAGTTCACTTCAATCAGGCTTAAGTTAAAGAGAAGCTTTCACAGTTCCTTTAAGGCAAATTGAGAAATAATTTGTTTCACTTGAAGAAACTACCCAATTGTCTCAGAGTTGTTTAAACAACACTGTCAGTAGTAAGCACAAACCTTCATTTCTGCTACAGTGAGACCTGGTCAGTAACAAGCCTCGGCTTCACCAATTTGTACAGCACAGTCTCCACCCCTCCAGGCGCGATACTACTGCTTGTGGTCTTCTAAAAGGTACTTAGGGCTTGTGGGCCAAATTCTGCTAGCACACATCCTGCTTCCCGAATGGATACCAGAAAAACTTCCATTCATTTCAGTAGCAACCCTCCTGCATGCCATGTTAATAGCAGTAAAACACAGAGCAGAGTTTAGCTTGCTGATGGTCATCCTCAGCTGTGTTGCACTCAGGTAGTTCCAGAAGTACTCCTTTGTACTCACTGCAATTACCTGATATTCTGCTGATCAGAAAATGGCCCTAAAATTGGTATGAATCAGCATGAAGAGTAATTTTGCCTTGCTAACAAAACCAGAAAGAACTAGCCAAAATTATTTGATTGTTGTCCCTGTGGTGTCTGTGGCCATGACCAAGACCACCCATCTTTATTTGTCTTGCAGGGTAATTTAAGTGTAGAGCCCACCAGACTGTGGTTTAGAACAGAAGAACGGGTTTGCTATTCTGCTTGCCCTACTAATTTAAGGCCTTGAGAATGCCACTTACTGCCAGCTCGAAGGTCACCAGCAATATTGCTCACTTTGGCGTCAAATCAAAGTTCCTAGTTATGTTAAGGTCTGTTGCAGGACAACATCATTACACTAACTGCAAAACAAAATTGGGCATGTTTCCTACCGCTGTCAGCTTATGAGTCATGAAAACTTAATGGCCTTTCTTAAAAGTCCAATTGGCAAGCCCAGTAAATGGAAAACTGTCACTGAATATATATTTTCTTCTGTGGATAAAGTCCCTGTTTGGGCCCAATATGGCACTGGAAGTGTAGGCAAGTCTAGCTTGAAAAGAAACTCAACTACAATGAAGTTGTGCATCAACATCTAGAGAAAATGGAAGTTCTAGTTTGATTAATATTTCAAAAACTTTTTTTGGCATTTTTCTCCACCGTTATTTCTTTTTGTTACCTTTGAATTTGTTTAGCCCAAGGGAAACTCCTTCAGAATGAACCATCTGCACAATTACCTGGCATTAGAACAGCGACTTCATGAGTACAGTGTAAAGAGATCGACATTAATACTCAGGCAGCAAGATCAAACAAACAGAAAAAAACAAAAGAGATTCTTCTAAAACCACACGTAAAAGTCATCCAGACCCAGAAGTCTTTTCACATTGACAAAAGTCTGAGAAGACCTCCCTCTCCACTTTTCTGTATTAATTTTTTACTTCTATCACTAGAGGCTACTTGTAGATTTAGGTAAACAACTAGTCATGTCTGAGTAAATACTTTCTTTTGCAGAAAAAAGAAGATCAATTCAAAGCTGTATGGCATTATGCAAGGTCTCTGACAGTCCTTCAGCATTTCTACTGTAGGTGATTGCAGTAATTTTAAAATAATTGTTTTAGCAAGGTATTTGAGGACCTGAGTAGTTGCCATTTGGATAGGTGAAAGACATGGAAAAAATATTAAATTTTGTCATGTTTAGATATAGTTTCCACTAGTGGGAGGTAGATAAGACTAGCTGGTCTCTGAATACTTGATCCTGCAAGAAATTACAAACATAACTGTACATATGGAGCAGAGCTTTTGACAGAACAACTCACCTAGATAAAATGATCCCTGTGCATGATTTGTGGTAGGATTAAGGCCTAAACCTCATTTTTTGCAGAGTGAACTTCTGCAGGAGTTCAGCTCCAGCTTGATAGTTGACCACACATTAGAGATTTCAGCGAACTGTCACCAAATTTCTTTCCACATACTGATGAGTGATCTTACCAAGGCAATTTAAAAATGAAATTTAAAATTGGTTTGGGTTTTGGACACAGATGAGTCAATGTGTCCTTAAGCAGAAAAGGTTGATCAAAGTCTCTCAATTAATGATTTCTTGCACAATTTCAGATTCCATGATTCTAAATGAGGTATTTTTGAAAATGAAGATAGGATTGCTTATGTAATGATAAAGTGTGACTGAGGAAAATGAAAACTTATCTTTGTTGCAACTTTTATTTGTGGTTCTTTAAAGGAAAAATATTTTAACACTGAAAATCCACAAACATAAAATTTTCCCTCCAGTTACTAGAATCTTCCAGACAGCAAGTGGGGAATTTTTTTTGTTACTGTTTCCAACTTGCAAAAGAAAGCCCAAACTTCCCAAATAACTTTATGGAAAATGTTGGAATTTGCATGAGAAAGATGCCCATCTAAAATTACACAGTAAGTTAATAAGGCTTTCAAACAGAAACAGAAAAATCCATGGGACTCCTACAGGGAAATTGGGTATCACACAGAAATGTCATAATACTGCACTGGATGAGAATGGCACTTGAGTTCAAAACAACAATGATCAACAGCTCATAGCTCAGCTGACTGCAAACAAATACAACACACACTGTACTACAGCATTTGTTCACTGATGCACAGAAGAGATTTCCCAGTCTTGTTCCCTTCTACTTCACCACTCTCCTGCCTCCACCGCCTCTGGTGTTACTGGATGAAGGGCATGCGCTCCTTGTTCTCATTGTCCCCTTCATGGTCCTCCTCCTCCTCTCCAGCCTCGCTTGTCTCCGTGCTGTCATTGGCCATCTGCACCAGGAGAGACGAAGGACATCAGAGCACCTTTCTCATCGTTTGATTCCTTCCCATTTCAGTTTGATTCCTTTGATAAGTGACTTTAAGAACTCAAAGACGGCAGACTCGCCACATGAAAATAAACATTCTGCCCATGCAAAGCCTTTCCTGGCACTACACGCCTGCCAGCTAAACCCATTAGCTGTTCCCTCATGGCTTACAGCTAAATTACCTAACAGAAAACTGCTTTGCAGGACAGTTGTACACACAGACTCTGCTCTGTGCACTTGTAGTAAACTGATAGTAAGGCTCTCAGATAGGAAACAGCTGTGTAGGAAGTTTACAGAATGTGAGACCTCTGGTTTACAACTCCTGTATCCGCCTCTTCCCGAAACAGGCAACTTAAAACCAGGGAATGGATGCCTCCATCTGAGGCACAGTGTCAT
Source organism: Neopelma chrysocephalum (assembly GCF_003984885.1). NCBI lineage: Eukaryota > Metazoa > Chordata > Aves > Passeriformes > Pipridae > Neopelma > Neopelma chrysocephalum. Next base: position 2,213,491 of record NW_020897783.1, read on the forward strand.
GAAAACTCAGAAAGCATTTTTTTTTTTAATATATTAAAAAAAAAACAATGAAACTTTACAGAGCAGTGAATATGTGGATGCTGGCAGAACACCCCCACGACAGAGTGCAGAACTCAGATCATACAGGAGTGGGAAGAAACTGCACTTCCATATTTTACTGAAGATGCCTGTATAGGTAGTAGGTAAATGCAGAAATCTGTAGTTCAGGACAGCATCTAAGGACTACACTGTGTGTTTTTTCACTTGGAAATATTTATTACAAGCTGTGTAAAGGTGCAAGATACTCCAGTACTTCACCCTGACAGTGTGACATCTCTCTGGAGTCCGGTTCATTGGAGGGGGGTAATGTTTAACAACACAGATTAGTGTGACTGGATTCTCTCATACACCCATCTTACCTCTTGTAGGACACAGAAGATTCCTGTATTAGCTCATAACTACTACAAAACCAAACAAGCAAGGGACACATTTACTTTTCAAAGAGAAATGCAGTGATATTGTTCTTTCCCTGTTTGATTACAAGCCTATGCTGGAAATAAAAATCTCAAACACAAGCTGATTCTAATGCTCTGGAGTCACCCATATTTTTGACTTAACACTCTTTCATGAAAGTGTTTCAAATTGATTATCACCATCTTACCAGTGGCTGTTGTGAATATCAAGAGAACAGATGGAGTAAGTGTAATAATGTTGTGCTATGCATTCTTGTTTACAGTTTCAGGATGCAATTCAGCTAGAAAATAATGCCCAGTTTCCACACGTGATGTCCCCAAGCCTTCCTTTTCCTTGCAGCGATTTTGTGTGAGATTTGGGGGCAATTAGAGGCTGAGTTTGAGTTAGAGCTTAACTGTAATTCCACGTTATTTTCTGTTCTTTTGAAACTGGAGATACCTCAGGCCTGAAAGCAACTTCATACATCAGTATTGATTTAAAGTCAGTTTTTCATTACCTCCTTTACTGCTCTTTCCTACATCCTCAGTGAACGCTCAGGCGTGAGCCTGGGTTTCACTCACTGCTGCTCTCTTGGAAGGTTTCAGTACCATGCTAAGTGCTCCAAACCCAGGGGAGCAGGGCTTCATCCCTACTGTCTGCCTGAAGGACATTTCTAGAAGTATTTAGGCATTATACTTCATATATTATAAAAAACAGTAAACTAAACTCCTACCAAAAGTATACTCTGACTTTAGTATGAGGATCAGAAAGCAGTTTAATGTTTGCACACTGAAGTAACAGACTGTTTTTTTTTCTGTTCAATCAACTTATTAATACAAGATTTTTTTTTTTAGTGTGTGAAACGTCTGTTTTGTGAAATGTCTATTTTGTTTTCCATCACAAGGATAGAAAGACATGTGGCAGTTTTACCCTGATTCAAGACTTGCAGGCACATTTTTGGAGAAGCAGGCAGTCATTCAGTATAGAAAAGTAACTCCTGGGTCTTCAGGAATTACATTTCACTTTAGGTTAAATACAGAAATTATGATTACTGGTGGTATTTAGAATAAATCAGTATAAAAAAAAATTGTATGGGACATGTCTCCAAAAGTCACTGCCAGGCTCTAACGTGTGTGTGGCTGTACAGCATGTCTGCAGTGCTTTGCACTCACCAGGGGAGTGGGTGCTTTCTCCACATCCAGAATGAGTTTTCCTATATTTCCTCGGTCATGGATCCTCTGCATGGCCTCCTTCACCTGAAAGAAAGAGCACCTATTGATAATTGTCAGTCACACACAAGGAGAAGCCTGAATTCCTCCCTTCCAAAACCAGCAGTACGCTTAAGGCATGCTGTGTGCAAGGTCACTCAAACAGCTGCTTGAGAAAAGACTAATAGTCAAACATTTTTTAGTGAACTTGTAAGGCCTGGTTTTTGCATTGTGTTTGCCAATATGGGACGTGAGTCCTGATGACAGTTTCTGAATAACCTAACACATCCATAACGTTAATGCAGTACCAAAGTGATGGAGAGATGAGGTGCAGAGAGAACTACAGGGAGGTGATCCTTACAGGGTGTTCATTACATTCTATCTTTCCAGAATATTTATCAAGAAGCCCTCCTTCATACTGAAAGTATGAAATGTTTTCTAATTGACCTATGATATTTTTCAATTAATTTTCTTTGGGTTCCCACATGGGGAATGCCATGTCCAGGCAATGGCTGGGATTAACGCAATACTGTGGGGTCTTGCTGCATAAGCAAACATTTATTTACTTCTTTTTCCCATTTTTTAATTTTTTTTTTTTAAATAAGTGTGTCCTACTGATACCACTAAGACCATCTGTTTAACAGCTGGCTGCAATTAGTGCATGTGAGAAAGGAACAAAAACCTCTTCTTACGAGTGCACTGGAGAGATACTTATTTTGATGTATGAAGTTTCAGAACTCAGGAGAGCTCAGTGTTGATGAACTGAAATTGTGTGTGTGTTCAATGTGCAGCATACAAACCACTGCTAAATCACTGGCACAGGCTGCTCAGAGAGGATGTGAACTCCCATCCCTGGAAGCATTCAGGGCCAGGCTGGATGGGGCTTGCAGCAACCTGGTCCAGTGGAAGGTCTGCCTATGGCAGGTGGGTGGAATGAGATGAACTTTAAGGTCTCTTCCATTCTATGATTCTATAAAGCACTGAAAATCGGAAAATGTCAAGAGTTTCCTCACTTCCATGGTGGGAAACTTCAGGAACTGAAAATATACACATAAAGGCTCATACACATACCCTCATCACACTACTTTCTGCCAGCATTACAGGGTTTGTTGAGACAAAAATGAGTTTTATGTTAATAGGATTTACCATCTGTGACATAGTTGTTTGAACATTTTAAGAATAACAGTATGTAAATTTGAAAGAAAATGCTGAGTTGGGAACTGTACATTTAGAAGCCTGAATTGGGGTCCAGGTCCCTAAAATAATACCTGAATGTCTAATACAGCAGGATGTATGAGATTTTTAAAGATACTAAGCAAATACAGGTTTCAACTTCCAATTAAGTTTAATGGATGCAGGGCACAAAATGTCTTTCCCATCTGCCTGCCTTACTTGGAAAGCTGACTGCAGTGAACTCAGTATTATCACTTGAATTTTGCAGAGATGTTCCCTCAATTGTTAAACACTAGACTTAAGAAAAATTCTATTAGAACAAAAGAAAAATTGCACTGCAAACACAATGGCTTTCTAACTTAGGGCTTTATTGTAAATTAACCTGAGAAAACACAGTCTTAAGAAACTCACTGGATAGAAGGTTGACCTCTAAATATAGTCCACAAAATCACAGTGCCTTTTATGAAGGTACCTCAGAGCATAAACACCACCTAACTATCCTGTCAGACTAGTTCTGCACCGTGGACTATATTCCTTTAAGAATATCCAACAAAGACTCTGAAGAAGCAGCAGTTGTATAATTTTTTATGACTGTTGTTAACCAAACCAAGCTTTTAGGAGGTTATAGCACAGCATAAATAACAGAATTGGAGAAATCAGCAAACACACTTGCCGTCCATTGGAATTTATAACCAGAACATCATGTGGAAAGCAGGGTATGCAACATTTATTTTAATTTGTTCCATATCATATTTAGCAAGGCAAATTTGAGAAAATGTGCTTTTCCTGCATTTTTCACATATCAAATTTAAGCCCCTGGAGAAAGGTTCAGGAGTTGTTTCCAGGACACTTGTAGGTATCTTGCAAATGCAAACAGCAGGCAGAGGCAAAGGGAACAATAAAACTTATAACAGTAACAGTGGCTATGGAATCCAGATGGAGCTATTAAAATATATAAAAACATCGAAAAAAATTTGAAGAGCTGATACAACATCTGTGAATTTTAGTGTTATTTGCAACTTACTTACCCAGTAAGTCAACTTCTGTACTAGTGCAATGCCATTCAGCACTCCATGCCTGGGTTAAGAGACCATGAGCTATTTGATAAATGAATAGTTTTTATGTTTATAGCTGCTAACAGCCCACTTATTTAACCAAGACTGCAACTACTTGTTTCCCAAGGTGCCTGAATATTAAAATTATTCTCTCTTACCCTCTAGAAGACAGAGAGGTTTAAAAACCTTCTTTGTTATGCAAGTATGGTTAAGGTTTAAGTTGTTCTGTGCAGACTATATAAGAGAATTTACTTTTTCCTGTGCCTTTTGTGGAGAGTGGAGCTTCTGTAAGTTTGTGCCCCAGTGTTTGGATGTTCCCAGTGAAGAAAGTGCATCACTCTGCACTTGGTTAAAACCAGACCCAGGCTTAAGTGGTAGTACAGGGAGGCATGTGGGAATCCTGGAAATTACTGGAGGATCCCTGAAGTGGCTGAAGTTTGATTCAAAATAAATATCCCTTCTAGCAGCAAGGATCACAAGGGTTTCCCTCTTCTTACACCACTGTGCCCCTAAATCCCTTTTCACCAATTATTCCATATTGGTTGCTATTTGCATTTGTCAGTTCAGAGCCAAGTAAATGGATTTTACTTTTGTTTATATGGATGAGTTAATTGAAATTCTTCTTGGGTAGTATCGTGAGGGCTCTTGGATTGGAAACAGTGAAAAGGAGTGTTTATTGATCCAAAGATTTTCCATTGGAATAAAGGACAAAAACTCTGTTGGCCTGTGTTTGCTTTCATTATGGCCCAGCCTTTAGAGGGTCTGTGTCTGAACTAATGCCAAACTACAGATTTTAGCCTTGAGAGCCCCCAGTATGTATCACAGAGCTCTGCACTGGAATCAGAACTATTCTTACACAAGTGGACCACTGGTTCTTGTAGCAATGATGCAATGGATTGATAAAGTATCTCTAAAAAAACCCATATTTCCATTTTTCCTTAGCTAATGATTTGTGAAGTTTTTATTTCACTAAAAGCAAAAGTGAATACTCTATAACAACATCCATAAATTATTCTCCTCTGCTGAACACTGCACCAGTGTATGCACTGGGAATATGGTGTGATTTTATTGTAGCCATTCTGTCTTTGGTGAGCTGATAGCAATTTCAGTTTAAAATAAAGCACAAGCTTGGATAAAAAAGGGAGAATACTAATTATTTTGGTTTCTTACTACTATTTATACAGTGGTAAAGTACTAATAGTAGCACAGTACTAAAAGTGAAGCACTAATACTACAAGTTAGATGTCAGCTTTTAGGAATCACATTATATCCACAAATTACTTAGAGAAGTTTAATGAAGTGCTCTGTCAGCACTCCTAATCTGCAATACTCTTCTCTTTGAGAAATATATGTAAAAAAGCACAAAATTAAGCATGTTGTTATCTGTAACCACTCAGACAAAAAAAAAAGGATCTTCATATTGAAAATACAAATCGCAGGCACAACACATTTTTTACTCCAACAGTATCTTCAATTCTAAAGCAACGAAAACCAAGGTTTTCATTAGAACAACTAACACAACATGCTATCAGAGGCTGACATGGTATTTGGATATTTGCAGCTAGCTTCTGATTACACTGGTTTTGATCTCAGGGTGTAAAACCAGTCCATTTTAAATTGACCAAACGATTTTTTCCCCCTGAAATGCACTTTGTACACCTGCCTTTGCTCCCTTTTCCCCCTATGTTTTCTTGGATTTTTCTTGTTTGTTTTTAGCACTATGTTTTCCCCAGGTGGAATCAGTAACTGGGACAGATTTCTTGTCTGGCTTTTCAAGTCATTCATTACAGGGTCTCCACCTCTGCTGTCCTGGTTCCTTTTCCTTTGGAAAGTTCCAGAATAGAGATGGTTTCGTGGGTGTAAGTCTGACCCTCTATAAATAACATAGGCCTGAAACAAACAATTATGCTCCAGCTTTGTATTGCTGTAGTCAAGCCTCCACTTATTGACCCATTTTACTTCAAACTAATTTGTTGGCTGTTTGCATTTGAAAGTAAGAGCCAACAATAATCTCTACTGAGATATTCATAAATGCTTGCTGACATTCAGTTGGCTCTGGAAATTCATTCTGCTGTTAGAATATAGCAAGAGCAGTCTACTGCCTTATAAATACAGGAAAATATAAATGGAAAATGTATTACTAATTATCTGTTGCACCATTTCACAGTGTGAAAGAGAAATGCAGCCTGCCTAAGAAACGGATGCTATTTTCAAGCCTTTGGATATTATTTTAAACATAATGATCCATTTCTGTATTTGGCTCTTACAAGGAACCAATCTCAGGAGTAAAATAAAAGAGACTGGGAAGTTGGAACACAAACCCACTCGCTTTGCCAGTATAACACACTGGGGGCTTTAGGCCCATGTCAGGAATATGGATGTTTAATAGAGAGAAACAATGCAGGCAACATGCCATGGAAAAGCTTCCTAGTGGAAATGTCAAAACAATGCTTTTATCATCCTACATGAAGCTGTTTAGCTCAGTAATATGATTAATTGCATCAATTTTTTAAAAATAAAGTTAAACATTTACTTCAGGAAAAAAGGAATTGAAAGACACGTGCAATAGAAGAGTGGATATTCTTTAACTGCATGAGGTTAAATGCAGTCTGTTGCACAAAATGCCATCTACAGATTGCAGTTTCATTTTTACAGACAACTTCTTTACCCCCTCACTCTCAGCAGGTTTATTGGATGGTGGCAGAAGATGGTGTTCTTTCTTTTCTTGGGCCCCTCTGATGACAGTGGGTTTCCCTGAGGTACATGAAAGGATTTCTGATTACAATAAAGGAATCCTTCATTCCCCCTTTTGGTAAATCAGGTCATAGTACAAAAGGCTAAAGAATCTTATGCCAAGGTTACAGATTTAATCCAAGCCAGAAGTGAAATTAGTTCAATTACCTCAGTGTAATCTGTTGAACTCCCCACTCGTTCTACACGGTGTCGTCCTGTGCTGTCAAAAAGGTGATCAGCACCCAAAGGAAGGGAACATCCCTCACCTCCAGATGGGCACAGTGAAGCAGAGCATCAGCTTAGGTTATGATCTACAACTGTAGTTTTCCCCCTCATTAGTTCCACACCTTTAGGTTCAAGATTACTGCTTATTTTTACACATCATCTCAAAGAGTCACCTTTTGTCCTCTGTTTATACACTGAGAATGTCCAAGCCTTCCAGCATGCCAAGATTGTTCCCCTCTAGCCATGAAATAATCCCTTCATCCACTGTAACCTGTGCTGCACACATCACCCCAAAGCCTCATTTTCCAGCTGCATCCCTCCCCTCTTTAATCCTTCTACTTATTCTTCAAGCTAAAAGCAAAGATATAAGTAGCAACATTTACTCTCTGTATCTGGCCACCAAACCGAGTCTCTTCTGTCCTCATCACCTCCTATGAGCACTTTCGTCCAGTATTATTTTAAGGACCCACATGATTTTTTGTGGGTTTTTTCCCCCACAGAATTAAGTGTCCAACAAAGACATCTCCAAAACTTCAGTGATTCTTTACAGTAATTCCCCAAATGGCAATGTCACTGCACACCTCAAACCCTGCACTTACTGGCTCATACCAGGTGATGCTCTTGGACAGTTTCTGAAGCCTGGACCGTGTCTCCTTAGGGGGGTGCATGTCATGTCTACAGAACCCCCATCTGATTCTAGTCCAGCCTGTTCATCACAGCTGGAGCACCCAGAAATAGTAACACCACCTTTTAACCATCTGTTGTTGCCCAGCCCGCTTCATAAATAAGTAAAAGAGATGGAACAAAGCATTTTGCAACAGCAAAATAGTTTTATCTTGAAGGCTGGCTGGCTTCTGTTCTCCAAATAACATGGAGAGAAAGGAGGGAGCACACTTTAGGCTGCTTAACCACCAGAAACAGAATCATGTCTCTTCCCAAAAGGTTGGTTTGTTTATACTCTGTTGTCAACAAAAGTTCAGAAGATAAAGAAACATCATAATGCAGAGGCCAGACACAAGAAATACAGAAACTAGGAAAGGGTTTGCTAATAGGGTTAGATAACAGTCTAAATATATGGGCATGTGCCAGAAATTAAAATTCAAAGCCTGGGTTCAGAAATAGGTTAGAAAAGACAAAGAACTATGAAATTATCTCATGGGACCTTTCTAACACTCAGTTTGGTATCATGGGACCTTTCTA